>NC_090930.1:912998296-913301326 GCF_040938575.1 Ambystoma mexicanum | reverse complement strand
TGTATTCCTTTAGTCAGAAACCTTGAATCAGTGTTTGCTTGAACCATAGTCATTGCTGTCCTTTGTGTAACTTCTGATACTGCTCACTTTACTCTTGAGATAAGTCTGGCTGCACAGCCATCGCTACCACTTTAATGTTTAGTACAGGCTTGTACCAAAGATGAATGTGTACTTGTAGTCTTAATTGTGTGTGGTGTTCCCAAAGGGTACTGCATATGATTCTGCCTAAAAAGAGTGAAATAAATGTTGATTTGAAAAGAATACTCTAGGATAATATATAGTGAATGAAGTTTGTTACATTGAGAGAGATATACATGATATATTAATGTACTTACTTTGTAGGATGTGAAGAGTATTCTTTTTTCGGTAGCTGTCTTCAGCAATCTTCTTCTTTCCTGTAATTGTAAAAGAAAGTTAGTGGGTATGGGTGGTAATGGTGAAATACTTTTAGAAAGCAAGGTCGTTATTTATGAAGGTAGGAGGAGTTGTTGGGGAAAGAGAGTTAAAGAAGTTGTGTCATGGGTGGTGTACTAAAGTGTGTTAACTATGTTGTTAGAAGAATTGGAGTATACGTAGTTCTGCTTCACACATTAGAAGGAACTGTGCAAAAATGAGTGTGAGAAAAAGATGCATATCTAGGTTATTTTTATGCTGCTGATTTTAATAAAAGAAGTGCCATGTTTGTGATGTAATGTATTTGTAACTTGTTGCAGTGTTTTTAAAGAATAGGGAAACTGTGGCCTAATGGTAATGCAGTGGCGGATTGTTACAGCAGTATTTGGTGTCTTATAGTAGAGGTTGGGAAAGACGAGTACTTTATTCTCCCACCTTACATAATGGGAGAAGTAAAAATTACAAGTCACAGAATGCAAAGAAATAAATGAAGACTTGATCAGCACCCACATATTGGAATGGGTAATGTTGGCATCTATGCATGTACTGCCAACATAGTAAACTTCCACACACCTCATGCCTCTTAAAAATGTTCTACATATGTTTTGCATCTGTTTTGTATTTCTTTTAGAATAAATTTGCACACAGTGCTACTAGAAATGCACATATGCATTTTTTATGTTCATCAAAATGCTGCTAAAAAACATTTTTAAACACACAGTATTGTAAGTACCTGCTACGTGATCTGAGCATGTGCTGAATGCTGCAATTAATGGCATTTGGTAAAGTGGTTAAAAAATAGAATATGCTTATTGAGGAACTTATTACAGGGTAAGTAGCAGGACATATATATATATATATATATATATATATATATATATATATATATATAATAGTTTGCTTATTGTTTCATTCAGACAAGACGAGCAGCACTCTCCACAGGATCAGAAAATAAAATGTTCCAGGTTCGCATTCATTTATTTGTCTATTTCTTCCTTTATTCATTACAAAAATCATGGAAAATCATGGCACATCCAAAGTTTTTACAAAAAAGGAACAGTCATAATGCGGTCCTCCCAAAGTGTGGCAAAATAATGTCATATTACTGGGCCTGCAGTAGAGCCCCAGTAGTTATGGTTAAGTTGCCAGTTTTCTAGGAAGAGCACTTTTTGGGCGGCTTATAACTTTGCTCCCAATGGACGAATCCTCACCAATCTTTGCAAAACAGAATTATATGACCCACCCTGTTTTGTCTCGCAAAGTTTGGGGAGATTTTGTGAAGGGGGGAAAAGTTATAAGGGGGTCCCAAAATATGTTTTTTTCCCATAGACTGAATGGAGAAAAACTTTGCTGACGCCTACAGCCCAAACCACTGGATGGATTTTCACCAAATTTGCGTCAGGAGCGGTGGCTTGGTCCCGAAAGCGTGCTTTTATAAATTTGGTGGAAATCCATCCAGTATTTTTTTTTTAAACAACCAAAATGTAGGTCTAAAAAAATGTGATATATCTGCGTCCGGTCAGCGGACACACTTCGCTGTTCGCTGCGCGGACAGGACAATGATTGGTCAATGGTCTTACAGCATGTCTGCGGACAGACGACATATTCACCAATTGGTTGGAGTGAAGTGTGAGGTGCGTCGCATTTTCTCAATGCGCCCATCATGTTGGATCTGTGGAGAGCGAGGTGTGTAACAGAGCTGGAATTCAATTTTGGGGAGTGTGTTGGTGTGTAGGAGTGGCTGGAGAGGGTGGGTGAGTGAGACATGTTTGAAATGCTATATTTGTTGAGGTGGGAGAAGGCTGTGATGTGAACGCGGTGTCCGCAGTCACCGTACTTGTCCGCAGACATACCAAACACTGGTTGCACTACTGGGAATTTTACTATGCTCTGATGTATTGGTTTTGGGTAGTTAGTAGAGTATTGGGTGAAGAGGGTATGTTATTGTTATTGTTATTTTGCATTTATATAGCACCTTATATACCATTGGTATGGTCTGAAGGCGCTGGTAGTTTGAACGCCCTTGGGAACCGAAGTTCAGTACAGATCAGTAGAGAGAGTCAAAAGGTGCATGTGAGCACCGGGTATGTGTGCCGCTTGTGCGGTATCCGTGTAATAGCTGCTTCATAGCGGTAGGTGTCATGGTTGAGAGATCAGGAGTATGTGTTTGTTCTGGCAGGATTTATCCAGACCGGATGTGGCTGCGTTAGGCCTGAGGAGAACGCCTGGCTGGGGGGGAGGGGGGTGTAACCAGCAGTGTTTACTTCGAATGATGTGGAGTGAGCGGCGGATGTTGGTATGAGGACAGTTATACCGAATGGTGTCATAATATCTCTGTGTTCTAGTTGAGTGGTGGTGAGATATGATGGGTTATATGCTCTTTCAAATGTTCTCTGCATTCCAAACCATACTATATACATCACGCAATTCTATGTGCTCCAGTCCGTTCCATGCACTCCTATCCACTCCATGCATCCCGACCAGCTCCATACACTCGGTCCACTCCACACACTCATGCATTCCAGCTTGCCCCGCGTGCTCGAGTCCGCTCCGCACGCTCCAGTTCGCCATGCGTACTCCAGTCTGCCCCTCCAATGCACTCCTGTCTGCCCCACGCATGCACTCCTGCCTGCCCCACGCATGCACTCCTGCCTGCCCCACGCATGCACTCCTGTCTGCCCCATGCTCTACGCATTCGACAGCTCTACGTATTCATCCATTCTATGCACTCATCAGTATTGGATGCAATCTGTGCTCGTTCGTTCTACGTACTCGTCCGCTCTACGCAACATGTCCGTTCACTCTGGGCACTTGTTTGCTCCAGGCATTCATCCGCTTTATGTCCTCACATGTACTATGCATTCACCTGTTTTATGCACTTATCCCCTCTAAGCACTTGCCCCCTCTAAGCACTTGCCCCCTCTGTGCACTCGCCCCCTCTGTGCACTCGCCCCCTCTGTGCACTCGCCCCCTCTGTGCACTCGCCCCCTCTGTGCACTCGCCCCCTCTGTGCACTCGCCCCCTCTGTGCACTCGCCCCCTCTGTGCACTCGCCCCCTCTGTGCACTCGCCCCCTCTGTGCACTCGCCCCCTCTGTGCACTCGCCCCCTCTGTGCACTCGCCCCCTCTACGCACTCGTCCCCTCTACGCACACGTCCCCTCTACGCACTCGTCCCCTCTACGCACTCGTCCCCTCTACGCACTCGTCCCCTCTACGCACTCGTCCCCTCTACGCACTCGTCCCCTCTACGCACTCGTCCCCTCTACGCACTCGTCCCCTCTACGCACTCGTCCCCTCTACGCACTCGTCCCCTCTACGCACTCGTCCCCTCTACGCACTCGTCCCCTCTACGCACTCGTCCCCTCTACGCACTCGTCCCCTCTATGTACTCATCTGCACCCCGCACTCATCAGCTTTAAGCACTCGCGCTTTTCACGCATTCAGCAGCAATATCCTATTCTATATATTCATCTCTACACTCATCTGTTCCATACCTTCATCCGTTCTATACACTCATCCTCTCTGTCTGCTCTATCCACTCTTCCGCTCTATCCACCCGTCCGCTCTATCCACCCGTCCGCTCTATCCACCCGTCCTCTATATCCACCCGTCCGCTCTATCCACTCATCCGTTCTGTACACTCGCCAGGTCTGTACATTCATCTGCTCCAGCGATCTACATACTCTCCGCACTTCCATATTCATCCGTTATCCACACTCATGTGCTCTACATACTCATCCGCTCCACATACTCATCAGTTCTACACACTTATCCGGTTTACGCTCATCCGTTCTGGGCATTCATCTGTTTTACGTACTCCTGCGTTCTACTCGCTTCTCTGTATTTACGCACTCATCCGTGCTACACGCTCGTCCGTTCTTCACATCCAGCCGCTCTACACACTCATCCACTCAACATGTTCATCCATTCCATACACTCATCCGATATACATATTCATTCGATTTCAACACTCATTCAAACTATATAGGTATCTGTTCTTCCACTCATACATTCTTCCACTCAGCACATTCATTTGTTCCACCTGTTTCATCCATTATAACTAATTCATCCACGCCATTCATTTTGTTCACTCCGCATGCATTCTGTCCATTTCAGGAGTTTAAGGGCCTCATTACACGGATGGCAGTGGATCAAGGTGCTAATAGCACCTTGGTCCATGCCGGTAAAATACCGGCACCGCCTTGGTGGAAAGGGAAATTACCGCCTAGGGCTCTATGGGAATGGGGAAGGCGCTAATTACGGTGCCGCAAATTGCGGTACCGTAATTAGCTCCCTGGTCCCTTTGCGGGTTGGTTTTTAACGCCAGCAAAAAGCAGGCGTTAAATTCACCAACCCGCAAAGGGACCTCATAGTAAGGCGGTAAGGGTTTACCGGTAAACCCTTACTGCCTACCGTTTAATGGGGCCCTAAATCTCTTTACTGTTTCCGTATGATTTACTCTTATTAACCATTTCACTGCTTTGACCTACTTTATTCGTTTAATTATGTTTGTCCTTCTAGTTTATATTAGGGGTTATTAGCTGTCTGTTTCTCGCATCAAGTGGTTTGATGGATTGGCCATTGGGTTGCTGTTGGTCTGTTTGGGTTAGTTTGGTACGGGTTGGTTTTAGGGGAAGAGCCAGGTTTTCAGCAGTTTGCGGAAAGACGTTAAATCCTCAGTTAGGCGGGTGTTGGGTGGGAGTGAGTTCCGTAGCGTGGGGGCCAAGGCTGAGAATGATGATTCGCCTAACCTGATTGAGTTTGTCTTCGGTATGACTAGGAGGCCAGCTGAGCTGGATCTTAGGGTGCGTGGGGGGTGGCAGGGTTTTAGCGTGTCTTGAAGATATTGAGGTCCAGTTTTGTGCAGTGCTCGATGGGAGATGCGCAAGGTTTTGAAAGTCACCCTTCGGGCTACTGGAAGCCAGTGCAGCGTCTTAAGGGCTGGGGAGATGTGGTCTCTTGAGCCGAGCACAAGTAGCAATTTGGCTGCAGCGTTTTGTGCCCTTTGGAGTTTATTCAGTTGGTATGCGTGGACTCCGAGGTATAGGGGGTTTGCGTAGTCCAGTCTTGATATAACGATTGATTGGACCGCGGAGAGTCTGTTGGGAAAGGAGAGATATGGAAAGATGCACCTAAGGGTTTTAAAGTGGTAGTGGCAGGACTTTGAGACGTTGTTGACTTGGCGCAAGAGTGTTGGGTCAGAGTCAAGGGTGCATCCAAGATTTTTCAATGAGTTGGAGGGGGTCGGTCGGTGGATGGCCAGGGTAGTGGGTGCGGAAGAAGTTCGGAGTTGCCACATAACCATGATTTCCATTTTGGAGGGTTTAACAAGAGGTGGCTTGGGTCATCCAGAGTTCTATGTCAAGGAGGCAGGAGGCCAGGTCAGGTCGGGAGTTGGGTTTTGAGTTCAGGAGTTTTAGAATTAGTTTAGTGTCGTTGGCGTAGTTGTAGCACAGAATGTTGTGCAAACAAATTATTGGTGGGAGGGTGATCAAGTAGAGATTGAACAGGAGGGCAGATAAGCATGCTCCTTGTGGGACTCCCGTGTCGACTGGTCGGGCTTAGGAGGTATAGGTGGAGAGTATCGTTATTTGGTACCGATCTTTGAGGAATTAAGCTATCCATTTAAGAGTGGTTCCACGAATTCCTAGGGAGTGGAAGTGGTCTAGGAGGATTGAGTGATTGATTGTGTCAAAGGCGGCGGATAGGTCAAGAAGGATTAGTGCTGTGCATCCCGCGGAGTCTGCTGTCATTTCAAGGTCATCCCAAATTGAGGTTAGGGTGGTTTCAGTTCCGTGACGGGCTCTGAAACCTGATTGAGCGGGGTCTAGGAGATTGTTGGCTTCGACAAAGGCATTTAGTTGGGCGTAGGGAGTTCGGTCGATGAGTTTGGCAAGGAATCTGGTGTTTGAGATGGGGCGGTAGTTTTTGGGCTCGAGAGGGTCGAGTGAAGGTTTTTTAATTAGAGGTTTGACAAGAACCGTTTTGAATGTGTCGGGTAAGATACCAGAGGAAAGGGAGGCATTTATGATGGATCTTGCGTGTTCTCCTGCGCAGATGGAAGCACACATTTCTTTGAGGGTTGTGGCTGGGCAAGGATCCAGCGGTGAGCCAGATGGTTTGCGAGCAGATAGAAGTTTGAGAAATTGCTCTGGTGATATTGGACTAAAGGATTCAAACGTTGGTTGTGTAGTGGTCGCAGCTGATGGGCCGGCCGGTATGGGGGGAGAATTGCTTGGTGAATGTAAGAGAGCCAGTTTGGTGGTTGGAGTATTTGTTCTTTCGAGAGCCTTGGTGTAAAAGTGGAGGGAGAGTGAGTCGCACAGTGATTGTGAGGGAGTCGGGACGGTCGTGTTGCAAGCCAGATTGGTGAATTCGGAGATGATTTTGTGGAGTTCTTTGCTTGGGTTTTTGCAGTTTAGGATTTGGGAATTGTAGTGGGGTTTTTTTGCATTTCGGATTTCGGCCTTGTACTGATAAAGGTGTCGGGCCAATGTGGCCCTGCTCTCCTGGGTTTTGTCTTTTTGCCATTTGCGTTCTAGGTATTTATATAGTTGTTTAGTGATCTTCAACTCAGGAGTGAACCATCTGGGGAAGAGGCCATGGTGTGTTGATGGTTTGCAAGGGGGTGTGAGCCGCATCAGAGATGCGTTGAGCCGTGAGTCAAAGGCGTCAGGGGTTAGTTGTTTGTTGAGTTGGCAGGTAGGTGTTGGAGACTGGAGGAGTGCGTCGGCTATGTCCGGGACGATTATTAGTTTTTTCCAGCATTTGCGTAGATTCGGAGGTTCAGATTCGAGTACGGGAAAGGGGTTGGGTGAGTGAATGGCGAACGAGAGAATTAAGTGATCGGACCAGAGGATAGAGGTGGGGGGCTTTAAATGAATCAGGGTGTTGGAGCTAAAGATGCCATCAAGAGTGTGTCCTTTATAGTGAGTCAGGCCGTTTATGTGGGGTTGGAGGTTAATTGCATCCAAACTGTCAACCAGAGAGTGTGTCATAGGGTTGGTGGGGATGTCGAGCCATATGTTGAAGTCTCCAAGAAGGGTGAGGTTGGGATGGTTTAGTTGAAGTGTGGCAATAGAGTCACAGAGGTTGTTTGCCAATTGTCTATCGTAGCAAGGGGGCCTGTAGATTATTAGGAAGCTGTGTGAGAGCGACAGGGCGAGGGATAGTTTAACGAGGAGAGATTCGCAGGAAGGAATGGAAGGTTGGTTGTCGATGATTGAGGCGTGGAAGATAGACTTGAAGACGAATGCTACTCCCCCTCATCTGGAGGGACGGTTCAGTGGGATGAGGGAGTAGTCGGGGGGGAAGGCTTTGTTAGCGATTGGGGCAAAGTCATCAGAGAACCAAGTTTTGGTGATGAAAACCAGGTCTGGTTTGTCAGAGGCGAGGAGGTCAAAGATGCAGTGTCTGTTTTTTGCTACGGATCGGGCATTAAATAGGATGCAGTTCACATCGGCAGGCAAGGTTGGTCTCGGAGCTGGAGCGGAAGGGGGTAGTGGCGGAGAGAGTGGAGAATGGTGAGGGAGACGGGTAGGGGGGGTGATGCTCGACGGGAATAGTGGGCGAGCAGAAAAATTTGCGGGCTTCGGGCGGGATTGGGTAGCTGCGTGTGATGAGAAATCGAGGGAGAGGGGTTTTAGGAAGGGTGAAGGAGGTGATTGCAGGAATGAGGTCGTGGGTTGAGAAAGAGGAGGTGAGGAGTGCTGAGAGATTGAGGGGGACCAGGTACATTTCCTCTTTAGTTTCTTTGTAGCGATTGGAGTGTGAGAGAGGGTAGGGGGGTCAGAGGGAAAGAGGGATGCAGCTTCGGTTCTTGCTAGGGCTAGGCGTGCAGTTTTTAGGGAGGGGAAAGGGTGCGGTTGGGGGGGAAGGTGGCGGGGGTTTGTGGGCAAGGCGGGGGGTTGATTATTGCAGGGCACGGTGTGCCTGTTAGGATAGTGAGGGGAGCGGGCAAGGATAACATTGGCTGTTCGGTGGTAGGGTTCGGGGGAGGAGTGGTCTTAGGGTGGTTGGCTCACCATCGTGCCCCTCTGGCTTGGTGTTTGGAGAGGGGAATGGTAGGGAATGCAAAGGGGGAGGGATGATTTGGGCAGAGGGGGACAGGAGGGAAGGCAGATCGTGGAGTGGGGACGGTCCACGGTGGTCGTTTCCGACAAACTCTGGTGGAGTGGGTGTACTCATGCTTGGTACAAGCTTTTAGGTGGATTTCAGGAGGGTTTTCTAATTGTAGTTCTAAATTCAGTGGGGGCACGCTTTTAGGCGTTCTAATATTAGTTCTAAATTCAGTGGGGGCATGCTTTTAGGCACACTTCTAAGTCCAATTTGCGCAGGGATGATATTAGACTATTAGGTGCACTTCTAGGTTTGACTGTACACAGAGGTGATATTGGGCTATTAGGTACTATTAG
Organism: Ambystoma mexicanum; assembly: GCF_040938575.1. Lineage (NCBI taxonomy): Eukaryota > Metazoa > Chordata > Amphibia > Caudata > Ambystomatidae > Ambystoma > Ambystoma mexicanum. The sequence goes on along the minus strand of NC_090930.1, from coordinate 913,292,519 downwards.
GCACACTTCTAGATTCAACTGTACACAAAGATGATATTAGGCTATTAGGTACACTTCAAATTCAACTGCACACAGAGATGGTATCAGGTCTACCTCTAGATTCAATTTTGTATAGAGGGGATATTAGACTATTAGGCGCAGTTCTAAATTCAACTGTACACTATGATGATATTAGGTCTACCTCTAGATTTAATTTTGTATAGTGATGTTATTAGGCCTATCACTGGATTCCATTTTTTGTGTAGAGGGGATATTAGACTATTAGGCACACTTCTCTCATTTCGACTTTATACAAGGAGGGTATTAGGCATGATTCTAAAATCAACTTTGTACAGAGAGGTTATTAGGGAGATTAGTCGATTCAACCCGGCATGGTATTAGACTAATAGGATATTTGGCCCACTTCCAATTCAACTTTCACAGAAGGGCCACTGGGACACTTCTAGATTCACATAGGTTATTGGGCACACTTCTAAGTTCAACTTCTAATGCACTTCTAAATTCAACTTTCACAGAGAGTCTATTAGGTGCACTTTTAAATTCAACTTTCACAGAGAGGCTATTGGGTGCACTTCTAAATTCAACTTCTAAATGCACTTCTGAATTCAACTTTCACAGAGAGTCTATTGGGTGCACTTTTAAATTCAACTTTCAGAGAGAGGCTATTGAGCACACTTCTAAATTCAGCTTTGCACAGAGGTTTTTACAGGGCACACTTCTAAATTCAACTTTGCACAGAGGTGTTAGAGGGCACACATTCTAAATTCCCAGAGGGGCTATTGGGCTCACTTCTAAATACAACTTTCAATGAGCGGCTATTGGGCACACTTCTAAGTTCAACTTTCACAGAGGAGTAATTGGGACACTTCTAAATTCACAGAGAGGTTATTGGGCACACTTCTAAATTCAACTTCTAATGCACTTCAAATTCAACTTTCACAGAGAGTCTATTGGGCACACTTTTAAAAATTCAACTTCTAAATGCACTTCTAAATTCAACTTTCACATAGTCTATTGAGCACACTTCACAAAGAGGCTATTGGGCACACTTCTAGCTTCAGCTTTCACAGAGATGCTATTGGGTACACTTCTAAATTCAACTTCTAAATGCGCTTCTAAATTCGACTTTCACATATTCTATTGAGCACACTTCTAAATTCAACTTTCTCTGAGAGTCTATTGAGCACACTTCTAAATACAGCGTTGCACAGGGATGTTATAGGGAACACTTCTAAATTCACAGAGGGGCTATTGGGCACACTTCTAATACAACTTTCAATGAGCGGCAATTGGCCACACTTCTAAATTCAACTTTGCACAGAGGTGTTACAGGACACACTTCTAAATTCATGTATCGAAGAGTTTGTGCATTTGCTGTAATTTTTCTTTTAGAATGTTAATTGAAGTGGATCGGTTTTGAGGTGGTTGTATTATGTTTTTGTCTTGTTGGCAGGAGTTTGCTTGCATGGGTGTGTTATGCTGCGGTGGTTGTGGCCAGGACCTAGAGCCTTGGGTGCATGGCCGAATGCACCCAAGACTCTATGCCCTGGCCACAACCACCGCATCTTAACACACCCATGCAAGGAAACATTTTGAGTGTGGTATGTGGGCTGCATAGGCGGAATGTTTTAAAAAGTTTGTTTACTGATTGACTATAGTGTAACAGTGTTTATAGGATAGTGGGCATGATGTGTGGTAGTTGGTTCATTGGATTGTGTTTAGAATGTTGGCACCTAAGACTCTAGGTATTTTGGGGTTGTACTTAATGGTTAGGTGTTTGTTTGCACGTGTGTTTTATGTTGCGGTGGTTGTGACGTCATTGTATACCTGTTTGCTTTGTTGAGGCGGTATGTAGAGTTTTGGCCAGGCCATGCAGTCAAGACTGTAGGCCTTAGCCACAACCTCTGCAGCATAAGATACTCATGTAAGCAGACATTTTGGGGTGTGGTGTATGGTTAGGCGTTTGCTTGCATGGGTGTGTTATGTTGCGGTATTTGTGAGTCCAAACATTATATACTTACTGTTTGCTTTGTTGAGGCTGTATGCAGTTGTTTCATGACATGGGAAATTGGAGTCTACATTGTTATTTCAATCTCTGTGACAAAAGAAAAGATCACATGTTAGTGTATGTAGTTTGTAACGAGTTATTGACTTGCATATTAGATATGTCTGTAGTTTGTTGACCCTCATAGTTAGTACTTTACACGTACTATGTTTCAAACCATTGTACTGTGCAATTTGCTCAGTTCCTGTTCTTGTTCATAAAATCATTGGGTCTGTGGGAAAATAAATCCATGCAGAATTTAAAAAAAAAACTTTCTACGTTATGATACAATATCTTTCTGTGGTTGATTTCAATAGGAGGAATTAAATAGGTGTATGGATTTTGGTGTGGAAGTGGTGGTTGTATGGTTGCAATTAGATACCAGTTGGCATATTCTAATTGTTTATTTCTTGTTGCATTTTAGCGGTATTCATTTATCTATTTGGTTGGTGCAGAATTTTGGGGCAGTTAGATACCTGTTGGCGTATTATAACTGATGATAGTTGTGAAGTTGTTGAAAGTATTTTTATGCGTAGTAAGTTTTGCAGGGTTTCCTTAGAAAAATGTTCATTTCCGTTTTCTGGTTGTACTTAGATACTGGTTGGCGTATTGTAACTGTTTATAGTTTTTCAGTTAGATAGCTGTTGTCTTATTCTATTAGTCTATGGATTTAAAGGTTATTGAGGACATTGTGTAGATGTTTATACTCAGATTAGTGAATACATTTTGATTTTAAGAATATATAAGTAAGCGTTTACAAGATTTGCTGGTAATCTCTGCTTTAGAGTAATGGAAGTATCATTACATTCAAACCATCCACAATTCTTATGTATGCAGTGTAGTGACCTGCATTGGATATGGCTCCTGCATGGTAGATTATGCCTACTGTTGTGAAGGTTTTCTTACCAAGTGATACTTGTCCATGTGTGAATCCAGTCAGCTTGCTGTTGTTTTCGGTACCATCTGCATTGTAACGCAAAAGCATTACTATTATGTATTCACTATGTGACTGTATTTGTAAGGTGGAACGATTATCGGAATTGCAGTTAGTACATAATCTGCCATGGTTTGCATTTTGTACACATTGCTGAAATGGAATGGATTCAAAGTTAGGTATGGATACATACACAAAGTGTTTATTAGGGACTTGTTCCTGTGCCACATGGCTGCAGAGAGTGCATGTATGTTTCCACATGTATGAAATCTGGAAAATGTCATTTGTAGGTGTGTTTTTGTTTTCCAGTACTTGCAGTAAGTACACTAGAAATTCTTGTGGATCTTCTTGTGTGTTTATAGTGAATCTGAGTATTCCGGCACAGTAGTCCAAGTCCTGTCTTATTCCAGAAACACTGCAAGTCATGTCAGGATTGTTGGTTCCATTTCTGTGAAGGACTAACATTTGCAAACACAATTGATCCGTCCCGTTTAAATATTTTGAACAATTGCTGGCAATTGGAATAAAATATTGATTGCTAAATTTGCATAGCAATTTACACCTGTTGTTTTTGAAAATTTGAATGGACCAGACAGTTCTGTGTTTAAGTTATTTGTTGGGAGTGCACGTTGTTTCTTTGAAGACATACTTGGTTGCAGTAGATCCTTCTTTGGTTGTGCATATTGATGAAGTATTAGCTTCGTTCAATTTCTTTTCTTGTATAATTTGAGTATGAAGTAGTTTTCTTTAAGAAACTTTTGATTTTTGAGGAACAGGATAGGTTTTGAGATGGGGTGCTTAGGGTGCACGTAGTCTATTGTATTATAGAATGCAAGGAATATCAGTGTTTACTTTACTTGCATCAAAGTTGACTAGAAATAGTCTTTCAAGTGTACGTAGGTGTGATAGTGCTACATAGCTCATGCCTTCTTTAAACACTGTGTTGCCAATAAATATCAAAGCTTGATCTAGGGTAAGACCTTATGATTTATGAATGGTGACCGAGTACGCTAGATGTAGAGTAAATTGTTCACTGCGTACATACATGTCTTTGAAAAGGAGGATTCAGGCTGTTGAGCGTCCTATCAACTTCTGATAGTTTGTCAAAGTGAACATTGACAAACTGAATGTTGTTGTCACGTGTGTATGTCTGAAAGCCAACAACTTTACGAAGTGCTCCATTAACTAGTCCTTGCTCCACGTCAAGGTTATGTTTGAGCTTTACTCTACAGTTTAAAGATAATTTTAATATTTTCTCCAAACCAGCTGTGTTAGAGCTAGTTTTCCAAGGTATTAAGTAATGCTGTGGCTTGTTCCGACAGGAGTAGTGTCATACCGTGCACGTCCAGTTTGTCTGTGGAGCAAATTTAAACTATTGGTTGCATTTCTTTTTTCAACATTGTTTCATTGAATTGTCCACGGCTTGCAAGAGCTGGTATCAAGGACATACAGTTTACATATTTGTGTTCTAATTGTTCCATAACATTAGTAGCACATGAGTTATGACTGTATAGGTCATGGATGCATCTGGTATTCAAGATACTCTGTGAGTCTTTAGATAGAACACCATTCCGAATACTTTTCAAAATGTTGGCATAGATGAGGTCTGCAGACTGACGCATGTTTTCAGTTAATTCGTTGTATTCCTATGCTGCCAAGTGTTTTACGGCATAGTTTGTGGCCTAAAGTTTAAAAATAGGTTCACCTTTAACTGGTGTTAATTAAAGAAGATCTCTGAAAACAATAATGCGTTTTCCACCAAAGAGCTCTTCGTAGTCTGTTTTGAGGACCTCTTGTAATCTGAGGTGAATCAAAGCCAAAATTAGGTTGGAGGCCATGCTCACCTCACCTATTGGTAGCATTTTCATTTGTTTCAAAACTCTGCGTAGTTCCATTGCAGCTACTGGAGAAAGTGTGTAGTCGTCTAATTAGTTTTGGTGTTCTACTGGAAGGAGTAGTAATCGGTGTAAAGTGACACTGCCTATGTTGTAGGCAGCTAAACCTGTGGGTGCTGTTACAACAGCTGACAGTTTATTTGTCAATTGCTGGAGGAACTTGCTGATGATTTTTATTAAGAATGTTTTCCCTGAACCAGCTTGACCCCTCACATATAGCAGTATACAATATAGTGTGAAAAAAGAGGAAGGCAAGTCACGCACTCCAGTTCCCAGTCAAATATATCAAATGCAAGTAGTAACTGGGTCAAATCCCAAAATTCAACAAGTATTAACAGGGTTGAATCCCTTCTGCTGCAGTTCAGTTCCTCTGTTGTTCTCCTCCCAGCGCTTTCTTGTCACAAACAATCAGGGAGGCTGTATTTCTTTACAGGTGTTACTAATTAGTTACTCTTTCAGTTTTACAGGAAAGCGCTAGGAGGAGAACAAAATCAGAGCAACTGAACAGCAGATGGGATCCAACCATGTTAATACTTTTCAATGTTTTGGGATTCAGCCCAGTTAATGCTTATTAAATTGTTTTTGGGATCTAACCCAGTTACTTTTCTATCGGTTAATTTGACTGGGAACTGGACTGCACGCATCGCATCCCCCTTTTTGTTTCGTAGTATATAGTATAGGTGTGTAGTCTTGGCAGGTACAAGGTTTAGTTTCGTGCTGCATACCATGTTCAATTTGTTTTGTTATTTCTAGAGAAATGCTACACTGTTAATTGTTTAATTGTGATTTGAGTATAGCAAAGTCTTCTGTAGACTCTTCATACTGGTACATGGTGTTTTCTACTTCAATCATGGCTAATTCAGCCTCACTTGCTACGAGTGGTTGACCAAGTGGTTCTTGGATTCCTGTTAGAGAAGGTTGACTGCTGTCTGGAGTGTCAACATCTAGTTGTGCTTGGAGTTCTTCTTCTTGTTGCTGCTCATTGTCTAACATTGTTTTGTATTGGAAAAAGTTTGTCTGTTATAGTGCTTGCATTTGCTTTGAAAGCATCTTCATAGGAGACATGGGTATCTAATAAATCTTCTTCTTTTCTCCATGGTTTAAAAAGCTCTCGTAGAGACATGTAATACAGTTCTTTATGTTGAGAAGTTTTAAATGACAATTTCATGTGATTAATTAAGCTTCGTTTCACTAGGCTGCCTTCACAATTTCTGACTTTGTATCTAGCTTTCTCCTCACCTGGTGTAACATTATTTTTGTATGTGAAGTTTTGGGCTATGTGGTATAGACACATGGTTTCCAAGGTGGGACTTCTGTCTGGGTATTATGTATCTAGTAAATTGTTTTTCACAATGTCTTGGCTGTTGGGATCATTTTTGGCTATTGTTTCTAAGTATCCATACGATTTGAGAACTCTTTATCTGGATTTGGTAGGTCCAAGGCTTAGCCATACTATGTTTTCAGATTTTCCATACAACACAGTACCGGTTAAGCGGTCTGCAGCTTCGTAGCAGCCACATTCTCTATGGGAGAGTATTTTTATACCCAAGCTGTACAATTTCTCTGACAGTGTTTCGTCAGATGATATGTTGTCCTAGAGGTCTTTGAGTTCTGTTTTTTCCTGCTTTGGTTAAGTAGGCTGTGACATATCGTGCAACTGCAGTGGAATTGTCTATATTTGCATTCTATAGGAGGGAAATGATTGCATTGTAATGATTGATGTACTTTGATGATCCTTCTGTTCTTTTTATGCAGTAAGTGTTCTTAGGTGATTTACCTTTGTCACTGTGTCTGACTGAAGACATGAAGTTATTCACTTGACTTGTTGTTGAAACTGGTCTAGGGAAACCAAAGCGACATTTGTTGTAGTAGTATTTCCCTAGTTACTATACTGGTGTTGAGATAACAATACAACGTGTGCACTTGTTGAGGTGCAATCAGTAATACTGAATCTAATGCTGTAGGGTTAATACAATTGTTTGTTACTCAAACACTGTAGAATTCTAGTATTGTAGAACAGTTAGAACATTATGGCACTATTGTTCTTTATTTTGTTGGATGCAAAGAGTAGGTTTCTTCTGGGTTCTCTCTTGTACTTCAGACGCTGCTGGTTTTCAGGAGAGTGGTCTTCACTGCAATTGTGCAAGAAGGAAGTTAGTACATATGTGGGTTAATAGCACTGTTGTTAATGTAGACATGCATTTATTTGTTTTTGTAGTAATTGAACATAGCATGTGCAATGCAGTTTCCTTTGTCTATGTGCATTCTGGATATTTTACTTAGAATCTGTCAGTTAAACTTGCCTTAGAAATGATTACAATTGTGAGCACACAGAGCACATGTAGCTTTCTACAACAGTATTATTTCATGTTAGAAGATGGGAGAGATAACAGTATGCTTTTTTTGCTGGTTATACAGGGTAAATGGCAGGAACTCTGGACAGAAGCATGCAATGTATGTATTTACAATGCAGGGTACCTGCTACTTACCCTGTATAACTAGTAAACATATCATGCTGTAATTGCTCGCATCTGTTATGATCAAGAGTCACTTTCAATGGTGTGTGTTTTCCAAGTTTTCATTTACCCATATCACAACACAGAAACGGAAACCATACATTGCATGCATTTGAATATGGTTCTTGCCATTTACAATCATACTGTTATTTCTCCCATCTTTTAACATGAAATTACACTTTGTTAGAAAGCTGTGTGTGCTGTGTCTGATTACTATTATAATCATTTATAAAGCAAGTTCAAATGATAGATTCTATGTTAGATGGCCAAAATGTACACAAAGGAAACTGTACGTACATCCTATCCACTATAATGTATGGAATGCTGTTATGCTTGAAATGTGGATACAAAGGTGGCAGGGGTTACAAACATGATAGAATGAATGAAGAGAATAACAGTTTGCCCATTACAATCAGTAATATGGGTAAATGAAAATTTTGAAAGAACACAGCTTTGCAAGTGACACTTGAGCATAGCAGATGGGAGAAATGACAGTAAGCTTTTTTGCAAGTTAATCAGGGTAAGTGGCAAGTACCCTGTTCAGATGCATTCATAAATGACTTTTACATGTACTGTGCACAAAATATTCATACCTGTAGTTTGTGCTCATGCATGTGGATATGCATGAATCTGCAAGCAGAAATCTTGGACAGTTTTACAGTAGTTTTTGCTGTAGGTGTTTTGCAATCACAGCAGAACTGTAATCAGAGTGAGCAACAGCACATCTTAAGTGCTGAACTGTGATGACAGAGTTAGATGTAGAGTTCTTGGATGTCATTGTTGGATGGTTGTTTGACTGCTTAACAGTAGCCAATGAAGGAATGGTGCAGAGAGTTAAGTGGAAAAGGAAGAAGGACTGCCCCTGTGTTACGCGCTCCGCGACACCGCGGCTGTTCAAAGACAGGGTGTGCCACATCCAGGGTTTCTCAAAAGATTTGGCATGGAAATAGAACTGGGGGCATTAGCCAATCAGCTGCTGAGGGTGTCATTCATAGGGAGAGAGGGTACTAATTGTTTTCATTGCTGTATGCAGTGAAGATAGCAGTGGTTGCTGAGATGGACAGTGTTAGTGTGGATACTGGGAGATGGTTTTAGAACTAAACATGTGTGGCATTTCAGACAATCTTGGAATGCAGGGAGTGGACGCTGTGTGGTGTGATGTGCCACGGAGAAATGTGCATGGTGTTTTTACACTTTGTAGAAATATGGCTTGTTATAACACTCCTGATATCCTGGTGGTAAATTGTGGAGGAATGTATTTGGGCTATCTTAGTGCAATAAGTTGTCAGGTTGTACTGAAGCAGTTGCTAAAGGAAGTGATGCGCCTATTTCCATCTGCAAAGATAATCTTTTCCCATATACCACCTAGGACTGCATGGATGCCTTGTCATGTATTTAATCCTCAACAAGACATAGCAAGATGTCTTGTTAATAAAAGAATATCTTGTTTTATGTATTCTGTAGGCATGTCATCATTCCAAAATGAGAACCTTCTGGAGTTGATGTCATCCATGACATTTGTTATGTCATCTTTGATGTCATGGGTGTTAGTATTAGCAGTGCACAGTGGTGGTGCAAGTTATGGTTTCTTAGTTTACCATAACTGGCAAACAGTTTTTTCACTGAATTTCATAGGTTTATAGTAGTGCAACTTAACCATAATGTCCCTTTAACAAAGTGTATTCACTGATATATATATATACATATACATGTAAAAGAGTTGACATTAATAGTTTTAAAAATATGTGCATACCTGTGCTATGTCTTGTTAGATGCAGATGTTGAATCTACAAATAGAAATCTTGAATAATTTCACAGTTTTTGATGCCGATGGCTTTAATTAACAGGAGATATGGACCCTCGAAGTTGAAGTGTACATCTGATATGTTGAACTTAGATGACAGGGTTAGGTGTAGAGTGATTGGTGGATGGATGTGTGACTATTTGAACGTAGCCAATGAGGAGTGTTACAAACATGAAAGTGGAAAGGGTAGAAGGGCTGCCCTGTGCTAGGAGGTCTGCAGACATTCATCTGCAGACAGCAGGTGTGTCAACAAGGTCCTTTAAGGATGCCTGGCATGGGAAGTGGACTGCGGAGACCGCGGACAGTGTTGATATCTGCAGAAAGTAGTGATGTCTGCAGACATTGGGGGAAAAGTCAATCGGGGTTTCTTGGCTGTTGAGTACAGAAAGACAGTTTTGTTTGATGAGTGCACTGAACATGGCTATGGCTATGTTTATTTAGGAAGCAGAGTGTATGGATTGTGGGAGACTCTTGGATCCATTGGCTGAAGGTGTATTCTGATCACTGTAGAACGACTGATAATCTTGGATTAGATGAATTACAAGTTTCATGGTATGCAGTTTGAGGAATGAAGTGAGTGGAATGCATCCTGTTTTGTGACAATATGGTGAAGCATCCGGACATCATTGTAGTTCATTGTGGAGGCCACCGTTTTTGGCTATGTTACCGGAAATGTCATTGCAATTTGCAATGAAGCATACATTTGGAAAGTTGATGGCACTGTTTCCACATTCAAAAATATTTTTTCCTGGATAGCTCAGAAACAAATGTGGATGCATTCTAATTTATTTTGTCCACAAATTGAGAAAGCAAAGCACAATGTGAAAACAGTTATATGTGCTTTTTTGCAAGATGTTGGCATGACATCTTCTCACAATGAAAATATTAAATTTGATATTGTCAACATTTTTGAAAGAGATGGAGTGTGTGGGCAATCAGATGTTTAGGGAAAACGTTTAAAATGCATCGAAGCAGTTTCTGTGATACATAACATATGGATTCAAGTATTTGTTAGTAGTTGAAGTAAACAAAAAGGAAAACATTTGTTAGTTTAGTACATTACACCAAATATTCAAAAACAATATAAAAAACCCAAAAGAGGGAAAAAAAGGTTATTTAAGAGCCACCATGTTTGAACAAAAAACAATTGAAATGATGTTGATTACCCCACCCCACAAATTTTCCAGGTGTCACCAGACTATAGAACTGTCCGCGAACTATGCAGGTTGCAAAAGGGTCCTGTGATTTCTTTTTCCAGTTCTATTTTTTAACTGTGAAAGGTGCTCCTAAAGGAGCAGTTTTTTTCTGTTTATTTTATGCGTTTGTATTTTGTTTTGTTTTTATAGGTGAGGCAAGGTAGGGTGCAGGAGGGAAAGGGCACCAACCACAGACTGGGCAGGTGGATAGGGGGAAGATGTTGGGCGTGCCTTAAATTTAAGATAGGTGGTAGTGTTTCTCAGGCTCCTTGACCACGGCCTTGAAAGCACTATGAAACTGCTCCCCCTGCAGTACAATTATAGTACTCTGAGCCTCAAAAGGTAAGGGTCAACAGCATTCTGTATGGCTTGCGATGCAGACCCTGGGATCCTCTTCCCCACAGGTGTTGTCTGTGTAGTGACAGTAGCAGTCGAGGAAGATGGGGTAGAGGCTGTCAACCTACTTCTCCCTGAGAAAGGAACAACCTTTCTGAGAGCACCCGAGTTGTTGGATCTGGTGTAGTGCCGCATCGAGGTGGTCCCGTAGGAGTACAGACCAGGTTTTCCATGACTGAGTACGACTATGCACTCGGTGCATCTCACCATGGCTACCCATGCCGTTGGTACACCCCCAACGGTGGTAAATGACACCACACCTAGGACTAACTTTGGACGTTTGAGGTAGGCACTTCCTCTACCTCATCTTGCTCTTCCTTTTCCTCCTGTTCTGCCTCTCTGCACGTGTTCCCATGTCAAGGTCCTCCAGATGATTATGGTGGTGGTGGTGGCTGGGGGGGAAGGAATGGACATGACAGATGCCATTTGTAGATCAGAATCAGGATGATTTTCAGCAGGTATATCTCCTTGTGCTCTCTCCTGGTTAGCCAGATTGAAAATTACTAAAGGTAATGGGTGTGTCTCTTCAGAGGAACCATCCATGGATGGCGTGACTGTCCGTGGACTACCGTTTCAAAAATAGGCCTTGGAAAGTTGTAAAAAGTTGCCAGATCAACTAACATTGCCTCTAGGAGCTCTGGAAGGGTATATTTTCAACTTGAAACTCCTTACATTGGCTGAAAATGCAGTTTTAGACTGTCTGCGGGGACAGACACCGTCCACGGACACACTGTCATGCTGCACAGGTGTTTGTTTTTGACTTCAACATTACAACACGTTTCTCACAGATCTTATTGTAATCTTGCAAACAGGGATCCTTGTTAATATTTACAGATGTAGCCCATACAAAGGAGTATGTGGTCAGAAAGACTGGCATGAAGGTTATCTTGGCCTCATCTGAATGATACATTTTAAGTCAAGACCTAGTTGTAACTGGCATTGGGCCAGGCACAATTGGTTCATTATGGGATCCCTCGCAATCATCTTTGGGTTAGCCACTCTAGTCTGAGGACATTCTGGAGTACTCATAGTGTTTCTGCCACCAGAATTATTTGTGCCGGCAGTACTGGTCTCTGGTGTATGCCATCACAGTATGTCTCCACTTTTGGGCACTGTTTAAATTCTCTTGAAAATCTCGAATACCCTGCACAATGCTGAAAATGTAGTCAGCTTCTGTGTCCATTATTAAAGAAGGCATGGCAATATGTCCTCTATCAATGGGACTGAAACAGTCCAATCCTCCCCGTTTCCCCTGTTGATCAACCTAATCGGTCATCACAATAAATCCAGCCAGATTCACATAAAATAAGGGGAGGCAGTCACTGGCGAGCCATGCCCCTGCTGGTTACCAGAACTCCTAGAATGCTCTGCAGATCAGATGCTTCTCCAAGCAGAGAGTGGGAAGTGGATCCATTTCCTCAGCAGGAGCCTCCCTCTAGAATGGCCTCCCTGCCCCCCCTCTGACTTGAGCTGGATCTTCTTAAGTTGCAGAAACTTCTTAAGGCTTTCCTTTTCTCCTCCTCCTTCCCTCTCCCGCTACCGTGCTAATCTCCCTCTGCCACTGAGACTGGTGCCTGGTCCCTTATGAGTTTTTACAGGGGCCAGCTCCTCCCTGACCAGTTTCCCCAAGCATCCCTACCAGCACTTGGCTTTGGGCACCCTTCCAGGACTTGCCTGTTCCACTGCACTTGTCATCCCGCCCCCACTCTCCCCCAGCACTTGACCTCTGCGGCTCCCGTCAGTGCTTGATCATCCCCTTGGACTCCCACTCCTGCAGTTTACCCCCCCCCTTTCTACCCCAGCCCTGTCCCCTACTTCCACCCTCCCCCTGCACATCTGTGTCTTTGTACTTGCATGGTAAGCATGTCACATGGCCTAGTACAACCCTTTACTGTGGGTTTTTTCCACTGCGCTACCCCTTTTTTGCCTTTTGGCACCTGTATACACTTGTGCATAGACATCATACAAATGTCCAGTACATAAATAAATACATACATATTGACACAAGAACAAAGAATTACTGTCGAGACCTACAATCGTCTGTCTGGGAGTTAGGGTGATATTTAGGATGATCTTTTATTAGGGCCTCATTGGTGTTGGTCTGTATGTGGCATGACTTCATTGGGCACTGCAGCATCCAAGAAAGCAGTGACAGTCTAACGGACAAGAGCAACTGCCAGAAAATATTTCAGTTAAAGGGGTAAAACACAGATAATAGGCTGGCTTGGACCCCAATGAAGTGTAGAGATAACTGTGCAAGGCAAGAGGGAAGCGGCAGAAGATGGTGAGAGAGGTCATTATGGAATCAGTTTACCATGTGCTTTAGGAGGCAGAAAAGGAAAAGAGTTGTCCCAAGCCAAAGAGGAACATTTGAGCAGGAGACAAGGATTGTAGATTGAGCATGAGAGGTGTGCTGAAAATTCCTTGTTAGGGGCAGGGTGGAACATGCAGAGTAATGAAAGTGGGCAATGCAACAGCAAGGAAGGCACTAGAACAAAGAGGATAAGGACCAAAAGGGGACTGGGAAATGGTGCTAAGAACCTTGACCAGTTTTGAAGCATTCTTGACTCCGATCCCAACATTGCCAAGCTTTGTACTAATGAACAGGCCGATATAATAAAGGAAGCATCATTATTAACCTTGAAAGTGTATTTTGTTTCCTGGGTCAATAATAATCTAGGTCTCCATTTTGGAATGGAGACCTTCAATTTATCTCAAAGTTGATCTCTATTCTTTTGTTGTCACTCTTCAGTTTCCGCCTATTCTTTTGTAAACATCTACCTGCAACATATTCCATTGTAGCCAAAAACATGCACGTTTGAGCAACAGCACACTAGTTTCTGAACGTGGCCCCCTACCTACACATGAGGTGTGGATATGACGGATAATAAACAGTCAGGATACACATGAAACTATTTTACTGTTTGACTAGGAATTAACACAGAATTCAATATCTGACAGCTATTGTAAGAGATGATAGAGTGGTACTAATATTTGCTTAGGCTAAAGCGCCTACTCAGCCGTTGCACACGTGCGCACCAAGAGCCAATACAATCATAAAGGTAAAACTAGCTGTGGTGAACCAGAAAAAGGAGATGGGCTCTGGGATGACAATTCAAGGGTGTTTATTCTTAAACTAAAAATAAAATGCCTACCTGTCCCTGCTACTAAGAGGGATTTCCCTACCTATAAACTAAGCTAAGTTTGCTCATCAGTTATCAAAATAAAATAGTCCTCAGTCTGAAACCTTTCCACCAGCAGGCCCTACTACTGTATCAATACAACATAACAATTAAACAGTGGCCTCTCTGCTAAGGCTGTGTCTGCCTAATGTCCTTTTGGACTCTCTGAGGAGATTGTTCCCAGTTCTCACAAATTATCTTAGCAAATAAATGGTTTCAGTGCTCTTCATAAAAAGTTGCATGTCTCTATATACATCAAACTTTTCAATTTCTCTACAGGGATAAATGTTTCCCTTATTCCTTTTCCACCACCTTAGCAAGTCTTCAAATAAATTAAATGTTTCAACTTCTCTACATGGAGGAAGGCATTCAGTATTTCCCCCACCTTGTTTTCCCCTCTATTGGTTTCATATTTTGAACAAATTGATTCAATCTTCCAGGTTCACTTCTCCTTATTGTTTGATAAATGTCACTGGCTTCTCAAGGGCTCAGCAGACCCCTCCGGTTTTCTAGTTTCCTTAACATTTGTGGTTGTGCCTGTGTTCCTTGGCAAAATTCAACACTCGGTTTTGTAGGGCTCCTGTAATGATCCATATCTGTTTTGTTCTCTTCCATTTTTTCTGCTCACCTCCGTCCACTCTGGGGAACTCTGATACCTTCTCTGCTTTAAGGCATGCTCCAGCGGGATGGTGTCCCAAAATGGATGTTGCCGCTCAACCCTTTCCTCGGCTACGCTGGCACATAAGCTTCTGCTTCTTTGATTCTATCTGACTCAGCAGGCTCTGCAGTCCTCACGTTCCAATCTCCTAACTAGCCCCGTCACTATGAGGGAAGTTCCCTACCTAGAAAAACTAAAGCTAAGCGAGAATGTCAAGTCCAAAGTGTAAATCTCATGTCCAAAACCTAATCATTAAATGGCCCTACCACATTTTTGGAAATTCCAAACCAAAGGAAAAAGGGAGGCTAGCACAACAGCCTCCATGTGGGCTTCTTCATGGCCAACTGGTAGTCGATTTGCTGTGTCTCAAAGTTCTTTAGTGTGCAACACTATCTTTCTCACAATCTCAAACTCCTCACAATCTTCAGATAGTCTTTTAGTAGAAGTTATAGTTCTCTTTTGTAAAGGCTTTCACCTTTCCCCTTGATAAAGGAAACTTTCATTTGATATTCTACTCTGGCTTTATTTTCATTCGTTCACATCCCTTCAGGATTACTTGGCAAGACAACTCTGTCTCCCACCTTTGGGTATTGGAATTCCCCACACTCCTATGGTTCACTTGTGGATGTCCTTCTTTTATAATTTCACTATTCACTAGCCTGATCAGCTATTTCGGACTTGGCATACAAAGTACAATCTTTTTTACAGTGTTTTCCTGGGTCATGTACCCGATTAAACTCTCTTAAATTTGGACACTCTTGGCGTCTCTTCCAGCAGTGATATGCAAGGTTCATAATTTGTTCCTTTCGCTTTTTTCCGTCCGTGTGCCTGGTAAACTTGCTTACATTTGTATGCTCTTGGCAGCTCTTCTAGCCATGACTTGCTTTGTTTGCAACATTGTACTCTATGCTTTCGTGGGGCCTTGTACCTGGCAAACCTGTTTAAATTCTCACTCTTGGTGGCTCTGCCAGCTATGACGTGTAATATTCTTTACTTTTCTCCACTGTTTTGTTTAACTGCATTTGTTTCAGTAGTTTATGAAACAAACCTTCAAGGACTCCAGGCATCTTTAAATCGACAGTGGGTGTGTTCCATTTGCTGCTGCTTTAAGTGGATCAGGCACTTATTGGGCGGAGCTCGATGATCCCGGCTCCTCTCCAGTCTCTGGTCTCAGTGTCCATTGCAGGGCCCATGGCCCACCACTGTTCGTCGGTGGTCGTGCCACCAAACAAGATGGTTGTCTTCCTGTTGACTCTCGTTCTGTGACTGTTGCCTCTTTCTCGGTCAAGGCACCCGCTGTCCCGTCTCCAGCTAGTGGGTCTCTTTCCACACACAGCACTACTGGCTCTGCGTCTCGACATGGCTTTGCCCCTCCATGACCGCGTTGCTACAGAGGGTCGCCTCTGTGCAGTGGTTGTTCTCCTCCCTACATGGAGTTCCCTCTCTTCGATTCACAATTTGCTCTCTCTTTATACATGTCATTGTAACAAGAAGAATTGTGTCCGACTTCCTTGATGATGGCCTTCAGGCAGTGTAGCACAGTATACTGAACCAATTTATCCAGAGGTTGTTTCTTAGTTTTAAAGGTATCAAAAATGTATTTATTAAGATACATCATTTACAAAAAAGAATTAATCATTAATTAATGCACACATATGAAATTACATTACCATTGCAGGAGAGCATAAGACACCAGATAATAAAATCCTAACATCACCATCATTCATCAACAATCACACCATCATTTGCAACACAAATCAATTAGCCTCATTCACTCACAGTAAAAACTTTTGAACTAAAACATTTACAGGCCGATTCATGGAATCAATGTGCGCCGAAAATTCCAGCGCAAGCGTGCGAAAACGTGCGATTCGCAGTTAAAGAGTGAAAATCGCAGTGCAAGTGCGAATATCGCAGGGAAACCATCGCACATCTATTCATGGAAGTCCGTGCGCGAGTAAAATCAGGGATGTGCGCTGAAAAAGTGCACGGCGCACAGGTCATCTAACGGCGTGCGTCAAGGCCGCAGCGCACATAGCGTGGTGCACATAACAAAAGTAGGCGGAATACGGGGCGGAACACTCGGAATGGGGAACAACTCGTGAAAATGTGGGCGTCACGGGGGAAGTACAGGAGGCAAGTGCGCAGAACGCCCACACGCTCGCCTACAACACGTATTCATGGAATCGAATAGGGCAAACCAGCGCACGAGCAAAGACGCGCGCTGACCCATACCCGTCCGCCACAGGAAGGCAGGCGGTAGCGTCCCTGCGCATTAAAAAAATGTGCGCTAACAAAAAGCATGAATAAACAGCTCTGATGAATGTCCCATATTGTGGCCCCCTAGGACAAATGACGTGCAAAGGTGTACGTGACAAACAGCGACACCCGCTGTGTGAAAAATTAGCTTGTGCGTGTATTTCGTGTGTGCGTGTGAAGTTTCACACGCGATTGGGCATGGGGGAGCGGGGTACGTGTATTTTAGGGGTGCGCATGAAGTTCCACACGCGATCGTGCCTGGGGGAGCGGGATACGTGTATTCCAGGGGTTCGCGGGAAGTTTCAAACACGATAGGCCCTTTGCGAGTGGGGTGCGTGTATTCCTGGGGTTCGCGTGAAGTTTCACATGCGATTGGGCTGGGTACGTGTAAATCTGGGGTGAGCGGGAAGTTTCACACGCAATTGGCCTTGGTCGAGCAGGGAACGTGTATTTCGGCGGTGGTGCGAGGGAATTATCACACGCGACAGGCCCTGTGCGAGTGGGGTACGTGTATATCTGGGGTGCAGGGGAGTCCTACACGTGAATTGGCAGTGTGGGTCCTCCCAGGTGTTCCCTCTACACCCTCCGCGGCCCCTGCAGGCAGCCCACACCACAGGGGACTTCATGTTCCGCAGGCAACCCATCCATGTCAGCTTGCACCACTACTACTACTGATCACCAACGCATGACCCCCTGCACCCCCACCACCCAGCAGTGTGGGGCACATGCCAGCAGGCCCCCACTCATGTCCCCCTGCACCCCACCACCCACCAGTGCGGGGCACCTGCCAGCAGGCCCCCACTCATGTCCCACTCATGTCCCCCTGTCCCCCTGCACCCCCACCACCCACCAATGCGGGGCACCTGCCAGCAGGCCCCCCACTCATGTCCCCTTGCACACCCACCCCCCAGCAGTGCGGGGCACCTACCAGCAGGCCCCCACTCATGTCCCACTCATATCCCCCTGCACCCCCGCCACCCACCAGTGCGGGACACCTGCCAGCAGGCCCCCACTCATGTCCCACTCATGTCCCCCTGCACCCCCACCACCCACCAGTGCGGGGCACCTGCCAGCAGGCCCCCACTCATGTCCCACTCATGTCCCCCTGCACCCCCACCCCCCACCAATGCGGGGCACCTGCCAGCAGGCCCCCCCACTCATGTCCCCTTGCACACCCACCCCCCAGCAGTGCGGGGCACCTGCCAGCAGGCCCCCACTCATGTCCCCTTACACACCCACCCCCCCATGAGTGCGGGGCACCTGCCAGCAGGCCTCCACTCATGTCCCCTTGCACCCCCACCAGTGCGGGGCACCTGCCAGCAGGCCCCCACTCATGTCCCCTTGCACCCCCACCAGTGTGGGGCACCTGCCAGCAGGCCCCCACTCCTGTTCCCTTGCACCCCCAACCCCCACCAGTACGGGGCACCTGCCAGCAAGCCCCCACTCGTGTCCCACTCATGACCCCCTACACCCCCACCCCCCACCAGTGCGGGGCACCTGCCAGCAGGCCCCCACTCATGTCCCACTCATGTCCCCCTGCACCCCCACCCCCCATCAGTGCGGTGCACCTGCCAGCAGGCCCCCACTCATGTCCCCTTGCACACCCACCCCCCAGCAGTGTGGGGCACCTGCCAGCAGGCCCCCACTCATGTCCCCTTGCACACCCACCCCCCCCATGAGTGCGGGGCACTTGTCAGCAGGCCCCCACTCATGTCCCCTTGCACACCCACCCCCACCAGTGCGGGGCACCTGCCAGCAGGCCCCACTCATGTCCCACTCATGTCCCCCTGCACCCCCACCAGTGCGGTGCACCTGCCAGCAGGACCCCACTCATGTCCCCCTGCACACCCACCCCCCACCAGTGCGGTGCACCTGCCAGCAGGGCCCCACTCATGTCCCCTTGCACACCCACCCCCCAGCAGTGAAATGGCGATCCCACAACACAAACCAAAAGTCAACTATGTACATCAACACATGTCGGCCACATGAAGGCAGGCGGTAGCACCCCTGCGCATTAAAAAAATGTGCGCTAACGAAAAGCTGTTTATACAGCTCGATGAATGTTCCATACTGTGACCCTCTAGGACAAATGACGTGCAAAGGGGTACGCAACAAACACGGACACCTGCTGTGTCAAAAATAGCGTATATTTCGGGTGCTCGTGGGAAGTTTCACACGCGATTGGGCCTGGACGAGCGGGGTACGTGTACTTCAGGGGCTCGTGGGAAGTTTCACATGCGATTGGGGCTGGCCGAGCGGGGTACGTGTACTTCAGGGGCTCCCGGGAAGTTTCACACGCGATTGGGCCTGGGCAAGCGGGGTACGTGTACTTCAGGGGCTAGTGAGAAGTTTCACACGTGATTGGGCGTGGGCGAGCGGGGAACGTGTACTTCAGGGGCTCGCGTAAAGTTTCACACGCGATTGGGCCTGGCCGAGCGGGGTACGTGTATCACTGTGGTGGGCGTGGAAGTACAGGAGGCAAATGCGCGGAACGCCCACACGCACACACAAAAAAAGTCACGCTAATCCGGAAACACGTACGCAAGCAGGAAGCAGGCGTATGTCGACCCGCGCAGCATTAAAGTGCGCGCAAACAACAAACAAGCTCAGACACCAGGATGAATATACCTTCCTAGCAGCAGTGGCCGTGGGATACCGCAGGAGGAGGAGGAGGATAGCCAGGCCCAGAATTTTTACACCCAGAACTAGCCTTTTTGGAATGCCTGATGACCACGTGTATGGGAGGTATAGGTTTCCACCTTACATAATACTCGACCTGGTCAGTGAGTGGGAGGATGACCTCACATCACCCACCCTCTGCTCCCAAGCACTCAACCCCCTGGTGAAGGTCCTTAATGTACTGCACTTCTTGGCCACTAGGTCATTTCAGTGGACAAGTGCCATAGTGGGGGGGGTGTCACAAGCCACTCAGTCACGCTGCCTACACCAGGTCTTGGCCATCATGACTGCATGCCCATCAGTACGCAGGCACATATACCTGCCCAGAACACCTGCATAAAGGCAGGCTGTCGTCCAGGATTTTTACGGGGTGGCACACTTTCCCAAAGTGCTAGGTGACATTGACTGCACCCATGTGGCTCTACGTCCCCCCTGGGCAACTGAGCACATCTATAGAAACCATAAGCACTGGCATTCCATCAACGTGCAGGTAGTATGTGATGCCAAGGGAATCATCACCTCAGTATATGCCAACTATCCAGGGTCCACCCACGACAATTTCATTTACAGAATGTAAACCCTAAAAAGGGACCTAGAAGCTGGTCGGCATGGCGATACATGGCTGGTTGGTGAGCATAAATGCCACAGTACATGCATGCATGTCAGATACTGAGTAATGTCACAACCCCACTAATGATACCAATCACCATCTAACCAGGGGACAGTGCCTACCCTCTGAGCACCCACATGATGACGCCAATTCGGAACCCCACCACGCCACCCCAGGTAAGATACAACACAGCCCATATTGCAACCCGGGGCATAGTGGAGCACACATTCGGAGTGCTCAAGTCATGCTTTCGCTCCCTTGACCGCTCTGGTGGGCAGCTGCTATATGCTCCCCCAGTAGTGTGCAGGATCATAGTGGCAGCATGTGTCCTGCACAACGTTGCAACACGCAGGGGCCTGCCGGTGGACATGGTGGTGCCACCACATACCCAACCACATGCACGCCCGCTGCGAATGGGAGGGGAAAGGGCACAGGGTGAGGCAGCCCGTACGCAGCTGGTGGCTAATTACTTCACCTAAAATCACATCCCTGTGGAGTGCACACAGCCCTGGCACATACCAGCTGACTATCAATGATGATGATTCAACTGACAGTCAACTGTCACAACCATACCAGCCTGAGATTGTTCACCTAGTAGTGTTCCATTATGTGCATCCCTACCTACACAAACACCACCAATGATGTGTCATCAAAAGACACACTTCTATGCTGCTAAAATAATTACCCCCTTGCAAGATACAACATGACAACAGTGCCATGTCACCCAACACCTCCCCAGCACCACCCCCCAACACACCATGGCATGTCATTCTATGTGTGTCATGATGCCTACCTCCAAGGAGCCAGGCCGGGCCCAGCAACCCCAGAGGCAGACATCATTTTCCCCAGGGAAGTCTCAGCGGGCCCAAGTCGGGGCCCTTTGGACTCAGTCCTGGCACCTTAGGCGCCAGGCTCATAGCGGACCCCAGTCCTGGCGCCTCAGGCGCCAGGCTCATACAAGAGGATATGTGTTTAAGTGCTTGGGTGCACACTTACCTGATGCAGACCTTGCTGCTTCATCCAGGCCCTCTTGAGGCCTGAATGGGACTACTTTACCTGTAGGACTACTTCACCACCCGGGTGTGGTCAGGGAAGGATACATACCTGATTGGTGGAAGGATACATTAACTAACTGGAAAGAACACACCTGACACTCAGAATGTAAGACTGACTTCAATGTGTATATGGTACTCTATTATGAAATAGAGCGATCTATTTAAGAGTAATTCAAGGTGCAGGGGAGAAAAGAAATCAACCCTGGCATATGGGTTGTACAATTACACAAAGACAAAAAAGAACCCTATTAGGGAACTCCCGTCCCCTGCACTCTATTAATCGCTTAAACAAGCTGAATAAAGGTTTATTCCCAAGAGGGGAATCAGAGTAAATGGAGTAAATCAATTTAAAGTGCAATGAAACAACATAGTAATTCAAGATATCTGTTTAGTATCGAAACATATTCATCAATTCGACGAAGAGTTGGTTATCCAATCTGGATTTATTTTTCAAAGAGCAAATGCCCAACGCGTTTCGAGATAATGTTCTCTTCATCAGGGGCTGTAGTTATTCGTTGTGTCAATCACAGTAACTCTAGAGAAGTATATACAAAATAATAATAATGTCAATTTACATAATAATGATATCGACTTAATGTTTTAGAGACAGTGATTTATCCAATAAATCATAAGTTCTTAAAGCAAAAGGTAGTACACTAATTAGAGGAGTCTGCAATCATGTTATAAAGTAACAAGGAACAAGAGTTAATATCGCTATAGCAGAGTCTTCATCCTAAACAAATATAAATCAAATGTAAAAAAATAGACTATTGCAAGAACCACTAGGTGTATAAAGAGTAATAAACATACCGTATGTTACATTAAAGGATAGACTGGGTCATGTCGTTACACAAGTGTGTCATCCCAACAAGTTGTAGCTGTCTGGGTCCCCTATAGTATAACCAAAGAGGCAGAAGATACTAAATGAGCACTGTGCTTTGGAATCAAGTAAAAATTGATAGATGAAGAAGAAAGTCTGTTAACTTACTAGCCAAACATGAATTGCTTGTATCTGAATCCCTCAGAGGCTGAGGGGACGTGTTGGTGTCAAAGGAGAACAGTATTTTCAGTCTGTGCGCGGTACCTAAAAGATGGAGGAGCCACTCGTTACAAATAGAACGACCAAACAGGTCTACAGTGTCAAGAGTATCCAACTAGCCCAAAAATTGAAAAATAGGGTTATAGTAGTCTGGCCCTGTCCTAGAATAAGTAACTTACTGTAGTCTTTGTAAGGCAGGAAAGACAGGTAGGAGCGGGGAGATTCCGCAGTCGCTATAGGCCTCCAAAAAACATGGCGGTTAATATATACGTCATTATTGTGACGTCATCACGCTGTAACGCACATGACGTCGCCAATGTAAACACCATGTATACGTCCGTTTAAAGAGACGAGTCTGGTAGCAAAAAGTGGTCAAGAGATAAATACGGCTGAATGTGAAAAGCTGGATATGTAAAGTTTACCTGAGTCATTAAATATGACACAAAGGTCTATGTATGCAGGAAAATGCGTATGAAGGGAGTCTAATAAGGAGTGTCATTTAAAGAAATTAGTCTGGTTCGTTTAATATTCTCAAAAAGTCTGTATACATGGGAAAGTACGTGTGAAGGGAGTCTAACAAAAGATGTAATTAAGAAAACTAGTGTCATTGCAGGGGTATATTTAAACCTTCAAAAATGATTAACCCGAATATCATTAGAGATAATACATAGGAGGTACAAATACTAAACTGCATAGATATATTAGACATTTGTAGCCAAATATGACATGTTATACATAAAAAACATATGCATTTGTAAATGAAAACATACTAGTAAAGTCATCCATAGAAGTCAAGTAAATAAATGGTATCAATATGATAAACAAGGTATGCTGTACTCTGCCTCATATCAGATGAGTGCACAATCTGTTGAGGTTAAATGTGATTAGCTCAGATGCGAACCCAAAACTGAATTCTAATACCTCTGGGGGGAAAAGTTGATGCCTATATTTAGACTTAAAGGCTATCAATGTGATAGAGCAGATCTCAGCAACGGAGGAAAAAGGATGTTGCGTTAAAGGAGAGGTGTTTCAAAGGAAAGGACCTAGGTAGAAATCTTCGTTGAGTCCTTTGGGATTAACGGAGTCCAATTTATGGATCCAGTACAGTTCTCTTTGTGCTAACTTCTTAGCAAAATCTCCTCCTCTTGGTAGAGAATGTACTGTTTCTAAAATAACCCATCTAAGTTGTGAAATGTTATGACCGTTCTCCTTAAAGTGTCTAAAGACTGGTGATTTGTCGTTCTGTGTTCTAATATTCGACTTATGTTCGGTCCAGCGTTCTTTCGCTTTCCTATTAGTTTTGCCTACATAGTATTTCCCACAGGGACATCTTAAGGCGTAGATGACATTTTTGCTGTCACAAGTGGCATGATCTGATAGGAATATTTTTTTACCATTGTTAGGGTGTCGGATGTATTCACCTTTAATTATGTTAGGGCAATGCTGACAGTGTAGACATGGGTAAGTTCCAGATTTTTGTTTTCTCAAAGTCGTTTGTACTGATGATGTTTTCTTTTCAGCTTTAACCAAACTATCCCTCAAGTTCTTTCCTCTCTTATATGCCAACATAGGCGGTTCAGGGAATAATCTGTTAAGATTAGGGTCTGCTTTGATGAGATCCCAATTCTTGGTTATTATTCTCTTGATCTGATAGCTCTGACTGGAAAATTTCAATGTATGGATGAGTCTGGTATTAATCTTCTTAGGTTTATCTTCCAGTAGGTTGGATCTTGAAAGAGTCGCGGTACGTCTGATAGCTTTATCAACGGTGGCGTCAGGGAAACCTCTCTTGATAAACCTTTGTTTCATATCCTCATATTCTCCTTGTAGTTTATTAGTGTCAGATGTAATCCTTTTGAGACGTAACATTTGACTGAAGGGTAAGTTGTCCTTCAAGTGGGTTGGGATGACACACTTGTGTAACGACATGACCCAGTCTATCCTTTAATGTAACATACGGTATGTTTATTACTCTTTATACACCTAGTGGTTCTTGCAATAGTCTATTTTTTTACATTTGATTTATATTTGTTTAGGATGAAGACTCTGCTATAGCGATATTAACTCTTGTTCCTTGTTACTTTATAACATGATTGCAGACTCCTCTAATTAGTGTACTACCTTTTGCTTTAAGAACTTATGATTTATTGGATAAATCACTGTCTCTAAAACATTAAGTCGATATCATTATTATGTAAATTGACATTATTATTATTTTGTATATACTTCTCTAGAGTTACTGTGATTGACACAACGAATAACTACAGCCCCTGATGAAGAGAACATTATCTCGAAACGCGTTGGGCATTTGCTCTTTGAAAAATAAATCCAGATTGGATAACCAACTCTTCGTCGAATTGATGAATATGTTTCGATACTAAACAGATATCTTGAATTACTATGTTGTTTCATTGCACTTTAAATTGATTTACTCCATTTACTCTGATTCCCCTCTTGGGAATAAACCTTTATTCAGCTTGTTTAAGCGATTAATAGAGTGCAGGGGACGGGAGTTCCCTAATAGGGTTCTTTTTTGTCTTTGTGTGGTGGAAGGATACATACCAGGAACTTCTTCCAAGGCTATTTAAACCCCACCCAAACAGCCACACATGTTTCGCGTTGTTCTGCACCTAGCAGCTGGACGCTCACCGTGTCAGCTCCTGCATCCTGACTTCAGCCACGCCTGCCAGCACCCTGGAACACCTGCAAGGGGAGAAAGGAAGAGAATAGGAGAAGAAAAGCCCTTACCTGCTAAATCTGCATCCCGGAGTCATTTCACCAATGGCCCTGAAAAGGAAGACATCATTTTAAAGGCAGGAACAGAACTTTTACAGCGCCTTACCAGAACAGTCAAGCTTACCTGAACTCCCATTAATCCTCAATCCAGTGAAGTAACTGGGTTTCAACGCGCCCCTGCATCAGAAGCAGGATGGAGAGCTCATCCTTCCAAACCCTAAGGTGAGGCTTCACGGGGAATCGTGGAGGAGGTATCGTGGAGGGTTGGAAGGGAGTGGGAGGCTTGAGCATTGTTCCACAGTTGGTAATACTCCCTTTTCACGCACAGGAGGGTATCCAACGAGCTAGGGAAGCCAGAATAGAGGGGCCCATCCTGTCCATCTTCAGAGTTCTGCGCCTTCGACGCCCCGCCTCCTTGGGAACCAGGTGAGCGTTACAGAACGCGAAGCCTTACCACAATTTCCCACCTGGGCGCTATGGAGACTTCCGAGACAGATCAGCTGGCCCATCTTTTAGGGGAATTACGGGCAGAAGTGCACTCAGCCCGCCAGGAGACTAATGCTCTCAGAAGGGAACTAATCCTATCCAACGAAAGAACTGATGATCTGGCCAAAAGGTTATTGCAGGGCCAGGCAGAGCACACTCCTTTACCTGTTTCCGGAGATATTTCTACAACAATGGGTTTGAATACCCCGGTACAAATCAATCTACCTGGACACATGCCTTTGGCCCCGCCGGAACGTTTTGCGGGGGATCCCAAGAAATATGCCGTTTTTATGAACCAATGCCGTTTACACTTTTTATGCAGGCCCGGGGCCTTCCCCAACGACCAGACCAAAGTAGCCTTTGTACTATCTTACCTCAGTGGCTGTGCTGCCGATTGGTCTATTCCATTGGTAAATCAGGATGATCCCATTCTCCGGGATTTCCAGGGCTTCCAGGCAAGCATGGAAAGATTGTTCGCTCGACACTCGCAGGGACAGGCCCTTGACAATGAACTGCTATCCTTACGACAAGGTAATCAGGATCTTTTGTCCTATATCGCCACCTTTAATAGACTAGTTGAGGAAACCCGATGGCCTGAAAATAAAAGGATCACATTGTTTCATCGAGGCCTGCGCGGAGAGCTTAAAGATGTTATAGCTCAGATAGTAGATCCACCCCAGGCCTGCGCAGACTACATAGACTTAGTGGTTCAACTTGATCACAGACTTCAAAATAGAAAAGCAGATCGGCTCAAGTATGAAACCAGAGTACCTATCAAGACCCACGTTAACTCCAAGAGTACTGACGTTTCCGAACCTATGCAAATTGGCAGTGTTAAAGGACCATTAACGCAGAAGGAACAAGAGAGAAGGCGACAAATGCAACTTTGTCTGTATTGCGGAACTTCCGGTCACTTTCTTCAAAGTTGTCCAGTTAAACCACCCAAGAAGGTGGTTGGAGCCACTGATAACGAGTTATTGACACCTGGTTCGGGAAACGACCTAGCCCGACAAGCATAGGGGTCCGCTTGCCGAGCTTGAAAACAAACTCTTTGACCTCGCATTTTGTCATGCCAATGGTGCTTGTGAACCCAAAACAGCCTCAGCAGTTGCATGCTATAAAAGCATCCATAGACAGTGGAGCTATTGGAAATTACATAGACCGTGAATTGGCTTCCAGGATTAAGCTTCCTCTCCGCCCGAAAGTAACCCAAGATGTAATTACTACAGTTGATGGAACCGAAATAGCCTCAGGGCCTGTAACGCATTCCACAGTTGAAATCACTCTGGTGGGTCAGGACGGACATCGGGAAGCAATCGTGTTTGATGTTTGGTTAGAAACACATAATCCGAGAATAGACTGGCGAGCAAAGAAGATAACTTTTCCTGATTGTGAACCAACCTGTTACCCAAGGAATCCAGCTATGGGTCTAGCCTCTGTAACTTCCACCCCTGTACAGCTACCATCTGAATACCAAGAATTCCAAGACGTTTTTCAGAAAGAGCAGGCTAACACCTTACCTCCCCATCGATCTCACGATTGCCAAATCGACTTGGTACCCAATGCACAACTACCTTGTAGTAGGATTTATGCTCTTACTGAACCTGAGAACCTGCATTTGCGCCAGTATTTGGATCAATACCTGGCCAATGGCTTCATTCGCCCATCAAAGTCACCAGTCTCTTCCGCTTTGTTCTTCGTACCTAAAAAGGAAGGAGACCTTAGGGCCTGTATTGACTACCGCGCCCTAAATCAGAAGAATCGTTACCCTTTGCCCCTGATACCTGAGCTTATCGACCAAGTAAAAGATGCTCGTGTGTACACCAAGCTAGATCTCCGAGGAGCTTACCACCTGGTACGTATAAAAGAGGGTGACGAGTGGAAGACTGCATTCCGCACCAAATTTGGGCTCTTCGAATATCAAGTAATGCCCTTTGGTTTGTGCAACGCACCTGCCACCTTTCAGTACTTCATGAATGATGTTCTTCGGGAACTTATCGATGTTTGTGTCATCGTTTATATTGACAACATCCTGGTGTATTCCTCCTCAGAATCTGATCACAGAAACCATGTTAGAGCAGTTCTTGAGAAATTGCGCCAGCACAAATTATTTGCCAAGCTCGAAAAATGCGTTTTTCATACCACAGAAGTGGAGTTTCTCGGATTCATCCTGACACCTCAAGGAATCCGAATGGACTCGCGGAAAGTGGACGCCATTCTCAAATGGCCATCTCCTAGTTCTGTGAAGGGAGTGCAAAGCATGCTTGGCTTTGCCAATTTCTATCGAAGGTTCATCCCGGAATTTTCTCGAACTGTTCAACCCATCACAGCTCTCCTAAAGAAAAATAAACGCTTTGAATGGACTCTTAAGGCTGAACAAGCCTTTCAGGACCTGAAAACCAAATTCACCTCTGCACCTGTATTGAAGCACCCGCGCCCAGATCTCCCTTACATCGTGGAAACCGATGCATCCAGTTCGGCCATGGGAGCTGTCCTGTCGCAAAGAGACCCAGAAACTAACCAAATACACCCTGTAGCCTTTTGGTCCAGAAAATTCTCTCCACCTGAACTCAATTACGCAATTACCGACAAAGAACTACTGGCTATTAAATCAGCTTTCAAGGCTTGGCGTCACTATCTTCTCGGTGCAAGACACACCATCACCGTAATTACGGACCACAGAAATTTGCAGTATTTAAAGACGGCCAAAGCTCAATCTTCGCGACAACTCCGATGGGCTTTATTCTTTGCAGAATTTGATTTTGTAATTACCTATCGCCCTGGCTGCAAGAATGGTAAGGCAGATGCCTTATCCCGGATAGGCATGGAAGAACCCAATTCGAGTTTAGAACCTGTGCCAATCATACCGGAACAAAGAATTCTGGGCTTGACTTCATTGCAACCCATTGAGGACATCCAAGCTCAAGTAAAACAGCTTTTTGACTCTTCTGCCTTACTGGAATGGAGTCAAAAGGGTCCTCACTACACCGTTAAGGATGATTTACCCTACTTCCAAGAGCGGTTATTTCTGCCAAGTAAAGAATTGCAGGAACTTGTCATTACCCGTCATCATGAATCATTAATGGAAGGACACCCCGGTATCGCGAAAACAGAAAAAAGATCAAACGCCACTTCTGGTGGCCTTCTTGGAGAAAAGACATAAAGTCATGTGTGTTGTCTTGCGGAATCTGTGCCCAAAATAAGAGTCAAAAGAAAAGGCCAGCCGGCCTACTTCAACCTTTGGACATTCCACCAGCACCTTGGCACACCTTGTCAATGGACTTTATAACTGACCTGCCTCCTTGTAGTGGTTACAACACGATTCTCGTAATAGTGGATCTATTCTCCAAAATGGCCTATTTTATCCCTTTAAAAGGATTGCCGTCAGCTTCCACCTTGGCCAAGGAATTTATGGAAAATATAGTGCGGTTACATGGTTTCCCTTCCATATTAGTCTCAGACCGTGGAAGTCAATTTATCCCCCACTTTTGTAAGAAATGTTGCCAACTAGCACAAATAGACGTGCGGTTATCCACCAGCCACCACCCCCATACCGACGGACAAACCGAGAGAACCAATCAGACTCTTGAGCAATATCTGCGGTGCATGTTACACCAATCCGAGTTAAATTGGAAAGACATCCTTTGGATTGCAGAATATGCATACAACAATTCAGTGCATTCTGGAACCGGACAGACTCCTTTTTATACCCTGTATGGTCACCATCCTCGGACCTCTGACCTAGATCCACCTCTGACCCTGGAGATGCCTGCAGTAAATCACCTACATTCCACAATAACCCAAGCCTTCAAAGAAGCTACAACCCACTTACAGCAAGCCAAGAAAAAGTATAAAGAAAACGCTGATTTGCACCGAAGTAAAACTCCTCCTTACCAAGTAGGAGATCAAGTATGGCTAGCAACTAAACATCTACTCCTCAAGGGTCAGCGAACTTTTAATCCCAGATTCATTGGGCCTTACCCCATCAAAGCTATTATCAACCCAGTGGCCTTTAAACTCGATTTACCATCCAACATGCGGATTCATCCCGTTTTTCACGCATCTCTTCTAAAACCAGTACAACCTGGAACCAGACTGTCTGAGCCCCCAGGCCCTGTCCAAATTGATGGAGAATTAGAATTCGAAGTGAAAGACATTTTAGATTCCAAGATAGTTAAGTCGAAACTCTTCTATCTTGTTGATTGGAAAGGATATGGACCTCAGGAAAGATCTTGGGAACCCAGTAACTATGTTCACGCACCATGATTAATTCAACGATTCCATCGAAGATTCCCGCACAAACCAAAACCCCCGGAGGAAAAGACCTTGGGAGGGGCCTTGAGGGGGGGTACTGTCATGATGCCTACCTCCAAGGAGCCAGGCCGGGCCCAGCAACCCCAGAGGCAGACATCATTTTCCCCAGGGAAGTCTCATGCTTCGCGTTGTTCTGCACCTAGCAGCTGGACGCTCACCGTGTCAGCTCCTGCATCCTGACTTCAGCCACGCCTGCCAGCACCCTGGAACACCTGCAAGGGGAGAAAGGAAGAGAATAGGAGAAGAAAAGCCCTTACCTGCTAAATCTGCATCCCGGAGTCATTTCTCCAATGGCCCTGAAAAGGAAGACATCATTTTAAAGGCACTTTGTTTCGATCGCTGCAGCGCTGCATTTTACTCACCTTTGCAAGGCGCTTCCATCTTCAGCAGCGATCTTCCGGATTCAGCTACGCCCCGGCGCCTAGAGGAAAAAAGACAAGAACAAAGGTGAGAGGGAGAAAAGGAATAAGGAAAGCTCAGTTTCCTTTTAAGTCTTACCTGTTGGATTATTCCCACTGCATTTCGGGTCCTGCCGCTTCCTGGCATCTCCGGACCCCGGCCCCTACGGGGAAAAAAGACAAAGACATTGAATGAGCGAATGCAAAGACATTACCTGAGCGCTCATCCAGAACTGTTTCACTTCGGGTCGGCGCCATATCTCCGGCACTCCGAACCCCGGCCCCTAAGGGGAAAAAGACATAAGCATTAGCGCTTGCTGCAATTAGACAACGAACATTATTATTAAGCTTGAACTTTTGAACAGAACTTTTACAGCGCCTTACCTGAACAGTCAAGCTTACCTGAACTCCGATCAATCCTCAATCCAGTGAAGTAACTGGGTTTCAACGCGCCCCTGCATCAGAAGCAGGATGGAGAGCTCATCCTTCCAAACCCTAAGGTGAGGCTTCACGGGGAATCGTGGAGGAGGTATCGTGGAGGGTTGGAAGGGAGTGGGAGGCTTGAGCATTGTTCCACAGTTGGTAATACTCCCTTTTCACGCACAGGAGGGTATCCAACGAGCTAGGGAAGCCAGAATAGAGGGGCCCTTCCTGTCCATCTTCAGAGTTCTGCGCCTTCGACGCCGCGCCGCCGTGGGAACCAGGTGAGCGTTACAATGTGAGAGCAAACAAAGGAATCCCCAAAACATGACACAAGTGTCGTAAAGTACAGTGTCCCGATGGGAAAATGGCCACACACAATGTGCTCCCATTAATGTAGAACTGACAACACACATGACGAAAGACTTACCACAACACAATGCAGCTAGCCACCCCAAACAGAGCATTCACATGACAGTACTAAGTTAAAGGATACGTAGACTTACAACCTGGTGATGCTAGCACATCGACCACCCCCAACTGTACAGTGTTGGTGCCACGCAAATCTGGAAGTGCACTGCTTACAACATGAACTCCATCTCCAAAGTAGACGGCCTTGTGAAGACATGTGGAATGAACCTGCAAATTAGGAGGGAGACATGGATGCACAAGCACATATCAATACACCATGCAGTGTACAATACTACAACAATATGCACTAGGAATGTATACACAGTATTGACTACAGACTGCCCACAGATGTCATGGGAGTCCAACGTCACTGTGTAAGTTACTGTCACTTGGGCACACCCTTTGCAAGCCCATGGTAACGGGAAGCAGGAGGGGTGTGTTTCTCATGAACCCAAGCATCTAACCCAAACTCAGGACAAGCCTGCATGTGCCCAGCCGGAATACAGTGGAAGCCCACGGGAGCCACACAAGGCAACACACTGTAACAAAAAAGCAAAAATCAAAAAACAAAAAATCAAAAAGGGCCATGTGGGGGCCAGGAGGTGTGGGGGAGGCCACCCAGGAGGTCCGAGGACAAGGTGCACACCAAAAGCCACCTGTGTGGATGTTGCGAAAAAAAAAACACCTCCATGGGCTCATGGCCTGCACGGCTAAGCTAATGTGAGAGATTCTGAATCGCTGTGGTCGCTCTCATCACCCTGTGCTGCTGCCGCCACAGGAGGTGGTGGTGCTATGGGAGGCAGCCCACGCAAAGCCCTAGTCTGGTCCTCCATGGCAGCAAGCATGCGGGTGTGGAAGGTCTCGTTCTGGAGGATCATGGTGCGGAGATCCCCATGCACCACCTGACGTGATGCCCGGACCTCCTCCCAAATTGCCTGCATCTCTGCTGAGAGCGTACGTGTGACACACTCCAGCTGCTGTTCTGTCCTCGTGACAGTGGAAGCCTCAAGCTCCACAAGAGTCTGCCTGAGCTGACGGACTTCTACCCTCAGGGCTTCCCTGTGGCCCTGGGACTCTAAAGAAATGGCTTCCCGCAGAGTGTCAAGGGCCGCCTGTCTGTCCCTGTTGGACGCCAACATGTCGTCCCTGAGTGATTGGCAAATGGAGTCTGTTGCCTGCTGTAGTTGCTCCATCTGCCTCTCTGGGGGGACAATGGAAGCGGCCACCCTCTCCATAGCTTGAGCCATCATCTCAGATGCTGCTGCCTGTTGGTTTGCCATACCGTATATGGATCTCTCCCATGTAGTATTGCCTGGTGGCGTACGGCCACCGCGTTGGCGGGCACCACACCTGTCTGGGGCAAGGCAAACTATGCCTTGCTGTGTCGGCACTGCCTGAGGCTGCAGGACTGCATTCCCCCTCTGATCTGCTGGCCCAGGAACAGGATCAGATGTTGCGGAGTGTGGCCCTGCATCCGTAACCACCAAAGGCAGACCTACCAACATTGACATCCCCATAGTGGGCTGTACCCCTGGTGCAGGTGCGTCGGACAGAACAGAATCCCTCCCAGAAACACCTACCTGCGAAGCCACATAGGTCTCATCATCCGAATCAACACCCGAAAAGAGGTCTGGTGAGGTGCATGCAGAGACACCCCTGTAGAGAACGGTCTGCAGCAAGAGTGGGTTCTCACCCACCACCATACCCCGTCCCCCACTGGTGCACGGTCGTGCCTGAGATCCCTCCTGGATCTGCACCATCTCCTCACCCTCAACAGCATCAAGTGCGTCATCCCCTGCAGAAACATGAAAGACAAAAAATGGAAACGGACATTAGCACCATGGCACACAATTAGGCCTCACGAGGTACAGAACCAGTACTTGATTGACACTTGTCCCACATGACTATAACCCTTCCATGCATGCTCTGTCACTGAGTTTGAAGGGGAGGAAAATGTCAGACGCTGATGACACCAAGATGGAAGAGCAACACATTAGCTGCATGCTGGCTAGCAGAGCCATCACACATTGGCCTGTGAGTGGCATGTCCAATCCACATAAATGGCCATGCCATCACACAGATGGCATGTACCATAGGCATGTCACATATCGTTTGACAATATGGCTCAGATATGCATAGTGAAAGTGGGGGGATTGAAACAATCAGCCTGAATGAACAATGAGAAATACAGAACAATGTTGTTGCAAGATGCCACTTCAAGGGCAACTGGCCTGATGTTGCACAAAAAGTCTACTGTGGGCAGAAGGGATACTGCAATACCCAAATCCAGGGGTGCAGAATGTTTTGGATGAAGCACATGGGTGACCCAAACCACTCAGGCACACACACCCTCACCTGGCACTCAATCAGAACCCCTCACACACACAACATACACATGGATCACACACACATGCATGTGCACTCACCGGACAATGCCTCGTACTCTGGCAGATCTCCCACACCTTGGATCTGTTGCTCTGTGACGTAGGTCCCAGCAACAGACTCATGTACAGTGAGTTCAATGTCCTCTTGTGGAGACCCACCTCCAGTCACCAGAGTAGCGGCATGACTTGAGGCCAGCTTTTTCTTTGCCCTGCGCTTAAGGTCATTCCGGCGCTTGTAGCACTCACGAGCTGTGCGCCTCACTGATCCAAGGGCACTTATGATGTCCACGACAGTCTGCCAGTGTGCCTGACGTTGGGCAGGTGTGGTCTTGCACCCTAAAGTGATCAACATTTAGCTGTTGTGTGCGGACACATACTGCACAAGTGCATCACATTCGGCATCATTGAAGCTCGGCTACCTTTGCGTGCCGCGCTGCGTAGTCGTGTCTGGGGTATCAGCCTGTAGTGGACGAGCACTCTTCCTCTTTTTTTTGAAAGGTGGTGGGGATCCTGAGTGGAAATGATGTCCTACACGTGCCTTTTGAACCGGCCCACACGTCCCACGTCACTTCCGCATATACACGCTAAGGCCCTATCCTCCAATTACACGAGCTGACACTCGGACGTGCAGTTCTTGGACGTGTAACATGCACCCGTGTACAGGGAAATGCCTGCGCATGCACGTCAGACGCGCTTATGCGCTAAGGGCCTTTGGTCCAATGAAATCGCGTATGCATGCTGACGCGCTTACGCGTTAAGGGCCTTTCCTCGAATCACACGCTGACGTGCAATTTTTTCACGTGCCAAATCACTCCGTATCAAGCTGGCCACGCAAAAACACACGGAAGACCACGCTCCTGCCCAAAAGGCTGAATCACTGCCCACCAGAGCCCCAAGCAGCCTCCCACCTGCCATCTGCTGCTGCCTGACTGCCTGCTGGCCAAGTGCCCCACTATTTGGTGCCTGCACATCAGCCATCTGCAGGGGTCCAGTTGCT
The DNA here is from genome assembly GCF_040938575.1 of Ambystoma mexicanum. Taxonomy (NCBI): domain Eukaryota; kingdom Metazoa; phylum Chordata; class Amphibia; order Caudata; family Ambystomatidae; genus Ambystoma; species Ambystoma mexicanum. Next base: position 913,258,106 of record NC_090930.1, on the reverse strand, counting down.
GTGTCCACCCCTGCTGGAACTGAAGACTCCAGACTGGGATACCATCGCTCCACAGCCCAGCCCCAGGACCCAGTTGCTCACCCACGCCTGCCTCTGGGGTTGTCATGTCGGGCACACCACCATCTGGCAGCACTGGCAACCCCCAGCCAGAGAGGCAGAGGGGCACCAGCTTCACCGCCAACAAAGTTGGTGTCCGGGTGGAGCTTGTCCTGGGGCATTATGATGCCCTCTTCGGATCATCACGCGCCAACAAGGAAGGACGGGACAGGATCTGGGACGACTTTGTGGTTGCCATCAATGCGGAGAGGGTGGCAACCCGCAACATCAAGCAAGTGAGGAAGCGCTGGGAGGACTTTAGGTCCAGGACCCTCATGAAGGCCCGGTGCCTCGTGGAGGGGGGCCGGGGCACCATGAGTACCATCCAGCTGAGGGTCCTGGAACGCGTATGCCCAGCGCTCCATGCCCAGATCCTTGAGAGGCAGACCCGTCTGGAGTTGAGCGGTAAGTGGCCAAGCATTGCCGTGTGAGACAGGGCATGTTGCAGTATGCTGGTTGTCTGATACTTGCCTGTATGTGTGACATAGGCCATGCACGTGTGTGTGTGCAGGGACATCATGGTCATGCATGTGGGACCAGTAATGTGTGAACCACATGGTTGGTGCATGTGTTGAAATGCAACATGGGGAGCTCTATGCGGAATGGACACATGAAAGCATGCCAGTCTCTGTTCCTGGACATGGGTGGGGGTGAGGGATGGGTGCTGATGCCATGTACATGTATGGTGTCCATGTCTGTGTGTCTGACCTGCATGTCTGTGACTTGTAAATGCCATGGATGCATGACAGATGTCTGTGACAATGTTTGGATTCATTGATGCAGCCTAGTCATCCTTGTATCCACTGTGTCTGGGGTGTACGAGTCCAGATGGATGAAACTACGGTGAGGTGTGTGCATGTGATAGGCATGACCCATGATGCATGTGAGTTTCAAACCAACATTGTATGTTTCAGGAGTCCCTTGGACATGTATGCTAATGTCCATGGCATGCGCCATGCCTGTTACTGCATGTGTTTTGCCTGCACTGACCCATGTGTTGTGGAGGGACATGATGGAAGTGATGAAGTGATGTTTGACAGTGCCACTCATCTGCTATTCTTCCTGTCTAGAGGACTATTGCACAGTACCCTGATGCTTGTGATCTATGTCTCCCTCTACACAGCGCCAAGTGAAGAAGAGGACGGAGACGGCGCTGTGGAGCAAAGTGGCGGGGATGCCCCCACGGCTGCAGCGGAAGGGGTGGGTGAGCTCCCACAGGGGCTTGCAACAGCAGAAGACGGTGTGGAGCCATCCAGGTTGGTGGTTTCCACAGAGGAGGAGAAGGCCACTACTGAGCTGCACATGGGGCCTGGTGGGGGCATCCCTGCTGGTGCAAGTGGTGCAGTCCAGGGGCAGGGGCAGGAGGCAGCACAGTTCGCCGTGGAGGGGCCTGTGCATGTCACTGTCCCTGACACTGTGACTGCACCACCATGCACCAGCAGGGATGCCCCATTCCAGGCCCGTCCGCAGGTAGGGAGGATGTCCATGTCATCTGACACTCCTCTACCTGCGGACGAGTGGACCCCTGGCCGTATGGAGAAGGTCCTGATTGGTGTCTCGTTGCGCAAGGGTGTCATTCGTGATGAGGTGTGTGCTTTCCGGGGGGAGCATGCACGTCATCAAGAAGAGCACCGTGCCAACGTGGCCCAGTTGGGAGCGACCATGGTCGGGGGTTTCCTACATGAGTCGGGCACTCTGGCGACCCTCTGTGGAGGCTATGCGCCAGTCGTTCTCCATGCCATCTTCTGGCCCAGATGCCACCAGGGCCCCCTGTGGACCTGCCCCGACCAACACAGCCAGCTTGGTGGGGATCCCATCCCTGCCACAGTCGGGAGTCGGAGATCCAGCAGGGGTGGACACACCAGCAACTGGGCCCCAGCAGATGGAGGATGTGACGGCATCATCGGGCAGGGCACGTGCACGACAGCGTCGGTGGATTCCATTAGCCTAGATGCCGTCGTGCTGGCAGAGGCAGTTGCGTTGGAGGCAGCGGCAGGCTCGACGTGGGAGGCATCATGGTTCGGGGCCATCAACATCAGAGGGGCAGGCATCGGCCGGAGGGCAGGAGAACCCTGGAATGGGAGTGTCTTCCGTGTGGGGGCGGTTGGGCCAGCAGATAGGTGCGGAGCCGCAGCGGGCGGAGGAGGAACGGCTCACAATGGTCAGGGTGGAGAACTCCATGCGGAGGGCGCTGAGGCGGGCTGAGTGCCTCGAGGGTATTCGCAGGGAGTTGGAGCTGGACACTGCATTATCCCTGCGAGACCTCGGGGTCAGTGAACATGCCCGCCTCCAAGCCATTGAACAGGAGTTCGATGATGCTCTGGCCCATGACATCAACCAGTGAGCCGTCGGACTATCCCGCCGCCTTTGTATATAGTTATTTAGGTTAAGGTTTTATTTATTTATTATTATGATTTGGAGTCAATGGACTTTGCTCCACTTTTTGTATATAGTTATATTTTAGATAGGGTTTTTGTTAGGTTCCATTTGCTTTTGGGATAATGGACCCTTCAGACTTTCTTTTTCAATTTTCAGGACATGTATATACTTTCTTTTAGTCATATTCACATCGAGTAATGTTTTTTTATGCTTTTCATCTTTGGATTCCGTTCTATGGACTTTGGGGATGCACCACTTATATATTTTTTTATTTTTTGGATTTATTTTGTTGCTTGGATTTGAATTTTTTTCTTATTTCTAAAATTATTTCTTCTTTTGCATGTGTGCTTTTCATTTTGACATTTGTTGTACTTTTTAATACATTTATTTATCCTACATTATTGGTGTGGTGTACAGTGATGGTTTGGTGCATGTCTCCATGAGCATTGGCACAGTCATGTGTTGCAACTGTGTGGCTCTGTAGGACATTTGCTGATGGGCATGCTAGTTCTTTTCAGACTATCATGGAATGGGTGATTTACTAGGGAGTGGGTGCAGTGAATCGTTGGGTGTTTGCACTGGGGGGTGGAGGGTTGGGATTTGGGTTGGCATTAGGGCCATGGGTCTGTATAGTCATGGCATGGTGTTTGGGGGACATGTGTGGGGGCCTGCTGGCAGGTGCCCCTGACTGCTAGGGGGGATGCAGGGGGACATGAGTGGGGGCCTGCTGGCAGGTGCCCCTCACTGCGGGGGCTGGGGGTGCAGGGGGACATGAGTGGGACATGAGTGGGGGCCTGCTGGCAGGTGCCCCTCACTGCTGGGGAGTTGGGGTGCAGGGGGACATGAGTGGGACATGAGTGGGGGCCTGCCGGCAGGTGCCCCTGACTGCTGGGGGTGCAGGGGGACATGAGTGGGACATGTGTGGGGGCCTGCTGGCAGGTGCCCCTGACTGCTGGGGGTGGAGGTGCAGGGGGACATGAGTGGGTGCCTGCTGTCAGGTGCCCCTGACTGCTGGGGGTGGGGGTGCAGGGGGACATGAGTGAGACATGAGTGGGGGCCTGCTGGCAGGTGCCCCGCACTGCTGGGGGGTGGGGGTGCAGGGGGACATGAGTGGGACATGAGTGGGGGCCTGCTGGCAGGTGCCCCGCACTGCTGGGGGGTGGGGGTGCAGGGGGACATGAGTGGGGGCCTGCTCACAGGTGCCCCACACTGCTGGGGGGTGGGTGTGCAGGGGGGCATGAGTTGGTGACCAGTAGTGTGCGGTGACATGTGGCTTTGCTGGGGGGCATGCCCATGGTGGATGGGCTGCCTGCGGGACATGGCCAGGGGTGCAGGGTAGTCCCCTGTGGTGTGGGCTGCCTGCAGGGGCCGTGGAGGGTGTAGAGGGAACACCTGGGAGGACCCACACTGCCAATTAACGTGTAGGACTCCCCGGCACCCCCGTAATACACGTACCCAGCCCATTCGCGTGTGAAACTTCCCGCGCACCCCTGAAATACATGTACCCAGCCCATTCACGTGTGAAACTTCCCGCACACCCCTGGAATACACGTACCCAGCCCATTCGCGTGTGAAACTTCCCGCGCACCCCTGAAATACACGTACCCAGCCCATTTGCGTGTGAGACTTCCCACGCACCCCTGGAATACACGTACCCAGGCCAATCGTGTGTGAAACTTCCCGCGAGCCCCAGTTATACACGTACCCCGCTCGCACAGGCCCTTTCGCGTGTGGAAGTTACCGCGAAACTCGTAATACACGTTCCCCTCTTGCCGTTTGCTGTTTGGCAGTCTGGTAAACTGGTTTTGGGTTGGCGCAGACCTTTGCGCTGGATTGGGGATTTTGATGCCTTTTCCTTGCACGAGGGCGTTCTTGGGGGCATAACTGGCACTGCTGCATGGTCCTGCAGGGTCGGTGCGCCACGGCTGGTTTTGGAGGCTAAAATCCATGAATACGCTGTGCGCTGAAATGGATTTTATCGCACGTGGCTGGCGCAGTCTATCACACGGGAACACTGTGCGCCAGCCGCCTGCGCCACTTTTGTGCGAATTTCCATGAATTACCCTGTTAATACAATTCATAAGTGGTAGCATTTCATAAATTAGCCCCACAGAGTCTTTAATATTTCATTTTATCCACATGTAATGCGCAGCAGCACAATCATTAACCAGAGAATGTGCTCTATTCCACGGAGTGGGTATGTTCAACAATAAATGATAAATTCCATCCCCGGATGTTCTTCTCTTCCGGTTTTGACGTTTTATGAAGTGATTGAAATAAGGTCTTCATCAGGAGAAATAATTGATAATATTACCACTGTAAAAAACCAAGACAAACCAATTATATAAAGGAATCTACTACCTATACTGGATGGCTTAAACTACCAAAATGCAATTGTTTATATCATCAGTTAAAGTTTAAAATACACAAGAAACACCATGTAGTGGCAACTCCCAAAGTGTCCCTCTTGTTCCAAAGTGTCTGAAACGAAGGTATGTGAAGCCTTAAACCAATTTAGACCACTGTGTCTCAGATGGAATTACACCACCACCATGTGAGGAATCAAACACACCAAAGGCCCAATACAGAAGTCTAGGGACCAGACTGACCTGGCTCCCAATGTCATATGCTCCAAAGGATCAAGGACCACAAAATGTGATTCAGGGACAATCCACCAAACTTTAAAAATCTGAAATGACATGTTAATATCTTGAATTGAGGAGTCATAGCTTAAGTGATATCTAAGAGCAATAAAGGAACCCAATATGCTCGGGCGTAAGTGACCCGCCACTCACCTTGAAGATGAGCTTGAATTATTCCAGTATTCGGACAACTGTGGCCAGTATCAATGTTAACTCGGCAGGCGTATCAATGTTAACGGGTGGTTAAGGTTTCAATCAAGTCTGTCCAGAAAAGGGGAACAAGAAACCAGGACGGGAGGTTGGTGAACTCAATGTGATGGAATCAAATCATTTTTAGTTTCACTCGAAAAATTCCAGAAATTCTAAATAGCTCTTGAGTCGTTATGTTCACTTTAGAATAGGCTAAATTTAACAAATATAATTATTGACTCCTACAACGGACAAGCTTCACGTTGTGCCATTATATTATACAGAGGCCCACTCCGAATAAGCCCACAATAAAGAGCGAGCACCGCCAGGATCGCCCAATTGAAGTCAGAAAAAAGGGCTCGCATTCCCAAAGAAACATGGTGCGTGAAAACAAATACACGCATTACTGCCTAGTTGAAAGGCAGTGTAGAGCAATACCGGAAGCCAAAGATGTATCTGTTGAAGATTGTATTGTTTATTATTGACAGTCAATGTGTAATACAGTGGCAAGTAGCAACTATAAGTCTGAGTCTTTGAACCATATTACTCTTGCGGAAATTGTTGAAGGACTGGTCGACTCTTAGTGTCGGTGGTAGTGAGTTCCACAATTTAGCTGCCTTGACTGGGTAGCTACAGCCCCAGATTCTAGATAACTTAAATCTAGGAACTGCCAGGTGGTTGGTAGTGGATAGTCTAGTGGTCCTAGTTGAAGCCATTTTGTTGAATCTTTCCAACAGGTAGCTAGTTGCAGCATTGTTTAAACATTAGTGGGTTATGGTCACAACTTTCAGCTGAATTTTGTCATGTGTGGAGAGCCAGTTATATGCTCTTCGGGTTGTGGAGATGTGTTCTCGCTTGGCAATACCTAATGTGGCTCTAAGAGCATTGTTTTGCAGGGTCTGGATTTTTTTGATGAATTGTTAATAACGCATTGCAATAATCCAACTTTGATAAAATAAGAGCTCGGGCCAAGGTGATGCAGCTGCTGTTAGATAGAAAAGGTTTAGTGGCTCTAATCAATTTGCACGTGTAGGCTGTGGACGAGGCCACCGCGTTAACTTGCTTGTTGAGGGATAAGGTTTAGTCTATGTAAAAACCTAAAGTCTTTACCTCCCTGGCCACAGAGATAATATTGTTATCAATATTGAAGGTGGAGTAGTTGGAACTTAATTTATTAAGGGATGCAGTAGTGCCCAGGATGATGATCTCAGTCTTGTCGTCATTGAGTCATAGACCGTGGGTGCCATCCATGCCTGGATGACCAGATATATCCTATTCACCAAAGCCAAATCCTTGTTGTAATCACCAGAAAGAGGTAGGAGGATCTGGGTGTCATCTCATAATTAGTGTAGGTGACACCCAGATGTTCCAGATCATCAAAAAGGGGCTTGGTGAATATATTGTAGAGAGCCGGTGAGACGTATGATCCCTCAGGCACTCCACAAGTGATAGGGATAGGGTCAGCGGCTGCAGTTGTTGAGAAGTCTCTCATAGTCCGGTTACTAAGAAAGGATTGGATCCAGATGGGCGGCAGTGTCAAGGTGACTGCATAGGACTCCATGGTCGACTAAGTCAAATGCCGCAGAAAGATTCAATAGGAGAAGGAGGACGGGAGTCGCCTTATCTCTGAGTTCGTCAATCTGTGCCTTTAAGTCTAGTAAAGCTGTTTCGGTTCCATGCTGTGGCCAGAATCCAGACTGAAGTGAGCATAATAAGGAATTAGATTCCAAATGTTTTTGAATTTGTGAGTAAGCCATTGTATCTAATATTTTCAGCAGGAATCGCACAGTAGTGATGGGTTGGTAGTTAGTAGGGATATTTGGGTCCAGTGTCTGTTTTTTTAGCAGTGGGATCACCCACAATTCCTTGAGGTTAGCTGGAATTATACCAGTAACGAATGAAGTGTTCATCAGTTTAGTGATGAACGGGGCCAAGTCTCTAGCGGCATCCTTTATGAGTTGTGCCGGGCAATGGTCTCCCTTAAAATTAGAGGTTTTGAGTGCTAAAAAATTGTTTTCTGTATCAAGTGTAGTAACTTTGGAGAACTTGAAACAAGGGGGTTGGTCAAGGCTGTTAGGTGTGGTATCAGCCATGGGGGGAGATGTCCAGATTAATGACTCTTTTTTTCTTGGTAATTTTTGTTTGCAAAGTCATTACTTTATTGACTAGTGCGTGCTATATATCTGAGCACCAAGGTTTATCTTTTGTACAATTATCTGGTGTGGGGATTGGGGTTTCAAGCTCTTTAATTGTAAGAGTTCCTTCATGCTGGACTTAGCCTGGGCTATTCTAGAATTGTAAATTTCACACTTTGCTTGGAGAATCTCTACAAGTCATAGTTTTGCCAACATCCATATAAGTGGACAAAGTGGTTTGGACTGGGAGTTCCATTTTGGAATGGGAGCCCTTGTCCCCAAAAGGGGAGTAAAACCCAGTGAGGTTACACTTGCACAGACCCCTAGGGAGGGTCTTGCTTAGTGGGCTCCCCTCCAAAAATTCAAAGAAGGTGGCTCCACTCTGAGAAGAAAGGGATGAATCATCCAGAATCGTCACATACCCCTAACGTTAACTAAGAGGCTCCCCCTTGACTAGGAAATGGAAAACAACTTAAACATTGCACTTTACCTTGTTCTTTTACCTTTCGAGTCTCTAACAAGAAACAAAATGGATGAAGATCTACAAACCACTGCATGACTCGGGCATTCAGATATTTTCTCAGAATTATCCAGGTTAGGCGAGAGTGGTCAGTCACAAAACGGAATGGTCTTCATGTGAGATAATAGCTTAAATTAAGAATTGTCCATTTGATGGCTCGGCCTTCAAGTATCCCCATGGCATTTAATTGTTCTTGCAAACGATTTCTGGCATGTGTATAAAATGGGATGTTCCAAGCCATCATGTTCCTCTGACACCACAGCTCCAAGTCTGAATTTAGAAGCATCTGTCTGACAAACACATTCTCGATTGAAATCGGGCATCTTTATGACATTCTCCTGGCACAGGATTTGTTTGAGACCTTCAACGCTTTGTTGCACTTCTCTCTGCCAGACAAGTTTTTGAGTATGTGAGTTAATGAGGTTGTCAGTGAAATTGGCAGAAAAGGTAGATTTGTTTGATATAAAACTTCTACAATACCCTTTCAATCCAAGGAAAGTGTGAAGCTCTCTTTTTTTGGTACTGCTGTTGCATGTACAGCTTTGACCTTTTCTGTGGTTTAATCAGACCATTTCCTACAAAATACCCAGTGTGACGACATGGCGAAGAGAAGGGTCTCAGACATTGGTGTTTTCTTAAAGAAAATACTTTATTAAGCAGGTGTAACTAGAACAAAGTTTAAAGAATAAAGCAAAGTGTTCAAACGTAAATAATTTAGAAGTATATCCCTGTTTGAATAACGCAAACTGAAGGAGCACTTCACCTATGAAATAAAAAAGGTACACCAAAGTACTAAAATCCCTGAAGTAAACTCACTTGTCACAACTAATCCTTTAACTTAAAATAAAGGTTCCTTGAAAGTGAGTTGTCAGAACAGCTAGATTAACTGTTGAAAAGAAGAAAATAAACTTTACGTAAATTGTACCCTCAGTACTTTTTCACCCAAGGGAAAAAGTCCTTCCATAAAAAACAGAATTTCCGAAAATTCAAAAGAGGTTTTCTCTTATGGATTCCTCAGATAGACAAACAGTGCCGCTTACGAGAAGCAATCAAACTGGGACCTGTAGTTGTCTTCTAGGAGCAGGGCCTCTTAGGTGAGGGATCAGCTGAGTCCTGCACTTTGGTTCTCTCTTTCCATCCTTTGGGTGATTCATCCCTCTCTCGGCATGATTCCTCTTTCCTTCCGGTGGCAATCTTCTTTACCTTCCTTCGATCTTTCTTCCTTTGCCCCTCACGTCCTCAGAGTACCTAGATTGTTGCCCCTATCCTTTTCAGGGACTCTTTTCTTTTGCCCCTCTTCTCCTCGGTGGTTCTGCTTCTGTCCTGGTCTCTCTACCAGGATCTTAGCAAGGATTTTTCTTAGCCTCTTCCAAGGCTTCTCAGGTGGGTCAGTTCTTTCACCTTTCTCACTGTAGGGATAGTCTCCTTCTTCCCCTGGGTTAGTCAGTTTCCTCAGCCTCTTCTCCTGCTTCTTAAGCAGATCCACTCTTCTACCCGTTTGGCTTAGGTGGGCTACTTCTTCCAAATGCATCAGATAGTCTCCTTAGCCTCTTCTCTTTAGCCTCTTCTTAGGCTCCCAGACATGTCAGTTCTTCCACCATTTTGGCTTAGGTGGGCTGTAGGGGAACGTTCCCCCTCCCCCCTGGGTCAGCTAGCCTTCTTAGCCTCTTCTTAGGCTTCTCAGGCAGGTCAGCTCTTCCACATGTCTGACTTAGGTGGGAAGTCAAGGGTACTATCCTTTACCCTGGGTCAATCAGTTTCCAGGCAGGCTCCTTCATCCAGGCGGCAATTCCTCCTTCAGGATACAGCTCCTTTTCATGCAGCAGCATCTAGAGAAAAGTACAGGGAATATGTCCCTGACTAGTTCAGAAAGAGATGGCTTCGCTCTTATAGCCAGACTCCTCCTCATACTGTTGGCTGCTGATTGGTGGAAAGCCCTGCTTACAGGATTGGCTTGCAGAGTGTTTCCACTCTGGTTCTCCTGTGTTTAGGCTATTTATGTTGGCCAGTTGGGATTCTATTACTTCAATTGTAGAGTCACTTTATTTGTTTTTTGTATTCTTGTTTCATCCTGGGCTCTATATAAATATTATGTGTCTGTTCCTTGGGGCTCAGGTTATTTTATTAATTTAAGTACCCCTTACATTTCCCCAGGTTTCTCTAAGTGGATTTGAACATGGGTCATCCCATAAGCTCCATGGTGTTTCAAACATCTGGGACTTCTCCTGGCGCTGTCAAAGGAAACGATTAGGACCGTTCCTTTGTGTTCCTGCAGTGTCTCTCCACTGTCCTCTCTCATAGACTTCCATCCCTCAGAGCGGAGGACATCGCCATCCCTGCTCCCGGGGTTACAGCATAGGTTGAATGATTCTCGATTCCCAACAATGTCTTTGTCAGGATGTTTTTTCAACAATTCATCAAACACAATGGTGGCCTTGCCACTTTTTCTTCACAACCACAGTGCAGTACTTCAATGATGTATTCCTGGTCCACTAACCTGCCAGGCCTACCACTAACAACCCCTGTCCTGGTATACTCACCTGCTATGACAAAAACTCAGAACACTGCTACTTGTGGTAAGGTTTGCTCTACACTTTCAGAACAGTCTTTAACTTTCAACAACATTGAAGATTCAGCATTTCTTCTGTGAAGACACAATACACATTGGTGCTGTGCGTTCCACCGATTTATTTTCCGCTGGCAATGCAGGTTATGCTCCTCTCCTGTGTGATACCTCTTACAAGGATGGTTTCCAATTTGTATCTCTCATTGCTACATCAAACAACTGTTGACAATGTCTCTTTATTACACTTGCCTTTCTTTGGCTTTGGCAATGTGTGTTGGTAGGTGGCTTAAGTATTGCCTCTTCCTCAAACTGGGAAGATTGGTTAAAATATAGCTACTATATTGTTATTTATATCATTGCCAATGGAGGCTATCAGTATTGCATCCTCTTTACTTTGGCAATGGCGGTTAAAGGTCTTCTTCAATGTTGTCCCCCTTTAGTTTGGCAATGTGCATTTTTTTCTGGCTGCAATAAAGTCCCCTTTACGTTTTGGGAGTAGTGGTTGTTACCTTGCTTTCCTTTATAGTGAGTATATTGCCCAAATAACATTCTTGCATTTGTTCAGAATTCAAAATTGTTACTAGCGGTCAGTGTTCGATTATGGAGTGTTCCTGGGTTACCGAATGCAGGCAACCTCACCGTTCTCTTCACACATGTCTGCCTGAAACACTGCCGCTGCTTCTTCTGTGGACTCCAGACAGTCTTGGTTGCATTTCCACAGCCCACACTGCTGGGGAAAGGAACACGCCTTGCTCCTCGTGCACGCCGGTGCTCGCCAGCTGCTGGAGTCGGGCATACAATGAAGAAAGTCTCTTTCTCTCTCTCTCTCTCTCTCTCTCTCTCTCTCTCTCACTCTCCCTCTCTCTCTCACGGGACAGTTTGTCAGTCTGCCTCTTCCCACTGTGTGAACTCTGCAGACCCTCAGAGGACCGAACTCCGCTTCTTAAACAATGGCCGCTCAAGCACCTTCAATTTTCTGCTCCTGCAACTGATGCTTACAGCTCCTGCTGCTACTCCACCTTCCTGTTCTAATGGCCTGCATGACTAGACTGCATATTGCAGTTTGGAGCCTTTGAGGCCCTTTTCCTCATCCCAGTACTTCGGAAATTGTGGGACTTAAAGTCCCAAATGTTCTGATCTCTTGTTGTATCCCAAATACAGTCGTCGCACTTTCTTTAAATCACTCTTTATATTAAACACACTTTAAGATTTAGGAGAGGTTACTGATTGGTTTAGACTTAAGGGAGAATCATATTCTTCAGAAGCCAGGGTCTGAGTGTTCTGTTTTCCATATATAGTCTTCCAATGTTGAACACAACAATGTTCTCTACCAGGAAGATGGGTAGGTTTAAGAAATGAAGCCTTACCCTGACAGTAAGCCATTAAAAATTCTGGCACCATAGAAATCTCTCCTTCTGAAGAAGATAACTACTGCGTCCTTCCTAACAGAGCCATCATATTCCCTTGGGGTCCTTCTTCTCCCTGGTGATCCTCCCAACATATACCACCCCAAGGGTTAGGATCAGGTAACTGCTGCCTTCCCCTGGCCACCTAGGAGGAGACCTTAGGAAAGGATTCTGTGAGGACTCTGCAGGATGCCTCACAATAGGCTCTGGAATAGCTAGAAAACAATTTTAGGATTTTATCCACAAACTGCTTGAATGTAGCAGGAGAACTCTATAACCCAAAAGGCAATTCTTTAAATTGGAAGAGTCCTTGTGAGGTGGAAAAGGCTGTTTTTATCCTCATCAGTGGGGTATAGCGGCACCTGCCAATATCCTTTGTTTAGGTCGCTAGTGGATATGAATGTAGACAGTTGTTGCTCCTCAATAAATTCATCAATCCTGGGGATGGGGCAGTTATCAAAATTGCAACTGTAATTACATTTCATAAAATCTATTCAAAATCTCCAGGATTTATTTTGTTTGGCTACCAGCACAATGGGGGGTGGCCACATACTCTCTGAGGTCTCAATTACTTTGGCCTGGAGCATCTCATGGGGTTAAATTTCGATAATTCTCCTCCTTGACTCTAGCATCATATAGGGATTCCGATTTACTGTTTGCCTGGCTCAGAGGTGGAGATAGTGAAATAAATGTTGCACTCTACCTGGTTGCTCAGAAAAGACCTCTGGAAATCGGCCTAAAAGATCTCGATGGTCTTCATGTTGGGAGAGTGGTAGATGCTGAGGGATTGTCACACTCACCTGTGTCTCTGCAGGAGCGATGGATAAGCCTCCCTTGACCCCGAGTACTCACTTCCCCTGTTTTCACCCGGAGGGATTCCTTGATATTTAGTAAGGTGTGAACTCCATCCTGCATTCGCAGGGGCGCGATTCGCTCATATGAATGATGCCAATGTCTGTTGGCTGAGTTCAGATGCCAAGCGCTGTTATATGTCTTCACAGCAAGGCCGAGTGTTCAAGGCGCCAGTTTCTTCACTGGCTAGAAAGTCTTTTCCACAAGTGAACGTTGTGCGGATAATGTTTAGTGTCCTGTCTTGTTTGCCAAGGTAGTTTGTGGGAGAGTAGCTCTGCGTGTAGAAGTCAGCTACTGGTAGGTAAGCGCAGCGTCTTAAATTCGAGCACGCCTGGTAATGTCTCTCCCTTTTCCCTTGCAGGAGTGGATGTGATATTAGCGCTTCGAGTCTGAGTTCGGCGCTACCAGAGACTTGGTGGTCTGGTAAGTTTGCATGGAGGCTTTGGTAAGTATGTACTGCGTTATGAGAGGGAGCGCAGTGCAATAGTCTTGGCGTTATTGGTACGAGCGCTATGACTAATGTCTCTTCTTTCTTTTGCAGGGGTTAGTGCGCTCATACAACTGACCTGGATTCCTGCGTCGCAGGAAGATTCGGTGAGTATGTGCAGCGTTATTGAAGTGCGCGTGATAACGCTGTTCTTCTTTGTTCTTTACAGGTGCCGGTGTTGAAGTCCCCTCTTGACCGGAGATTGCTGCAGTGTGGAGAAAGCACGGAGTACCTGTAAGCAGAAGCAGAAAGTTCCGGAGCAGGTACGCTGGTTGATCCAGAGCACGGCAAGTGTGTTGCAAGTGTGTTGCTGATGCAACTCACAGTAAGCAACATGAAGCACTGGAAGAATCTTGGGTGTGGCTTATATAGCCAGCCACACCCAAACACTATAGAGCTCAGGAATTGTCATGCACTTCCTGTTTAGCAACAGGAAGTGGTAACCAGTAAGTTCCTACAAACACTAGGAAGGAATTAAGTGGAGGCATCTGCTGTGGGATTTTTGTGTGCCTATGCCAGGCCTGCCAAGCCTCCACCCAGCTTGCCCCAACTACCTGCCTGGTACCCATGACAGGGATTAGCTGTTGGTCGAGATCGGGGTCTGTAAGGAGGTAGGCCAAATCTGGGCTTTCTGTAATCTGTGTCGCTGGGCCACTACATAGGTACATTGACTTGTTTTAATTAATTTTGTAGGGACCGTACCACTTTGGTATTATCTTATTCTCCAAGATGTGAGGGAGAACTGGGATAGGTACCGCTTGTCAGTCATGTAGGGACTTTTGATGTTCTTGTTCCCCAACCAGGTGGTGTTTGACAATTTCCCTTATGGGAGTAATATATGATTTTGACTTCTAGGCTGTCTGGGAAATGTGTAGGATGGCTTCCTCTCTCTCCTCCCAGGTCTCCTTCAACACATCTAGTACATCTCGTTGCTCTTGTACATATAGTTCAAAAGGAGAAAACCCTAGAGACGTCTGAATATTTTTTGTAACCACAAAGACCAACCATTGAATCATGGCATCCAAGTCCTCCCATCTGCCTCTACCAAAGTGTGGAAGATTCTTTTTATGGTTTGATAACCCTCTCCACAACGCCATCCGTTTTTGGGAAGATATATGGAGGTCCTGAGTGTTTTGATGTGTAGCATCTCTTTTACGTCTTTCATAATCTTTGACATAAAAGTAGTACCCTGGTCCATGAGGATCCCTTGTGGAACTCTACTCTAGATAGAACAGGAAATAGGTGTTTTAAGCTCTATTAACTATTATTATTTTGGAGAGGAAATGCCTTGGGGTGGCGTTGTCAATGATCACTAAGATAGATTTATTTCTCACTTTTGATGTTTCAAGTGGTACCATGATGTCTAATGCCATTTAGGAGAAAGGACCCTCGATAAAGGAAGTGGTGGTTATGGGGTTGGGGAAATGGAGTGCCTACAGTTTTCTGGCAGATTTTGCATGTGGCAACATAGTTCTTCACATCTGCGAGCAATCCAGGCCAGGAAAATCATGGGATCACCTGGCTTTGGGTCTTCCCTATTCCTTGGTTGGTGGCTGTGGGATGGGAGTGGGTCAGCTCCAACACTACCCTTTGGTTGCTGCAGGGAATTGCTAGTCTTGTCCAGTGCACTCCAACCCTACCCATGTCTCGATATAGTAATCCCTTTTTCAAGAAGAAGGGTCCGGCTTGAGCTCAACCCTGCTCTTCTAGGGTTACCCTTCTAAAGACTACCATTAGGTCAATATCGCTCCTTTGGGGAAACGTGAGGTCGGGTAGAGGAACAATCTCTTCCATCTCTCTCATCTCAGGTTTCTCTCTAACGAGATCAGCCTCTCCAAAGCCCATTGACCACCTCTCAGTTTTGGCTAAGATTTCTATTTCCTGAGGTGTTTGAGTGAGGGCTTTCTCAAGAATTTCCCTGGGATGTGGCCTCCCCCTCTTTAACTAAATAGTCTGAGGTTCCATGGTTATGGAGGATCAACTTCACCTCCCCGCTCTAATAGGGATCCATTACCCCGGTCGCAACATCTGGGGCATATTCCAAGGCTAGCCCGGATTTTGCTGCCAAACAAATATGTCCCAGGTGGAGAGAAAAGACACAGACCTGTTGGTATTAAACTTTGCTCCTTTGGGGGTATAGAAATGGCATCTATACTATATAAATCAAAATCAACATATTGAGGAGTGGTCAGAGTAGA
The DNA here is from genome assembly GCF_040938575.1 of Ambystoma mexicanum. Lineage (NCBI taxonomy): Eukaryota > Metazoa > Chordata > Amphibia > Caudata > Ambystomatidae > Ambystoma > Ambystoma mexicanum. The sequence continues at coordinate 913,242,636 of NC_090930.1, read as the reverse complement.
GGCTTTGGTTTTCTCTTCTATCTTTGTGCAGTGAAGGGATCCCCAGTTCATATCAACTGGCCTACATCCCACTCTGACACCATATGTGGTGACCTAGAACGAGTGGGACACGTTATTGATATGTTCAATGGGTTTTATTAAAGTTAAAAGAAAAATGCCTAACTTGCCCTATCACTATGAGGGAATTTCTCTACCTAGCAAAACAAAATCTAAGTGAGCATGTCAAGCACAAAGTAAAAATATTATATCCGAAACCTAATCCCTAACTGGCCCAACGACTTTTGAAAATAACTAAATGGGAAAGGGAGGCTAGCACATCATGCAGAAGCCTACACCGAGGCTGGACGACTAGTAGTAGATTTGCTCACAGTCTCAAAGTTCTTTAGTTTGTAAAAGTATATATCTCACAATCTTCAGATAGAGTATCTTAGAAATTATAATTATTGCTTGTAAAGAGTTTCACATTCCCCATTGACAAAGAAAACTGTTTCTTCAGATATTCTTCTCAGGCTTTATTTTCAATTGTAAAAATCCCTTCAGGATTACTTGGCAAGCCATCGGGTATTGGAATTCCCTGCATTCCTATGGCTCTCTCATGTATGTCTTTCTTTTATAATTTTAATATTCACTAGCCTGATTGGCTATTTCAAACGTGACACAATGTTCAATCTCTTTCACACTGTTTTCCTGGACCATGTACACAATAAAACTCTCTTAAATGTTCACACTCGTGTTAGATCTTCTAGCCATGACATGCAAGGTTTGTATCTTCTCCCTTCTGCATTCACAGGGCCATGTGCCCGGTAAACTGTCTTAAATTCCTGGAATTCTTGGAAACTCTTAAAGCCATAATTAACTGGCGGGGGAAGGGAATCACATAGGTGGAAACTAACCAGTAGTTTTTGTAATCGAATTATGTAAGACATCTGGATCCTCGCAGGCCATGTTGAAAACACAGAACAAGGCCTCATTCTTTGTCTGACCATTCTATTTTGATTCCCGGGCACAGTGAGAAACATGTGCTAATACTCACACCAGCTAGTCCGTTGAACAATAAGGCAAGAATGTGTGTAGCTGTTAAGGCGAGGGGTTGCGGCCTTGCATGGAGATCATATTCTTGGGAAGGGAGGCAGAGGGGCACCAAAGTGTATGGGATGAGAAAAGAGCTGCTTTGTTTGCTGGGACCAGACTGACCTTGAAGTTGACTGCTGAGTTCATGCTGATAAGTGTATATCGGGTTATTCGGATTGAAAGTATGGTGGTACCATTTGAACGTAACCAATTGCCTTGCAGTGCCTCAAGATGGACCAAGATGCTACCCATGTGTGGTGAAGATGGGCGAGAAGACAGCGGAACCAATTGTAAAATGGGCTACATGTAATTGTTAGCATGTATATAGGTGGTAGCCAATGCAAGTGGGGGATTAACACTGTATATTGAGTGTCATATGTGATGATTTTTGATTTTATAATCTTAGTCTTGTATTGAGGATGAGAGATCTGACAAAACATTGTCAGTATTTTATGTTTGCATACAAAATAAAACTCTTGTTCTTCTCGAAAAACGGTTCACATAGCCTTTTTCCCTAGTAGGTTATATTTTCTTCGTCTGATTACTGGGGAGTTAACCTACAATCCTTTTCTTGTGCTCCAAGCACAGAAGAGGTTGGCACAAAACTGCCGGGTTTGGATCCTGCAACAGGATGAGGTCCTGTGTACCGCTGTGGCTGGAGGAAAGGCTGGTCTTGCTCCAGCAGCGGGTTACTCCTCATGTTGCTTTGGGTTCCTCTTCAGGGTTCCTGGGTGCTGATGTGGCTGGCAGACTGTTTCCAGCAGCAGTCCACCCTCAATGTTCCCCAGGGATGTTTAGGGAGCAGGGATTACCACCTCACAACTGGAGGAATTTGGAAAGGATTGCTCTGCCAGCAAGGTCCAAACATATTCTTCTCCAAGAGCTAAAGTCCAGAGATGAATAAACCCTTTCTTTTAAAGGCAAAAACCCTCAGGTGATTTGACTAAAGCTATCGTAATTTAGGGGGAATAGTGTGTATCTGTGCCTTGCGACATCAGTAGCCTGATCTGTTACACCTACTCTACCAGTGGCACATAGCAGGTTCAGCGGTCACAGCTACCCAATTGATATCTGTAATGACTGCCAAGTCTCTGCAGCACAGCAGCTGCAGTTAAGAAATGCACACCTGCACCAAAACTGATGATCATAAATAACCATGATGGTGGCTGGGTAAACTATAAGAATAAAGCTATTTCTGGGTTATGGCATGGTTCATAACACTACTTATGATCATTACAGCCACATCCAATTTCATATAATGCATATGTCAGGTCGTGTGATCCAAGCTCAGCTGCGGAATGTGTTGTGTATTCTTGCCAAACAGGTTGAGCATGCCAAATGACAGGACAAGAAGCTGAATGGACATGCCCCTTTTTTGTTCGCTTTGTGTGAGCAAGTAATGCCCTCCACATGGAAAGATGCACTGCTCCAAGGTATCAAAGGAGCACATCCATTCAAAGGGAGTAACCTCACACCAGGGGGCTGCATTTCTAATGGTCTTTGTTCTTAAAGAGAAGGGATGGTGTCAGGATTAGAGTAGATGGGAGGGCTCTATACAGTGGAGGAAATCTTCCAACATCTTGTTTCTCTCTACCTCTCTCTTTCCTGCCCCCTCCACTTCATCTGGAGCAAAGCACTTTGGGTGTGATACCAGGAGGGCATAGTCCACTTCTATCAAGAACAGGGATTGGGCCCTTAAGGCAGGCTAGCTTTAGTCAAATCACCAGTGGGCTTTTGTCTTTAAAAGAAGGGTTCTCCCACCACTTCTTTGAATCTTTCATTTTGCTGGAATCTGCTGTGAAAGCAGACCTTTTGAAAGTACTCCAGATGTCACGTGGAGGCGTGTGTTCCAAGGCAGAGGCAATCATCCCCATGGACCATTAGGGGCGAACACTGATGTTGGACAGAAACTTGCATCTCTGCCAGCCACCCTGTTGTCTAGGACCTCACTGTGTTGCAGGATCGCTTGAAGGTGTGTGCCAGCCTCTGTTGCATTTAGGAGCCGGGGAACAGGATTGACCTTGGCCCTTGAGATTCTGGAGCAGGACCCACTGGTCCTGAAAGCCTGAACAGCCAAGATCCCTGTGTTTTCAGCACTCACTCCAGGCAAACTGTGATTATAGTGAATTTGATGCTGAGCGAAACTACTGAACCCTTAGAAGCTGCCTTCAGTGTTCATTGCTCTCCGAACCACAGTTTTCTATTCAACTTTTTATGCCACTGCACCATTCAAAGAGTGGTGCTGCCTAGGCTTGAATCAATTGAGTACCACTGCCTTGCATTGATTGAGTCACCATTTAAAGGACCAGCTTCTTCATCGCTACTCCTGTAAGTTAATTGATCTTACCCTGGTGTCCCCGGAACAGCCTCTTCCTAGCCTCTGCATCAGTTTCTCACCTGCCAACCGAACCTGGTGACCGGCCCAATCCTTACAGCTTGAGCGGGCGCTTCCACAGCTACCTTTCCATTCAACCCAGACTCAATATCAGCTTGAACATAATGACTGCAACATCCTCAAACTTAAAAGAACCCGTGAACGATGCAGAGAAGCCTGGTTCAACATTGTCGAACCATCAAGACATTTTCAAATGTTTTGCTGACTGATATCTGTCCCCCTGCTCAGTCTTTGGGCCCTAGAGACTGGCTAGGTCACTTTCATCCATTTTGCAACCTCAAGAAATATCCTTTTTGAACATTGTGGTCTTTTAATTGACTTGTTCCACCCAGTCTCATTACCCAGACTGTTGCATCTATTCTATTTGTGCGTATTCTGTGTTCCTTCTTCAGGGGTGGGTTTTTAAAGAGTTTTCTCGTTAGATATAATTGTATGTTGCATGTTTGATTAAAGTATATCCCTTTACAGAACCTTGATTGGACATTCCTTTATTTTGGACAGTTATACTTCAGAAGGATGATTAATTATACACTGTTAATGTTGTTCTTCTGCTATAGATACTGTTTTCATTTAGGGTCCCTCCTCTAAATACACTATCAGCTATCTTGCACCTTTCTCGCTGCTTTGTCCAAGATAACGGCTCACTTCTTTTCTTCTTTTCCCCAGTCGGATCAATGTATTGGCCAGTTAATTTCTTTGCTATAATCGCAGTTCAAAGGATATAAGGTGTAGCTTGCTTTTTGCCACAATCGGTCACTGCGGCACCATGCCCAGCTTGCTTCTTTTCTTCAATCACAGTAACAGTGATATAGTGTCCAGCTCTCAAATTTGCCACAGTCACCCATAGAGATATAGTGGGCAGGTCTCAAATTGTAAACATTCCGGGAGGATAGGGCCTGGATTACGTCTTCCTGCTCCAAGCAACACAGTGTCCAGCTCACACTTCACAGATATAGTAAAAATCTCTTTGTGATTCTGGGGTTTAATCACCAGGTTAACCTTCATGGAGATAGTGTCCAGCTCACTGTTCAGGGATATATTGTCTAGATCACTGTTCAGCAGTTACAGGCCTTTTAGGGGTTTCGGGCTTCTCAGCCTCCCAGCTTCATCTCGATCAAAATCATGGTCAGGCTTGCAAGACTGCCCACGTCCCCCAAGTCCATCTTCTCTGCAAGCCGGTGTAGTCTGACTCTGTCCTTGCTCAGTGTCTACTTTGTTGGGTTTTAGGTGAGGTGTTCATCATCCAAGATGCGCCTTGGTCTCTGTTTCACTGCTTGCCTGTTTTCCTATTCTGTTTATGGCATCAGCCTCCTTTCTGATTTCCTTTGTGTAGTACCTTTGGAACAGCAAAGGGCTCTAATTCAATAATTTGCCTCCTTTTTTAGCAGATATGTGACTTCATAAGCATATGGAAGGCTTAGGGGTCATCTTTCATTGTGGTGGAAATCCTGCGTCCACTGCTCAACACTACTCCGGCTGCTTTACGCCCTTCAACGTCTCTCGCATGCCCCTGCACTGATGTGGTTTTCTTTGATGCTGAGTTTCCCTTCAGGCCGGTGAATACCATATGGGATCTCTGTTCACATACAGGATCCTGCAGAGTTCTTTGAGATTTTACAGTTTTATTTCCATATTTTCAATGTTGGTTCCTTCTTGAATACAGGACTCCATGGAAATACAACATTCTCCAAAGGGCTTCTTTTCTTTACCACCTGATCTATGGTATATGGGACCATGTGGAGAGGGCTTATCATTTGCTGGGTTCTCCTGTCTTGCACTATGTTTCTGAGGATCCACCATTTCATAGATCTTACTCGGATTTGGACCACTTTACTCAGACATAATGTGCAGATGGCCCCTGGGACTTTTGGAGCAGGGCAAAGCCACCCTGCTACAGTACAGATCTTGTAAAGTGAGGTCAGCAAGCACAGAGAGGGAATGACATGGGTATGGCTACTTGAATCCACAATGTATGCCCCACAAGTAGGTCACAGCTCTGGCCACAAGCCTTTGCAATGCACCATTCATGGGTTGCAAAATTCCTTCCAAGCCTTGGGAGATGGTCAGAATTCTAACCTTACCACAGCATTAAATGCAATTACTTTGCAATGCCAGACAATGTAGTTAAATGCTTTGGTCTTCAATAGGCTTGACCCATAGGGTATTTAACTGGATTTGGGACATCCTGCAGTCAGCTACAACTAGCATATACACATTAAACACACAGCTGAACAGAAATCTCTGAAGGACCATTCAAGATGTTTGTCCCAAACACATCCAGCAAATTAATCACTCAGACCAGACAGTCGCATGTTGTCTCCCTCCGAGTCACTGTGCCTGTGATCTACGTCCAATGACAACTTCTCCAGGCTGTGAATTGTTATCACCATGCACTGTTTGGTGTTGCCTTTGTAAGCCATGTGTAAGCAACACTCCCAATTTTTGAAACACATACCAGTCTGCTATTTATGTTTTCACAATTTCTTGTTGTGGGTATGGCCTGAGCTCATGCAGTGAGGGTGCAGTTGACTGGAGCTCCCACCAAGATCATCTGCATTGATCCTATTGTGGCAGTGACCATTTAAACTTTTGCGGACTACTTGTTTATTTTGGCTGGGGAAGTGGTCGCCTACGTGTCGAGTTCAATTCCGATCGAAATTGGTGCCTGGAAAGCCTTTTTTCTGAACTTGAGACCCGTACTCTGTGCCTCCCAAGATTGCGCCCGGGAGATGTGACTCTCCTGTGGGGCTCGACTGCTGGTGCGACTGATGTCTGTATCGATGCGTGTTAAACGCCAACTGAACTCTGTAAGGAGGGAAGTGCCCCACTGACAAGTTGCAGCCCCTGGAGTAATAGCTGCTGGAAGCTCCGGCGTGACGCAATCAGATAATCTGGCCCAAGTGAAGTAGGGAAGCAGGACCGAAGAAATTATGGCAAGGATTTGCAGTGGAACAAGCCCATCATTTGCTGCAGAAGAAACCCCCCCATGAGGTCGTAGCCTAGACCAATTATTGCTTGGATCTTGAATTTCAGGGATAGAGAATTATTCCTACAATTTTCTGGGAAGGAGGCGAAATAAGAAGGTGCTTCAAAAATTGCTATATAACTTGATTATAGACTTAACATGGAGAAAGCGAGACATATGTTTTTGGCCATTAAAGCAAGACTGTGACTAAACTAGGACTAAAGTACATGCTTATGTACCCATCTAGACTAAAAGTCTTCTACAAAGGCAAGCCACTTTTTTTTTCAGTCCAGAAACAGTAGCCATGTGAATCGAACATAAATCGAACATAAAAATGTGCATGCTACAGGTGACTGATACTCAGAATGTTGAGCGCTCTACTCCTTAGGAACACTGTAGAAGCCAGACAATAACACTCTCTCACCTTTGTTTATTGAATGGTCGCTGTAGAACATTGGTTTGGGCAGTGTGAATCAATCTATTCCGATATGTATCCTAACTGCAATTTGAAAGTTAATAAATAATGGGGCAATGCTCTGCTACCTGCTAGGAGGACTCACCTAAACACCTAAACCCCCCATCCCCCTTCTTGGTTGATACCTGACATCGCCTGGTTGATGGTGCAATGGCCCACTACCCAATGACCCTATGGGGCCCTGCTGGTATGGGTACACCTGAACAGAATAGGTCTGTTGAGCGATGTTTAACCCCTTTCTTTAGGGAATTGTTCTTTGGTTTTTGTTTTTACTTTTTTGTATGGCTTACACTATGTTTTTTATTGGGGAGGAAAGCTGGGCTGGGGAAATGCATTGAAAGATATTAACATACTTGCTGATCCGACACATGAGAGTGTGATCCCTGGGATAAAAGTGTGGTCTCTTGTGACTATCACGTGTGAATGTTGGAGTAGCCACATGGGAACTAGGGTGGCTACGAAGGGAAAATATTGAGTATGTTTAAACTTAAAATACTAACCTGGAATGTGTGCGGTTTGGGATCCTACATGCGCAGGAACAGGAATAAATCCTACCTACGACGTAAGAAAATGTCTACAGCACTGCTCTAGGAAACTCCTGGGGAGTGTTCACATGGATAGATACTTGATCCTAAAAGGTTACCTGACCCACAGAGAAGTGTGTATTGTGAACTCTTATTTTCCAAATCATGAGATACCTGCCTATTTTCATATGCTATTTCACCACATTACAACCATTGAGACACCTTTTTCATATGGGGGGGACTTTAATTGTGTACAAGATGCCAGACTTGGCAGGACCTTTCCTCCCTGCAATGGCCCTTATTTGGCTACATGCAGGTGACCAGGGGTTTTCCTTTAATCCCCATATAAATTGCATACTATGATGGACCATTTCTTTGTTGGTACAGGGCAGTTAGCGCAATTTATTAGTGCAACGTACCTAGGCCGAACGATATCAGGTATTTCCCCTTTGGTGATCGTGTAGGAAAATAAAGGTCCCTGACTCCCCAATCCAACTTGGATACCCTGGGTGATGACCTTTTCAGAGATAAGTTGCGAGATACCCTGGTTAATTTCTGGTGGGAAAATATTTGAAATGCTGACAGTTGGAGTATAATCTGGGATACTCTGAAAGTGGTGGTGAGGGTGGAGGTTATTGCTGGAGTGGGAGGTATTTGCAGGGTACTGCGGAAAGACCTGGAAAACATGGAACACAAGATAGCTATGCTAGAGACCTTACACCTTGGACTAGAATCAACTGAGAGGGAACTCTGTGAAGTTTGATCTCAATGTTCATAGGCTTGGAACCAGCTGTCCAAATTTGACTACACTACACAGGTAGCCCGTATTCATGTAGAAGGAGATAGAGCTGGGAATATATTGGCATGGTTGTGCGAACTGGAGTGACCAAGAACTTTGACCACATTCTATTCACAATTTTACAAACATGACAATCTGGTCCCCCCTGATGAAATTACTGAGAAGCTATTACAGATTCAGCTCTCAAAACTCACTGTTGATCAAAGAAAATTTCTAGATCAACCACTAACATTGGAAGAATTGGGGGAAGCATTCCATTCTACTAGCAAGACCCTGGGGAGTTATAGCTTGCCGGACAAATTTTATAAGACATATAGTACCATCTTGGGTCTGAAATTACTGAAGGTTTTGGAAGTCTTCCAATAAGGGCGTGCTTCCAGCCACTAGGTGGGATATGATGATTATTTCTATCCCCAAGCCTGGGAAACCTACTGATAGGTGTGACTCTTATTGCCCTTTGGCTATGCTCAATTGTGATAGTACATTGCTTACTACGGTGTTGGCTACGCACCTTCATAATAATATCGCCTCTTTGTTACATCCAGATCAGACTGGATATGTTCCTGGTCGCAACATCACTTTAAACCTTTTCAGATTGAAACACATTTATCAAACCAATGACGACCCAGAACACTTAGTGGTAGTATCTCTTGATGCTGTCAAAGCATTTGGTTCATTGTATTTGGAATGGATGGTTGTAGCACCACAGAGTTTTGGGTTTGGAGATGCTTTTATCCGATGGTTGACATTACTTTACTCTTCCCAGTTGACTAAAGTGAAATCAGGCCGTCAGGTTTTGCAGTCCTGGGCTATACAAAGGGGAACTCGCCAGGGGTGTCCACTTTCCCCTGAACCTCTGGCTGTATACTTACAGCAGGAATACTTGGAGGCTGGTATGGTGGGAGGTAGCAGACATTTGATATCATTTATGTGGACAACGTTTTGTTGTACCTCTGTGAACCTCAACATAATCTGCCTATCATATTGGATGTACTAGAAAAATGAGCGGGGTTGTCTGGAATCTTTCAATAAACGAAAATCTTATCTTTTACCCTTAGCAGGGCTCCACGGGAGTGAGGTGGAGACTTTACCTGATTTCACCGTAAAGTGGGAGATACACATCTTTAAATACCTAGGTATACATATTATGCACACATCCAGGGACATGCACGTGATTAATACAGCTGCAGCGATAGACTGTGTAAAGAAATCTATGAAGTTTTGGTCCAAACTCCCGCTCTCCCTTATGGGCAGGGTGGCTATTGTTAAAAAGATTATACTACCTAGGTTGCTATATCCCTTCACTAATGTACTTCACTGCATAAAAGCTCCTTCGACACCTTGCGTAGAGGTTTTTTTTTGGGGCACTGGATGGCATAAGATAGCGCTCCGTAGGCTGAGCTTATCTTGCAGGGACGTTGGGATGCAGATGCCAAACTTGGAGCTTTATTATATAGCTGCGCAGTTGAGCTTTGTGGTAAAATGGCTATCAGATTACCCTACATCATAGACCCTATTGCCCCAAATGCTATTGAAACCTGCCCAAATTAGAGATTTTATGGCTCCCTGAGAATTACATTAATCCCCAACTTTTACTTGTGAAATTGGTCAAACAAATATAGGCCAGCACACTAACATTGCGCCGTAAAAGGTACCCTTTTTCACCACATGCCCCACTCTTGGTTGATATAAACAAAGACAAACCTGACTTGGTTGCAGATAGAAGTTGAGAAAACCTGGGTAACTCCACCTGCGGGGGATATGTTCGAGAGCGGGAAGTTCAGGGAATTGGATAGCCTGTTGTTAAAGGAGGGTTTACCTAGAGGTCAGTTTGTACGATCCATGAGTTTGGTTAGGGTGGCCAAACACCAATGGAAGAACTGGCAGAGGAACCTGAGATAAATGTACATTTGGCTCTATTGTATGACTTAGACTGGCTGGAAACCAGTATCTAGACTGTATATATGCTTGCTAAATGCAACTCACGCCAGTGACACTCAATTGAGGGCACGCTGGGAAAATTATATTGGTTTGACGCTTACTGATGATAAAATGGGACCAAGCACTGATTTATTTCTAAAAAAGTCTCACGGAATGCAAGATTTAGATGGCTACAAATTAATGTGCTCCACCACACTTGCATGACCCCGAGTAGGATGGCTAGGTTTAATGCAAACATTACATCAGCCTGCCCCTGATGTACTGGAGAGGGGGGAGATTTGTTCCACATGTTCTCGGTTTGTGTCAAAGTACAATTATTTTGGTCCCAAATTAAACAAGTCAGTGTAGCGGCTGGGATTGTGAGATATCATTGGGACCTACTTCAATGTTTGCTGGGCTTATATTCAAGACCTGTTAAATTTAAGCGTGTTATTACATTTATGGCTCTCTCTTGCATAACTGCAAAGAGACGCATGGCTATGTCATGGAAACAAAAAATGGTCCCCAGTTTAAAGTGTGTCACAATGACTTTTAGACCTGGTGTGAAGTTGAGATGAAGACATGGTCAAGATCAATACATTTGGTAGATGATGTTTCTAATACCTCATTTGAGGCATGGAAATCACTCGCGTTCACCATGTTCCATCCATCGGATGACAAGCCACTTTGAACAGGCTCCCTCTTTTCCTTTTTTCCTTTTTATGTTATTGAAGAGAGTGAACAACTGAAGTGATGAATCTGTGACTTGAACATGTGTATTACTATAGTGAACTGATGGTTCTTAGGTGAAAGTACCCATTACAAGACCTCCCTCTGCATTGGACATTGCCCAACTTGATGTAAGTGTAAGCCTTAGTTTGTTTAGAGTAGGTTATGTTTTATCTTGAATATGGTATGATGTATCTGATGTTGCAAAACATTGCGATAACACATATGCAACTGTGTATGCTAATTATATGTATTGTACTGGAATTATTAATAAGCTTGTACTTATACCAATAAACAAAACTAAATTAACTATTTCTTGTTGTGCAATGTGTGAGCTTGGTTTTCCAGAAATCTCTGAACAGTGCTAGACTACAATCCAGGGCAAACCCAGCACAGGTAGGGCATACCTGTGGCAGGGAGCACATGCAAATGAGTTGTTCATGTATTAGAAATTCTTTTCAGTGATAGTGTAAAACATAAACAATGTACATTGCAAATTATTAAATGGTAGTATTAACAAACAATTCCCATAGAAACACTGTCCGGTGAACATTGGATTTCAGTATAAAAGTCCATCCTTGAGGGTGACTAGGAATCCAGATATCCTGTACACAGATTATCAATCTACTTCCTGGGCAATGCAGTTAGTAGGGGATGTCATGTATGATTGGAGCCAGTGTCAATTATTTCATAAGTACTATTATCAATGGGAGAACTGTAAGTGCTTGGTTAGCAAAATCACAAACACCCTAATACAAGAAACCAGTCTTCATGTGCTGTTAGAAAATCCATTGCTCAAATGAGTCCCAAATGGGTCCCTTAGCCTTGCCTAATCTATCTATTCTATCATTTTAAATATTGAAACATCTGCACCAAAGTTTTGTCAAACATATCAAATTTGCCTGAACATGGGTATTCCATAACTTAAAACATATGATTCAAGTTGTTATACATTCTTTAGAAGAGGTTCACGCATACCCACTGTGGTAAATCAGAATCAGGAGAGACAAGATGGCATCTTAGTTAAAGGTTTCTTTATTTTGAACCACTCAAAACCTATGATGTCCCTAAATCTCTTGGCCCTAATATAAAGAAAAGAAATCTGAGTGCTTGTTCCAATGTCTTACAAAATAACTTTAGTCCACCGTCCAGAAACCTATTCTGACTTCTTTCACTTCCACTTGATACAAAGAAAATAACCCTAAATGTTAACAAAGAAACAACACAGGTTGTCACCCAAACACAAGAAATGATGGCTAGTTTCTGGCCCCACTGTAATGCTTCTTTCTCAAAAAACAAGGGGCTCCTTGTCCCATTGGGAAGTTCCAGTCAGGACACCAAGATTTTCTTATAGATTCCTCCTTTTTTAGGATTATGTCTGTCTTTGATTAGTCTCTATTCTGTAGGATTTATAGGCACCTTGCCTCAGGTCTTCATTTTGCTTTTGGTCTTTTCCTGGAGCGTACATCCACACCAGGGATTTTCCCAGTGCTACCCACCCAGGAATCTCTCTGTACTCTCTCCAATGAGTTATTTCCTGCTTTTTATCCTTCTCTGGGTTCTTAGGTTCCTCAGCCTACCTTGAAGTTTGCATCTCATCCCTCCGTGGGTTCTGGTTTCCTTCACCCTTTTTGCAGTGTCTTTCACCCCACCTGGTGGTTGGTCTCTCCCCCGCATTGAGGTCTGACTTTCACACTGCCTTGGGGTCTGGATTTCACTATGCCTTTGGGTAGGTCTCTCACCCTGCCTTTGGCTTGGGTTTCACCCTACCCTGGTGTCAGACTTCCTTCTTCTCAACGCAAGGGCAGCACAAACGCGGCTAGAACACCTCCATCCCCGTCGGGTCTTGGTACCTGGGAGCAATTAACACAGGCCACCTTGACCCTTGGGGGGGGGGAAGAGGGTTAGGGTCCGATGGTTGGATGGGTAGAGGTTGTTTAGGAACATCGGAAAGAGGGAAAGGGAGAGGCTATGGATGGGGATGGGGATGAACAAGGTAACATGCTCCTCGGCTCCGGCTCCTGTATCTGGAGTTCTCCGCCCTGGTGCTTTCTTGCCTTCACTTGCAATCTTACTTATGCCAGATGAAATGGGCCTTTGTACTGGAGCCCCAGACCAGTTACTGTGTTCAGTTTACATTCAACTATGCACACTTATGCCTGAGAAGTTAGGCCTTTGTAATGGAGCCCTCAACCAGTTACTGTACTTGTTCTTCAATCACTATCCTCACATTACTTCATGGAGGAAAGTACTGTCTGCATTAACATCATACAGAATGGAAAACTCTATACCCAGTTTCTAAACGTGCCCTAAAATAAACAATGTAAGTTGCACTTATCTTCAGCACTGCTGTGTAGTCTTCTGGTCTCTTTGTGCTGCTAGACCCCTATGGCGTTCTGTACCTCACATGCACTGCAAGAGGCAAGAATAAAGTCAGAATGGAAGCGTACATATAAGCGGAATCGCTGTTTAGGGGTTAATAGTTCTGAGTTAGCAATTCTACTCTACAGTCTTTTCAAATCTAAACACATGTAGGAAGCATGCTTCGTCTAGGAACACAATCGCGTGTTAATGGTGTCTCATGCTGGGTTATTGGACGGAGCGCCATGCATTCCTAAACTGCTTCGGGCGTAGTTCCAGTTCGGAAATCCAAACGCGACTTCCTCTAACAAAACCGTCACAAGAATGCTGCCGGAACGTGCGTGTTTGGCTCAGCACTTATCTTTTCTGTCACACGGGGCCTGGGGTGGGCTAACAGGCGGCGGGGTGCCCCGCGTAGGCTTGCTGTCAGGAGCTCTGGCTCTACACGTCCTTCCTCTCTGCTGGGCTGTGGCTTTGGGAGTGGTTCGCGCATGCGCACTCGCGCGGGCGTGGATGACTCCATCCGAGCAAGCCTGTGCCACGCTCGGCCTGCTGGGAAACGTAGGTCCTGGGCTGTCCTTCGTCCCGGAAGCTGTTTCCTGAAAAAGGGATGAAGGACACGCCTGGGGAATAATGTAGGACGAATCCTACGCACCATTAGGGCACTTACCACACTGCCAGATCCCCCACCAGCCTCATTCCTGACAGTACTCCCCCTCCCACCGGCAGGCCCAGGCTTAGATGGATTTGACAAATTAAAAAGGCGAAGGAGCCGAGGAGCATGGATGTTTTCAGCGGGCTCCCAGGACCTATCCTCCGGGCCATACCCCTTCCAATCTACTAAGTACAAGAGTTTTCTCCGGGTATAACGGGAATCAAGAATTTTGCAGACCTCAAGCTTGGGGTGACCATCAACTACAATAGGAGGAGGTTTCTTGGTCCTGGAAGTGGCCGGGGCTGGTTTGAGTAGAGCAATGTGGAACACTGGATGTATTTTCATGTGTGTTGGTAAAGTCAATCTTACAGCCACTGGTCCCACCAATGCTTGTACAGTGAACGGGCCGATAAACCGGGGCATGAACTTCCGTGATCCCTGTAGCCGGAGATGACGAGTGGATAGGCACACCCTGTCCCCTACTTGGTATTGTGGACCTGGCCGCCGTCCTTTATCTGCTTGGTGTTTACAAGCTTTTTTCGCTGCTGTCAAGTTATCCTGTACCGAATGCCATATTTCTTCAAGATGTTTTTTCTTCTCGGCTGCCGCTGGTACTTCCGGTATGTGTCCTAAAAGGGCTGGCTAAAAACGGGGATGATACCCATAGTTACTGTAGAAGGGGGTTGCCTTGGTTGATGTATGTATTGCGTTATTATACGCTATTTCAGCTAACCAAATAACGTCCGCCCAATTATCTTCTTTACCAAGAGTAAGGCACCGAAGGTATTGTTCAAGAGTTTGATTCAACCTCTCCGTTTGCCCGTCTGTTTCTGGGTGGTAGGCGGGGGAGAGTCGTATGTCCATACCCACAGATCTACAGAAAGCCTGCCAAAATCTTGACATGAACTGTGGTCCATGATCAGAGATGACAATGTGCAGTAAGCCATGCAGGCGGATGACATGCTGCAAAAACAAGTCTGCCAGAGTACTGGCTGATGGGGTTCGAGTGCATGGAATAAAGTGAGCCATTTTGGTTAGATAATCCACCACTACATAAATAGTGTTAAACCCTCGGCTTAGCGGTAGATCCACAATTAGGTCCATAGACACGGAGTGCCAAGGAGCTGGAGGCGTTGGTAAGGGTTGTAGAGTTCCTGATGGTCATTGATGATCTGATTTGTTTCTGAGGCAAGTTTCGCACTGGGTCACATATATATGAACATCTTTAAGTATGGATGGCCACCAAAAGTGGCGTTTTATTAACTCAATTGTTTTAGCTTTCCCGGGGTGACGTATGAATTTAGAGTCATGACACCATTTTATGGCTTGTTGTCGCAGAGGCATTGTGGGTAAATACAAGGCTGATTTAAAAAAGGGCAATCCTTCCTTAATAGACTGGTTTTCATTCTGGCTAGCCCATTGGACTAATTGTTGTGCAGACATCGCCTTTCTTACAGTATCGAAGACTGCATCCGCAGCTACACTCCCGATTACACGACTAGGATCAACCATTGACTTAGGCTCTTCTACTCTCGTGGTGGATTGATCGGGATCCGGTTCCGGATACCTTGATAGAATGTCTGCTTTTCCATTTACAACTCCTGGGCGATAAGTGACTACAAAATCATATTCGGAGAACTGCATGGCCCATCTTAGCTGCTTGGGACTGAGAGCCTTTGCTGATTTCAAGAACTGCAAGTTTCGATGGTCAGTAAAGATGGTTACAGTATGTCGAGCCCCCATTAGGTAATGTCGCGATTCGTCGAATGCTGTCTTTATTGCCAACAGTTCCTTGTCAGCTATGGCGTAGTTTTGTTTTGCGGGTAATAACATCCGGGAGTAGTAGGCAACTGGTTGTAATTGTCCATTTAATGTTCGTTGCGAAAGAATGGCCCCCACAGCATAACTGGAGGTGTCCGTCTCGACAATGTACGGTTTGGTTGGATCAGGATGCATTAGCACCGGGGCGGTAACGAAAGCCTTTTTTAGAGCTTGAAAGCCTGCTTCAGCCGCTTCATCCCAGGAAAAGGTTACCCCCTTCCGTAACAGTCTAGTCATGGGCTGTACCTTCATAGCAAATCCGTCTATGAAGCGACGATAAAAATTGGCGAAGCCAAGGACTGTTTGAATGTCTTTCACTGATTTCGGTGAAGGCCAATCCAGGATGGATTGTACTTTTTTCCTGTCCATGGTGACTCCTTGAGGTGACAGAATGAACCCTAGAAACTCCACAGTGGATTGATGGAACTCACACTTCTCGAGTTTGGCGAATAGTTGATGCTCCCAAAGCCTCTGTAGAACTGCCCGGACGTGTTTTTGGTGATCCTCCAAGTTTTGGGAATAAATCAAGATGTTATCGATGTAGACCACCGCGAACACGTCCAGGTACCCGCGGAGTACTTCATCCAGAAAAGGCTGGAAAGCTGCTGGGGCATTGCATAGGCCGAACGGCATAACCTCATACTCATACAGGCCAAATTTTGTCCGGAATGCCGTTTTCCACTCATCACCGTTGCGTACCCTTACCAGATGATAGGCCCCACGAAGGACCAATTTGGTGTATATTGTCGACCCGCCAGATTCTGATAATCCTGCCTAGTTGCTATCAACTCGGCCTTGAGTTCTTGGAGTAGGGCTACTGCGTCTGCCATGGTTGTGCTGCCTAGGCGTCTGATGAACACTTGGGCTTGCGATTCTGTCAGACTTCCTTCTTCTCAACGCAGAGGCAGCACAAACGCGGCTAGAACACCTCCCTCCCCGTCGGGTCTTGGTACCTGGGAGCAATTAACACAGGCCACCTTGACCCTTGGGGGAAAGAGGGTTAGGGTCCGATGGTTTGATGGGTAGAGGTTGTTTAGGAACACCAGAAAGAGGGAAAGGGAGAGGTTATGGATAGGGATGGGGGAGAACAGGGAAACATGCTCCTCAGCTCCGGCTCCTGTATCTGGAGTTCTCCGCCCTGGCGCTTTCTTGCATTCACTTGCAATCTTGCTTATGCCAGATGAAATGGGCCTTTGTACTGGAGCCCCAGACCAGTTACTGTGTTCAGTTTACATTCAACTATGCACACTTATGCCTGAGAAGTTAGGCCTTTGTACTGGAGCCCTCAACCAGTTACTGTACTTGTTCTTCAATCACTATCCTCACATTACTTCATGGAGGAAAGTACTGTCTGCATTAACATCATACAGAATGAAAGCACTGTCTGCATTAACATCATACAGAATGGAAAACTCTATACCCAGTTTCTAAACGTGCCCTAAAATAAGCAATGTAAGTTGCACTTAGCTTCGGCACTGCTGTGTAGTCTTCTGGTCTCTTCGTGCTGCTAGACCCCTATGGCGTTCTGTACCTCACATGCACTGCAAGAGGCAAGAATAAAGTCAGAATGGAAGCGTACATATAAGCGGAGTCGCTGTTTAGGGGTTAATAGTTCTGAGTTAGCAATTCTGCTCTACAGTCTTTTCAAGTCTAAACACATGTAGGAAGCATGCTTCGTCTAGGAACACAATCGCGTGTTAATGGTGTCTCATGCTGGGTTATTGGACGGAGCGCCATGCATTCCTAAACCGCTTCGGGCGCGGTTCCAGTTTGGAAATCCAAACGCGACTTCCTCTAACAAAACAGTCACAAGAATGCTGCCGGAACGTGCGTGCTTGGCTCAGCACTTATCTTTTCTGTCACGCGGGGCCTGTGGTGGGCTAACAGGTGGCGGGGTGCCCCGCGTAGGCTTGCCGTCAGGAGCTCTGGCTCTACACGTCCTTCCTCTCTGCTGGCCGGAATTGCAAGCGTGGGGCTTTGGGCAAGGTTCGCGCATGCGCACTCGCGCGAGCGTGGCTGACTCCGTCCCAGCAAGCCTGTGCCACGCTCGGCCTGCTGGGAAACATAGTTCCTGGGCTGTCCTTTGTCCTGGAAGCTGTTTCCTGAAAAAGGGATGAAGGACACGCCTGGGGAATAATGTAGGACGAATCCTACGCACCATTAGGGCACTTACCACACTGCCAGAGCCCCCACCAGCCTCAATCCTGACACCTGGGGTTTGGCTTTCACACCACCCTGAGGATTGTCTCTCACCCTGCGTTGTGATTTATCTTTCGACAACCTTGGGTTGGTTTCTTACTCCGACTTGGCGTCTGGCTTCCATCGCACCTTGCGTTCTGGCTGCCACCATGCCTCCCGGTCACTGTTGCAGTCTCGTCTCAACTCGGAGGTCTGGCTTTCACCACTGGGAGATTTTCTCATCCTGCCTTGAGGCCTACAACTACGCAGTGTGTTAGTTTCTCCAGCCTATCTCTTTATATGTAGATGGTGCCAGAAAGGGTTCCGAACCACAGCAGCCAGTCGTGCAAGTATTTGCCAGCTATCACAACGCTAATCTTCCATATAACCAATAAAGCTATTAGTTTCTTGGAACAAGGGAGGATAACATGAATTCCTATCTAGGGATTGCCTGTACTATAAAGCGGGGTGACCCCCAGTTGGATCCCATTTACCATGTTCCATAGGCGGTGTTAAGCGTAGTGGATTTTCCCCCCTCGTCTCAAAAGTAGTGGCTCTCCCTTGGAGAGAGGGGATGAATTCCCTGGATTCCACACACTACATTTAAAGGGCACTGTTATCAAGGGTAGTTTGCAATAATGTGTAAAGATTACTATAACCATTATTAATGTTTTATTATAATGTATAAGACTATCATATGAAAAATCTGTAATACCGCAAAGTAAAAACAACGATGGAAATGTAACAAGGAGTTGGTCCCTTCATTTTTTGGGACACAAATTGTTCGCATAATTTGAACAGATGGTAATCTCAAAATATGGAAAAGATGAATCATAGTTTCAAAGGAGTTCCTGTATATGCATATGTGCCTTTCTTGCTCACAATTAAGTTTCCTGGCTGCCATATATGTTGTGAATAAATCTATTCATATTTGCTTCATCTTGGCACGTATGTAAAGGTTGCCTTCTGTTATGGAATTCAACCATTAAGAAGATTCAGCATTATGCACAGCAATTTCCATAATTCGTTCATTATTTTCATTTCTGTTAAGTAATTCAGCTCCATGTGTTGCGAAACGTATAATGGTTCTTTCATTTTTGTAATGTTTAAAACAGCATCCTCAAAATCTATTTAGTCAACGTGACAGCGATAAGAGTATTTTCGTCAACTTAGTTTGTTTTGCAGGCATTAAGTCTTAAATAAAATCCACCAGTCAGCTACTCGTAGACTACATTTTACCCAAAATGATTTGCAGCAGAACATTCCAATATGAATTTCACTGTTCTAGTTGCGAAAATTACACAGAATGGCGAGTGTTGAAATCTAATACCAAGTGTAACATGCAAAGTACAGTTCATAATACACTTACAGCCAGGCAGTAATCACATCAGGGCAATGATGTTTTAATGATATAACATAGTGTAACAGAACGCAGTATTTTGAAATATAATATAGATACTATAACAGCTATTTTTGATATCGAAGTGCACATGAGATGCCACCTACACATAAACTCACTATACGTCCTTTTAAAGCTTGTTGCCACACCAAGCACAAGGGACATCTCTGCTCCTAGCCAGTTGTCTTTGCTTAATGTATACAAAATACTTTAAAGTATCCTTGTATCACATCGAAGCATTAAGGCGGCGCACACTGCTGCAACCACCTAATGCTTCTCCCCACAACTCTACCCTATTTGGGGCTGCAGCAACATCCGTCAACTTTTTTTTGGGGGGGGGGGGGGGGGTGATTCGATGGCGAATGTGCAATTTACAAATACCAACCCATGATGTAAAATACAACACCCCCACCAACAACACAACTTTATTTCGGGTAAAAATAAACCATAAAAGCAGAGTGCATTAGAAATGAGACATCAAGTGGCTCATTGTATTAGAAATCCACATCGCGTGCAGTGTACTGCCAACACGAGCAATAAGAAGACTTTAAAAAGTTAAGAGTAAAACCAGGCAAAGTTGCCTTTTGCTTTCCTCTTACTCTGACTCTTGTTAAAAAGTAACGCCACCTGCACATAACGATTTTCAGATGGCATTTACTAAGGAATCTGCCTGCTTTTAGCATGTGCTAAAAGGAAGTACTCTCCCAGAGGAATCCATTTGTTTTATGCATGGATGAAAACCTCATGCATGTGTAAAACAAGAAGAACTTTAAGGGAGGAGGAGGAAGCATATTGGAAATCTGAACTCTGCTCCGGCCCCTTCTCCACGTTCAAGGGACTAGAACATGGGGCAGAGGAGGACATCAATGACGCCTTATCTCTAGCCTTTAAACCCTGAGTTCTCACACTGCCCCATGCGAATGAAATCCTCACATTGTTACTGTTTCTTTAAACATAGCATATTTTTTTAATATTTTCCACTGCGGGTGGCAAATGGAACCTTTTGACCGTCTACTTAAAGAAAATAGAGAGGTTGCGCTCCTTCCACATCGAAATGATTGCCGAATGCAAACAAAATCATTACGGAAGTGATGACCTGAAGTTCCCTATTAGACACCACAGCAAGACATGGCACTCTACACCCACACCGCCCCTCATACGTGTTCCTTTCTTTGGTTTTACCTATGTGGTGGTGCTGCTGACTAGTGACTGTCCAGTTGTTGTCGTCTCGGCATTGGGTGCTCCTCTCCACCCATACTGACACTGGACACTTTGCAGGACCAATTCCAGTCTTGTGCCAGCACATGTTTAAAATACAGTGAGTATCTTGTGCATGCCAGCATATCAGCACATCCCATGTTGGCTGTGTAGCAGAAGAGAAACATTGCCCAGTTGATCAAATCTCTGCCTGGGTCCATAAGTGCCCTGTCTGCAGAGGCACAGCCGAACCAGAGCAGTGTGCCATGTTCCAGCCACACCACCAGACCTCTCTTCATTCCACATTCTATGCATGAGTCCATTATCTTGTCCAGTTTTCGAATTTGAATTCTGGAACTGCTAGTTCTGAATTGAAAATGAAACCATCAAAAGTACAAGTTCCAGAAAACAAAAAGTCAAATTATTACTGGACGACAAAATCAGCCATGGAGTGGGTACATTTGAGAGTGAGAGTGATGTTTCCTCTAATAATAGCACAGGCATGTGCTTGTCTGGTGAACTAGTTGGCTGTCCACAATAACTCTGCTGATTGGCTGCTGCCCATAAGAAACACACCCAAGCCATTTAACCTGCCGTGCCAGTGCTGCTCGTTATCACAGTAGTGGTGAAATGGCAATGTCATGCAGGGTGACTGGAGAAATGTGCAGATATGGTCAGCCGGATCCCCCAGGATTGTCACCTTCTGGCTCATGATTATTCATGTAGATTGAAAAATACACCAGCAGTGCTGGCATGGCTCATCAGGTTCTTGAATAACAATTATAAGGCCTGGGATGCAAAGGCATATGGCCTGTGGACACGCTTGTTGGCCTTTGTGCATGACTGATTGGGGGAAAAGTGAGGAAGTTGTCAAATCATAATACGAACAGAGTGCCAGGCAAAAAGTGCTTGTGCTCAGGAATAGGTGCTGGGGGACAGCTTTGGCAAACACCCCTACAAATTAAGCATGCAGGCTATTCCCCTTACATTTTCAAGGCCAACACCATTCCAACTCTATTCATGGCATAGGTCCCACCCCAGCGCAAGGTTTGTCGCCACTCAATGCCCATTCTTGTACAAATTACCATTATTTTATTTTACTTTGGGATAAATGTATTTCTATTTTAAATACATAAGGAAACAGTAACAAGATACAAAATAAGCAAATAAAATGCAGCCAGATGTTACAAATATAATAATACATCACGTAAAAACATTAGCCCCCCCACAGCAGCAGGAAAAAAAAGAGAACAAATTATAACAAATCGTTAAACTTTGCCCAGATTCTTTCATACACAGTCAATTTATAGTTCATCTTCTCCATTTTTTAAAGTTTGTGCATCTCCTCAACCCATTCGTCAAACAAAGGAGCGATACTCGTCTTCCACCCTCTGAGAATCAATCGTTTGCCCACAATCGAACCCCTGAAGATCATTTTCTTCTGAGCAGTGCCGAGTTCATGTAATTCAGAGTCATCTCCCAATATCATTGATTTGAAGTTGAAGTTCAGTTTCAGATCTAAAATCTTCACACAAGCTTCGCAAGCATCTGTCCAAAAATCACGAACACGTAAACAACTCCATAGCATGTGTTCCAAGGTATCGATTTCATGTAAGCTGCCCCAACTATTATCACTGTTAGAAAGACCTCTTTTTTAAAATCTTTCTGGGCACCAATAACCTTTGTTTAAAATGTTAATTTGACAAGATCTCTCACCCAAATTAACAGAACAGAGAGTCAAATTTTTGCAAATATCTTGCCAATTCTCCGGCGAGATATCAAGATCTAACCTTCTGCTCCATTCCTCCCGTAATTGGT
The DNA here is from genome assembly GCF_040938575.1 of Ambystoma mexicanum. Lineage (NCBI taxonomy): Eukaryota > Metazoa > Chordata > Amphibia > Caudata > Ambystomatidae > Ambystoma > Ambystoma mexicanum. The sequence goes on along the minus strand of NC_090930.1, from coordinate 913,220,329 downwards.
CATTACCTTTAAAATGTGTCACCGTTATTTTATACAAACGTCTTGCAAGCCCACCCTCACCCTTCTTTGGATGAGTGAGAAAGATGTCCAAATCCAGAGTATCGGTTCATTCAACTTCCCCCACTGACTTCTTCAAACGCCTAAAGAGGGAATCGGATACATTCTCAAAGTCCCACTTATCCCTAACTTCATTTGCCATCATCCAATGACCATCTATGCACAGATCACAATTTCTTTCAATACCACAGAGAAACAAGTCAGGCCAAAAAAGTGTATTGGAGTTATCTCTGATCTTTGGATTCATCCAAATGGATGCCCTTTGTCATTTAAACGCATCTGTGCCCAGTCGCTCTAACAGCTCACCCCATACATTACGTAAAGATCCTGTCACAATAGATTTACTGCCACGATCTTTTGTATTAGTAGAAAGTAAAGCTGCAGGACCAAGAGGACCAAAGGCACTAGATTCCGCAACTGCCCAGGTATCTGGAACTTCATGTAGGAATGGAATAAAAAATTGTGCAAAAAAGGCCAAGTGGTATGCCTTAAAATTAGGCACCCCAATCTCCCTTGATCTAATGGAAGTTGCAATTTCCAGATTTTAAGCCCAGGCGGCTTCCTGTCCCATGAGAATTCCTGAATCATGCGATCCAAGTCCTGCCAGTATTGATTTTAAATTTTTAGAGGAATCATACCTGTAATATAATTTCTTTTTGGAGCTAAATTCATTTTAAGGGCATTGACCTTGCCCCACATCAACAGGTTAACAAGCGACCACCTTTTGAAATCCATTTTACAGTCACTGCAAGCCACACACATATTCTCTTCTACCATATTAGAAACCAAAGGTGTCAACCAAATGCCTAAATAGCATAATCTGACATCACACCATCTAAAACCCAAGTCAGGGACTAGAATTTTATCATATCTGATAGTAAGTGGCATGACCTTTGACTTAAGGCAATTAACTTTGTAACCAGAATTTATCTGAAAGTTGGTTAAAATCTGCATCAAGCATGGTAGAGAAACCTCCAGGTTTTGAAGAACCAATAACAGATCATCAGCATAGAACCAGAATTTCTGCGGGACTCCCCAACATTTGACACCAAACAAACCAGGATCTGTTTTGAGGGCAATAGCCAGACGTTCAATTGCTAGTATGAACAAAAGTGGGGAAAGGTACAACTCTTGTTCCAAACAGAATGGCTCGGACTTAGTCCCATTTGTTTTAATATCTGTGGTAGGATTAGTATACAACAGCCAAACCCAAGAGATGAATTCACTACCTAGATTCATTTCCTTTAACACAGAATACAGGTACTCCCAATTCACTCTATCGAACGCTTTTTCAGTGTCGAGAGAAAAGACGGCTGCATCATAATCACCCTCATATGCCCTTGCCATTGTATGAAGTAGCTTCCGAATATTACTAGAAATGCGTCTGTTTTTCAAAAAAACAGATTGCTCTTCACCAATCAATTTTGGAAGAAACCTTTCCACTCCTAAAGCCAACACCTTAGACAGGATTTTATTGCCTGTATTAAGAAGGCTAATAGGGCGATAGCTAGATGGAAGATTGCCGTCTTTTCCCTTTTTAAAAAATAAACTGAGATTGAGGTATGACAAGTACTCAAGGGCAATGTCTTATCTATTTTACTAGTAAGATGCATATCTTTTAATAGTTCTAGGGCTGAATTAGGAAGAATTATATAAAATTCAATTGGGAATCCATCAGGACCAGGAGATTTACCTGTACTCAACCTTGAAATAGCAGTTTTCAGTTCTTCAACCGTTAGCTCCGAGTTCAGAACCATATTCTCAGTATCGGAAATTTTAGGAATCGTTAAATTACCAAAGAAATCCTCTCCCTTTCCTATAATGCCTGCCTCATTGCGAAAAATATCCATATAATAATCATGGAATACCTGATTGATACGTTTTGGATTAAACGTTATCTTACCATCATTGTCAATGACAGAATTAATAGCGGATTCAGAGTTTCTCTTTTTCAATCTATACGCGAGCCATCTGTCCCACTTTTCCCCATTCTCAATGTAAGTGCACTGAGAATAAAACAAACATCACTCAGCCTTAATAGTAAGTATTCCATCCATCTCTCTCTTTAGTTTCTTTAAAATTCCTATTTTTGCTGAATCGTTCGGAACATTCATAAACTCACGAGAGACAGTTTTGATCTTCTCTTTAACTACCTGTTTAGCAATACCTTCTCTCCTCCGTTTATCACTATAAGGCCCAGCTCCACTCAAGTCCCAACAGTCCACTGATGCTACGACCTGCCCGTGGCCCATTCTTGCACATCATTAGTGGCAGATCTAGAACATTAAGTACATGCTGGTTCATCTAAAACATTTACACAACATTGCTGGTTTGTATAAACAGACCAGAAAAATCATCTGCAACTAGCTTTTCTTTATTTTGCTGTTATGAAGAATAAAGTATTTCAATGTGTGTGTTTTAAACAATCATACCGTACTCGCAGGAATTGCATGTAATTATTTGCATATTCGTTAGCCAATTCACTTGGAGCTGCAGCAGAGGAGTGACCCCAGATTATGCTTTTCTGTTTTCAGGTCTCTCTCTCTCTCGAGCCTCTCCAGTCCATGGCACTAGAAGTGTGGCAATGTATATTCCACACAGAATTCTTTCTGGCTATCTAAAGTCGCATAGCATCAGATATTAATGAAGACTGTCCTGAAGAAAGTGCCCATATCAACACTATTACCATTGAAACCGGTAGACAGCGGTTGCTACATTGAGGAGGCCAAAGCCTGCCTACCCCTACTTGAGCAATTTTTTACTCTTCACACTCCCTGTTAAGAAACAGTACCTCAGAACAGAGCATGAGAAGTGTTTTGTCTTCTTCCTTCTCCCAATATAGGTGCTGTTAATCCTAAACAACACTGTTCTATAAGGCGTTCCCTTTCTTTTAATCTAAGTAACCCTAAATTAACTCTGTAAGTCTACTGGCTATTAAATTACTATGTGCCCACAATAGATTACGAACAATATGCCATAGGTATTCTTTTTTAACATGTTTTCTTCACGTACTAATATACATGTAAGACTGTGGCCTAGTATGGACCATGTTGAAATTATTGCCTACAGCTTTGACCATTTCTAAAAAGCACTGGACGAACTGTGACCTGAAGATCTCTTTCACTTTCTTATACTGTCCCTTTTAGATAAGCGGCACATCAGCGCTATCTAGTACTAGCAACTGAATAGGCAGTTTTAGTGAGAAAATCGCTCTATTTGTCTGTCTTTCTGACCACCTAGTCCCCGAAGGCCACTAAGAGATCGAGAAAAATTCTTTGTTGCAGAGAAATTATATACAGATCTGTTTTGCCTTTTTGTGTTAAAGCACTGAGCGCTGAAATAGAGATGGGTCCCAGGCCAGGGGAGATCAGCTCCAGCCAATCAGGTAACACAAATCCAGGTGTGGATGGCAGAGGGCAAGGGCCAATTGTATTCCTGCGACCCTACAACAATCAAATAGATTGTTTTGGGGGAAAGGTCAGGCAAGCCACCTGAAATGTGAAGGGGCCAATAGAGTAACCTCTATAGGTGCCTTGTATCGGCACTACCATCCCAACTATCCAATCATGTACCCTCGTAGGTTTTTGCGCATTAGCCCCATGTGACACAGTAACTGAACAAAACTGCCTGGCATGGGCTCACCAGTTGTGATTTCAGGAGATTCTAAATGTCCTGTATGATCCCTGTAATAAACAGTTCTAACTTGCCCTTGGTTGAGTCCTCCGTCTGTGTACTGGGGGAGGGTTTGTTGGGCTCTGTTTGATTGATTGGTGAGCTCATAGTGTTAAACCCCATCTCTCTGGTACACCTAGCTAACAGGGATTTAAGGGTGGCACCCCCTGTCAGCATGGGAGTGCAGCACTGACAGCTGCTGCCAGAAGCATGGAAACTGCTCCATCCATGAAGATCTGCTCTCCAACCTTGAATGTAGCATTCCCTCTGTCCTCATCCACCTCGATCTCTCTTCTGCTTTTGACACGGTCAACCATACCATCCTGCTCAACCGCCTCCGTGAAAACCTGGGTGTCAATGATCAGGCTCTGGCCTGGCTGTCCTCTTTCCTCTCAGATCGACCCTCCCAGGTCCAACTTGGGTCCTTCCTTTCATTTATCTTCCTCTCTACCTGTGGTGTTCCCCAGGGGTCTAACCTCTCGCCCTGGCTTTGCAACCAATATCTGGCAACTCTCGCCCACTGCATTGCCACTTTCTGCTCAAATTTCCAGTGCTACGCTGACGACCCTCAACTCATTTTCAGGCTGCCCTCTGCCACCTCCTCTCCCTCTCTCATCGCTGATTGCCTAACTGCCATTCAGGATTGCTTTGCCGCCAATGATCTTTGTCTCAATGCCAGCAAGTCAGAGATCCCCCTCATTGGCACACCTTCACCATCCTTTCACCTCACTCTCTGGCCGGCCTCCCTTGGCCCTCCACCTACCCCCACCTGCGAGGCTAAGAACCCCGAGGTCATCTTTGCCTCCACCCTTTCCTTCTCCGCCCACATCTCTGAGGTCTCTAAAAAGTCACATTTCCGACTGCATCTCATCAGAGGTACTCTGCCTTTCCTCTCCTTCCCCCAGAAGCTCAAGGTATCCCAAGCTCTGGTTCTCTCTAGCTTGGCCTATTGTAACAGCTTCTTTCTAAATCTACCTGCCTCTACTCTCCACCCTCTGCAACGAATCTAGAACAGGACTACAAGTCTTGTCCTTGGCCTCAAGCTCTGGGATTGTATCTCTCCAGCTCTGAAATCTCTCCACTGGCTCCCAGGGGATGCAAGGATTAAATTCAAAACCCTCTGCATTGTCCACAAGGCTTTCTGGGGCCTGGGTCCAAAATTCCTTCAGCTATCCCTCTGCAAATACCTCCCCTCTCAAGCTCTTCGTTCCTCTACCTCCAACTCCCTCAGGGTCAGTTTTTTTTCAAAGAAACGAGCTGGGGGTAGATCTGTCTTCGGCTGGGGCCTCCCTCTGGAACAGCCTCTCTGCCACTATAAAACTTGAGGAGAACCATCTCCGGTTCCGGGAGCACCTCAAGGCCTTCCTCTTTTCTTCTGCCTTTGCTCCCCCTCTCCCCGGCTGATCTGTTCTCTCTTGGCACCGTGCACCTGGCCACCCTCTGTCTTTTGGGCCCAGGTACCTGCTCACCCTGTCACCCACCCACACTGCCTCCGGGCCACCCCTTGCACTGGGGTCTGTATCTGTACCCATACACCCCCCATTTTTCTTCCTGCACTTATTAGACCTACCCTGTCTGCTGCCTTAAACCTAGCACTTGCACATTGCTGGCTGCATTACCACTGTTTGTTGCCTTTATTATTTATTTATTGTTATTTATCTGTTTCTCCTCTTTTCCCCTCCCCCTTGCACTTGCGCGTTCTCAATGTCACTGGGCCTAGCAAGATCGCTGTTTTGTTCTCCCCTGTTCCCCTCCCTTGTCGCGCTCTGAAACACTTGTGTACGAGCGCAATAGAAATAAAATATCAATCAATCAAGCCATGCCCCGAGTAGGGCTCTCAGCACAGCGGTCGCTCTCATGGTGAGAGTGCCATGGTGAGAACCCTGTCTCCGGCCATGACCATTAGGTCTTTCCTGCTAGACGTGACATGGGCACAGTAAATGCCCTGCCCTCTACCCCTCCTTAAGTTATTGAAGTGTGATCCACCCCCTTACTGAATCTTTGCTAGGCCACACCTGACTGATGCACCCCAGATACAATTTTAGCCCTGCCCTCCCTCCTCATCAAGCTGTATTTATTTGCTGGGAACTAGCTAGTTCTCAGCAACCACACCAGCCAAAATTATTTTTTTACCCGCATTTTTACACTAAATTGTGATAATAGCTTTGTAAAGCACGCCCTTGGCTGTACTAGATGTTAGGGAACCGTACGTCTCGTTAAATTCTCTCAATGCGTTTAGTCCTCTAACTCAGTCTCCAGGGCTCATAACTCCTGGTCCAGGCCTCAGACAAGGTCTATAAAGCTTAATTATAGACTGCATTCTGAGCATTACATTGTTTGAGTGGCTGTATATAATAGAATCCATGTGCTCTTAATATTTAAGGATGCCATTGAGCACTGCATGAATAAAGCACTTGGCCTAAATTATTGTCAAACCTTTGTTTCTGACCAGCTAACAAAGACCTGTGAAATTACATTGTTGATATAACTGAACTTTTACCACAATGGATGCTACAACTGTATCCTTTTTCTGAAACGGAATAGCTACAATATCACAATACCTTCCCAGGGTCGTCATTTTTGGGGTCGCAGCTTCGGCCCTTGTGGTCACAGCCATGACCTCTGCGACCCCTAGATTACATTTAAAACCAGAGTGATATGAGCTAAGAAATGCATTTAAACAAATGAAATGCATGGTTGTATTTAAACAAATGCCAATAAAAACATTTAACAATAAAAATAAGCAAGCAGGCCTTGCTGAACATATCCTTCTTGTCCCAGTGTTCTTGTCTGCGAAGAAGATACCCTCTGTTCCCCTCTTCATGCCCTCTACCATGCTCCTGATCTGCCCGGAGATGGACACTTTCTGGATGAGCTTCTGTGGTCCTTCCTGCTCAGCCGCGCTGACCGATGAGTCCTCTACGGGAGTGCCTGCTACCCCTGACGGCTGCCACCACGGAAGCCGGATGGTGCTGCTGCTGGGCAAATTGGTCGCTGGCCTGATCATCACCGGGCCTGCTCTCGCAACTGCCGATTTAGCAACCACCACACTGGGTCTGCCAGTGCTGCCGCCTCACCCAAGGATCAGGACACAGACCCAAATAATGTCAAGCCTGGAGAAACTTTGCCATCAGTGTGATATTTTGGCAATAGGGTGGAATTTATGTGAAAAATGGGGCAGGAAGGTGGCCTGTGGGTGTATATGTGTGATCAATTGTTTAAGGCAGCATATGCTTTCTTGTTAAAGTAAGACTTAATTACTGTATCACCTGCCCTTCCAGTCAGGTTTAGCTGCTTACAGGGTATTACTATTTCAGGAAATGTTCTGGGGCACCAATGAAAAAGTGGGCATCAGTTGAAAATGGCAATTCATTCCTTCTGTGACAGTGTTTAAGAAGTAAGGGGGGAGGGGTCATTGATAAATTGTGAAGCAAATTGTGCATTTCGAAGACTATTTATTCAGTAACGCTGGTCAAAACTACTAGCCGCATGCTGAAGTAACTTATCAAACTGGACCACATCCATGAGGCGAAAAAGTTGCCCACCTTGACCAAAACAACTGGCCCACACTAACATTTTGCGTTTTTGGTTTGGTTGGGTCATTGCGCTATTGGCCAGATCGAACCACATGTTTTCACAGTGTACTGAGGGATGATGCTATGGGATGCCACTTCCTGTGATGTCATGTGGTGAAAGGTCATGTGCCACCACTTCCTGTGGTCTCATTTTGGGATGGGGATCAAATGACATCACTTCCTGTTATGTCACTTGGGCGGGGTCAACTAACACCACTTCATGTGATGTCATTTTGAGATCAAGGGCTATGTGATGTCACTTCCACTGCCCCTGGCATGTTGGTGAAATGACGTCCCTGCCTGCTGCACCTACTCCGTTAATAATGTAAAAGGAAATTTGAGATTAACATTTCTTCATAGAGTAGTAGGGCGTTAATAAAATAATGCATCAAACAGATTTTGCTTTTTAAGAAGTAGCATTAAACTGTTAATTTATTTTCTGTTGCAAAATATGCCACAAAGCGACAACGGCACATAGAGAGCTGTTGAATTTAGCTTTTTAAAATTTTATTGGTAAATAGCAAAAAGTACCCATTCTCCGAACAGGTTCCGTGGACAGACATGACAACACTCATCAATTGTTGAAAATCAATGATCCTGTAGGTCGCTGTTCTGATTCGCTCATTGCTTGATGTGCTTTGCACTGTGAAGCAAACTGCACTGAGAATGGGCATGTGTGAATTGCTGACAAAACCCTGAGCAAATGTTGGGGGAAGGCATTAGTTGGTGTGCTGCTGAACACTGGGACCTACCGTGCTCTCTCCCCACCTGTAGAAACCATGAATTTTAGAGCTGAGGACTGGTCCTTTTTATGACCACATTGATGATGTGCCAATTTCAGGCAACTGTCTCATGTGTTAAGGTGCCGAAATCCAGGAAATGGTTGGGGTGTGCAAATGTTATCTACCCATTAATGTAGAGAGGGTCCTAACAGGTAACTATGCAATATTTGGTGCAGATTGATGAAACAGTGTGGAATTGTATATTCAACAATCCTACGCCAAGCCACAAATCTACAAACACATTTTGACCTGTGCTGAAATCCAGGGTATACGGTGGAGTGTCCAAATGTCATGTAGCCAGTATTGTCTGGATGGTCCTAATAGGTAACTATGCACAATTTGGTACAGATTAGTGAAACAGTATTGAACAACAAGCCCACCCACGCACAATTTTAACTTTTATAAATATAGATTGTATGCAACAGAGGAGGGCCCACAAAATATTGTTTATTCAAGAGGTAAAAAAGCTGACGTGAACCCAAATTTCCATCTAAAAACAGCTGTTCCTCAGTTCCTTTTACAACACTCCTGCAAGGGTTTTCAGAGAGAACTAAAGTGGGATGACCTTAGGTTTTCTTCATTTTACAATTAGTACTTTCAGAAGCAATTCTGCTTTCCCAACATTGTAAGAAAAGAAAACAATGTGTCCTTTCAAAACTCTGATAAATCTCACGTGTTTTCTTAATCTGTAAAGCATACACATCAGTTTCTATCAATAATTTTGTGGTACCAATACATGTTCATCATTCAGAGCTGTGCTAGTGGCCTTTGCCACTGTAATGTCATAGAGATCATGGGTAGAGGAATCTTTCTTTTCATTCATCATCATCAATTCCTTTATTTCGACCCTGGTGGATCATAAAATACACATACAAAAAAAAAAAAAACGATCAACAATGTGTTCATACACAGCGGGTACAATTGATTTTAAAATCTAGATATAAACACAAATGTAAAAGACCCTGTTAGGCGTCTTGCGTCAATGGATCTCTTGCTGTCAGGCTAAAAATGTGAATCTCTTTTTCCAAGCCCATAACAAAAACCTACAATAAAATTATATTTCACTTTCTTCCTCCATACAAAGACACAAGGCCATTTTAATTATTCTCACATGCAATTGCTTAAATAGTGGTAAGAGACAGATTCTCCTGATGTTGGCATAGGCTGAGCAGAACAGGATAAAGTGCACAGTGCTCTCTTCTTTGTTATGACAGAAGGGATACATTGCTGGATTACTTGGATTCCAGGTGTGCTTTAGACTAGCCAAGCGTAATGTACTAATAGGAAATGTCATATATAGGGCCTTCATTGACTTCCCTCGCATGCTATCCGGATAACTTTCAACGCCCGGGGAAATTTTCCTTGATAGATAGGGGGCCAAACTAGCTGAGCATATCAGCTTTGCTCTTGACTCTCCCTGCATTAACCTTTTTAAATAACACTTTGTAATTTTCTGGGATTTTTTCAGAGTACAGCCAGTATCCTTCCATGCCCATTGCAAATAGCTCCTTTCTTATGGCTCAAGCCCAGGGTATATCACGCCCTCCCAGATGAGTCAAAACATCCCGAATGGCCCTTCTATAGTGATCCAAATTACCATTTGACCATACTCTGGCCCATAGGGATACTGGTATTGTTCTACAGACAAAGCCAATGCCCTGTAAGCCTAGTTCCTACAAAACCGGGATGTTCGGAGCATTGGCCGGCTGCCCTAATATGGACTTGAAAAATGTCAACTCCTCCATCTGTAATGTGCCTAAATTGCACAGGCCACAGAGCTTGGCCCCGTAGAGGGCTGCATGCTGTACCTGGCTCATATAGATCTGTAAAATTACACTAATTGGGCCTGCCCCATGGGCCTGTTTGAATTTGAGTACAGCCCCACCACACTTGGTCAATTTTAGGCCCACCAGCCTTACCTGGTTAGTCCAAGCACAGTTGGCTGTCACTTGGACCCCTAGGTAGTCATAGCTCATTACCTGCTCGATAGTGCCACCACTCAGATAGACTTTTAGCCCAGGGATTTTCCTGGCCCTTTTTTTTGCTGAATACTAATGACTGTGATTTTTGCATGTTTATTGCAAGCCCATTTTTCCCCAAAAAACTTTCAAAGGTTGTTAGTTGTCTTTGAAGATTCCTGGGGGTGGGTGAGAGGAGAACCGAGTTGTCCGCAAATATAGGATGGGTATTGACTCGCATGCAAGGAATGGGGCATAGTTCTGCTCACCCACCACGTTGTCAATAACCCCATTGATAAAAAAACAGGATGGGCGGAAGGGCACAACCCTGTCCAACACCCCCCTCAATGTTGATTCTAGCGGATGTTTTGCCGTCTGATGAGTACCTAATTGTCGCCACATTATTGCTATAGAATGACTGCAAAATACCCATTGGAATACCCTTGATAATCAGCGCATTCCACAATTTCGCTCTGGGTACACTGTCAAACGCAATCATCAAGTCTACGAATACTGCGTATATGTTCATTGATTTTAGTGCCACATACTTGTCCAAGATCAACTGGAGCCTCAGCACTTGGTCCACTATGCTAATAACGCACTGGATGCAGGCATGTAGCTCATGCAAAGCCCCCACCTCCGCACTCCATGCCATTAAGTTCCCAAGGACTGCTTTGGCAAGCACTTTGCCCCCTGCATCCAGGAGGGAGATGGGTCTGCAGTTGGCTGGACAGCACCATCCCCTTTCTTAAAGATGGGGACCAAGATTGCCTAAATCCACGAATAAGGGACTCCATCGTCTGCCAGTAGGACATTATAGAACTTGTGCAAATATGGGATCCATAGGGCCCCCTCCTGCCTGTATCACTTTGCTAGGACCATATCCGGGCCTGGTGCTTTCCCCTGTTTCTGCGATAATAGAGCAACTTCGATATCATGTGTGGTCAGCATGAGGGGGGCAGTGTCCCCCTTCATGGAGCCTCCAGAGGCAGCGCCATGGTCCAGGCGAGAGGCTTGGCTTGCTGATATTTAGAGGCTGTCAAAGTGCTCGTCCCAGGCTGCCTCTCCAATGCTTTCCATTGCTTGATTCCTGCTGCTACACTTTCCTGCTACTAGGAGGTGCCAAAAACTTCTTGAATTGCCAGACTTGGTGGCCCTTTTGTCCCAAAGTTGGTCTGAGTATGCCACCTTCTTGACTTATAGAAGGCTGTTGTACAGTGCCCTTGCAGCGATCAGAATCAATGTGACCCTTGGCCTGCTCGATCAATGCCTATTTGGCGGCCGGCACTCACTTTCATACCATTGGGTAGTGCGAACTGCCCTTCTGGGGTTCTTGGACCATAGTCGACTCATCATTTGCCATACAGTGCTCATAAATCCTTTGTACACTTGGAGGAGTTCATCTGCACTGTTAGCCTCACTGCTACAAAAAAGCTCAAGGAGAGGCAGAATGCCTGCGTATACACCTGGTAGTCTAATTTCTTGGTCTAGAACGTGCCACTAGATGGGACACCTGGCACTGTCCCAAGGCTCAGTGGGGATCTGTTTTCCGCTCATGTGCCGCCTCCTTGCACCAAATAATGAACCTAGTACAGAGACAACAATGGGATTGGGGTCCCTTTCTGGCCTCTTCAGCACACACTGCTGACTTTATGGTCCTGCCAACTTCATTATACGAACCTACATGTAATCTCAACAGACTAGCCCTCTCAGGTGGACGGTCTGCAGCACACTTGCATACCCGTGCGGTATACATGAGGCCCCTTGAGTTGGCTTTGCTGTGGGTCTTTGGTGTTTGTTTGTGACATACTGTTATCCGAAAGCACAACTCATACAACATGCTTGAGCACACATATAATAAAGTGGCCACCACAGGAGACACAAGCTTGATTACGACCCAGTTTGTGGTGCTGTAACCTTTTGGAAGTTCGACACGCAGAATGTTGGCATTTGTAATTCAATAATTAAGCTATTATTAATATATTTAAAAAAGCAAATGGGCCTTATCCAAAAGTTAGAAGGGCTGAAAGGCACAAACAAATTAGCTGAACATGATATGATCAGAAAATGTGTGAAAATAAGGAAAAAACATGTATGTCATTGAAAGTTTAGAAAGATACAAAACAGAACTAAATGCATTCTGGCATTTAGCGAGAAAGGCAAAAGATCAATATAACTGAACTTGAGAGTAACAGTGGGCATTTGTTTTATTCTCAGAAAAGGTCATTTCTTTGACTCATTTGGGTGTATTTTGGCTCAGAGGCATCCCAAATACGCGGCTTACACAGCCACATGAGACACTATTGTTTCACCACTGTATGGGGATTCTGTGCAGGTATGTCCACACACAATGAACCCATGTACATAATTCTCAAGCACAAAACCTTGTTGTGCAGGTCATAGTGAAACTATTGGTGGACCAGTAATGTAACCTTTTTCATGGAAGTGATCAGACCACAGGAGCCGGTTTCATCTTACCCCCAATCAGGGATGTCATTTTGCCAAAATGGCAGAAAAGTGACATCACACGACCCTTGACCTCTGATGACCTCACAGGAAGTGATGTCATTTTACCCACCCCTAAGGGACATCACGGCAAAGCGGTGGGACATGACCTTTTGCCCCTTGACAAAACATATAAATGTATTATAGAACCTGTGGGGTTCAATATATAACAAGTCTAATTACAATACTCAGTTTTAAGAAAAGTGTCTAATTACATACATATGTGTCCCTTTTTGTATTCCTAATAGGGAACCCTTCCAAGATACCAAGGCTAGAGAATACATAATTTTCCATATTTTACACCTATCATGTTCTAATTGCCCCTGATGAATGTCTGGCATTATAGCCGAAAGGACAGAAACTTGTACAAGTTGGGCTACTAGTACATGCATATTCATGACGTTTAAGAAATTACTCTAAAGAACAATATACGCTATGTTGTGACATTAACTTCATGGTTTTATTGTTTTTTTCATATGGAAACATTTGTATTTGTAAGGTTTTATGCAAGTACTTTTATATTTGTGTATGAGCATTTGAGGTGTCTGATCTTTTTATATTGATTTGCATTACATTGGTTTATATATAGTTAGAGAACTAAGGGTATGTTATTTGTTTAAGATTCTCTAAATCCTCTGTGGACTTGGAAGTATTTGAGATTGGACACACATCGAGATACCTTCCTTTGGTTTTAGAATCTACAGTGCTGCCCCCACAGTAGGAAGACATTGGGTTCACAGTGGGTGTGCTGTTGTGAGACATATGCTTAATGGTTAATTCAGTAGATAACCTAAGCTGCTCCTATCTCTCAGGTGCTTGGACCAATTCTAAAAAAATAAAATGTAAAAAGGGTGCTCATTACAGAAATTCAACCAACATAAAGTTGGTCTTAGGTAATAAGCAAGTGACTGGTGTTTGGCTTCTGACCCCCCAGCATTGTAGTTCTTTTCATTACAGTCTTGTTAACCATTTGTAAAGGCTGAGCCAGAAGCTTGTCTGAGTTTCCCAGCTGTTCTCTCCTGTATTGTTCAAGTCAGTAGGATAACATTTCACTTTCACCCTGTCTTGGGGCAAGGTTTATAGCACCCTGTCTTGGGGTCTAAATTATGTCACCCTGTCTTTTTGATGAATTTCTTTTACCCCTCCTTGCAGTCGCTGGTATCTCTTCTTACTTTGGGGTTTTGTGTCTCTTAGTCTGTCTTGGGCTTTCATCTCTTTTGTCCCCCCTGGGGCCTTGGATTTCTCACTGCCCCCCGCACCCTGTTCCCCTTAGGCTTTCTCTTTTTCACCACCCCGGGGCTCAGTTTTCTTACCCCACCTTGGGGTGTTGTCTCTTCTACCCCACTGTGGGATATTGGGTTTCTCAACCTTCCTTGGGATTTTGTTACTTCTATCCCACCCTTGAGTGTTTGGTTTCTGACCCCACATTGGGGGTTGCTGCAATATGTTAGCGTCTGTCTGATGCAGGCATTGTATACAGGGCGGGTCATGCCCTTTTCTCTGTCTGGTCTGCGATGGGTGCCTTCATTTGGCATCTCTTTATGTCAATTCTCTGCTTCTAATGCAGCCCCTTGTTGCTCCTTTGTGTGGAGTCTCTCGGGCTCCTAGACCAGCAGGTTGGTCTGTGTTCTGCGGGCTCAGCTGGCTCTCCTTGCCACGCTCGTCATGAGTACCTCATTGCCTGGCCACACCACCCAGTTGGTGGATCCCATCCTTTTCCGCTTCTGCAGGCTTCTCTCTCTCACTTGAATGCAATTTGCCTATTTAGCTCTCTCTACAAAGGGCTGGGTCATTCGAGCCTCTTCTCGCTCCAAGCGAGTATCCTTCATGCAGGGAACATCACCCAGTCCAAAAGGACATTTAAAGTAATTACAAAAATGTAAACCCATCTAGCCAACAAAATTATTGGGATTTTGAAAATAGGGAGCATCAGAGATATCTCTATTGGGAAATCTCCTATCCCAAGAGGGGATCCTAATTGCACTGTCCCCTAGGAGGAATTGGGCTTAGCAGGCTCCTCTGTCTAGTCCCAAATGGGCTGGGTCTCCCTTGGGGAGAGGGGACAAATATCCTGAGTTTCTCACATGACCCCACCCGACCAATGGATAGTGGCTGAGAATGTCCATGTTATCTTGTACCTTGTCCATGCGATGTTTTGCTGTAAAACAGAAAAGTTGGAGATCTAAAAACCACCTCATTACTCTAGGATTGGAGGTTTTTTCCTTTAAATACACGCATGTCAAGTGTGAATGATAATGCATCCATGTCAAGCGTGAATGATAGATAATGAGATAGAATTTTCTCTCTGATAGATAGTACTTTAAGCTGGCAATGGGCCACCTAATAGCCAGAGCCTCTAGTTCAACAGTTACATAACTGTTCCCGGGGAACAATTTCCATCTGGTGTATAGGACCTTAGCCTTCATGCAACTGAGATATGACTGCTCATAACCCCACTTTAGACACATCCTTCTGGAGGAGGATTACTTGGTTAAAGTTGGGCATCTTAAGGATGAGCTCCACACAGTGTTTTCTTTAGGGCATCTAAACTAGTTTGGTGTGCCCCCCTCCCTTTGATTCCAGACAATATTGTTAGGGTGAGCATTTTCCTGGAACCACTCCCATGGTTCCCCTCCCTTTGTACCTCCCTCCCTCCGAAATAATCAAAACCTTGGGTGCACTATGGACTCGGGCCTAACCCTCTCCCGTCAGATAAATAATGTATCAAAATCCTGTCACTACCACCTCAAACTCCTAGGACGCATTTTCCCTTACATCACCTATCCTAACATACTCTCTACTATTCTGTCCATTGTTATGTCGAGACTGGACTACGCCAACTCCTTATACTTGGGATCACCGGCATACCAACTGAACAAACTCCAAAGAGCCCAAAACGCTGCTGCCAAACTCCTTCTTGCTCTGGGACACAGGGATTGCATCTCTCCCGCTCCCCGCACCCTTCACTTGCTCCCCGTGGGATGAAGGGCCACTTTCAAAACCCTTTGCATTACTCACCGAGCAGTGCACAAGACCGGCCCATCGTACCTGCAAGAGAAGATTAAACCCTATATCCCATCATGCACCCTAAAATCAAGCACTGCCCTCTTACTAGTGATTCCTGCCTCCATCTCAGCCAGTATTCGAGGATCCGCCTTCTCAACATTGGCTCCAACTCTGTGGAACTCATTCCCTCCACACATTCGACACAACCCAGACTACATGGCCTTCCGCAAAGCTCTAAACACCTTTGCTCTTTCGTAAACCTGATTAAGACCATCTATGGCCGCTGACACCCAGCAACATCATAGACTGCAACTTCCATGACATTGGAAATTAATTACAGCTTGCGGACAAATGTTAGAGGAGAACCGGGCAAAGTACCTCAGAAAGCGCCTAATAAATCACCAAGACAGATTTAGGAAATAGATAACATAGATGGCAAACTTAGCGTCCTGAAGGCGTTAAAATATGTAATTGCTGAATATCTGCTTCCTGAATCTAGTACACAGGCCTTGTAGCCTTTCGCGCCACCAAGCCGATAATACCCTCTGCCTCCATACCTTGTCCCAACCAAATACTTAAGAAATTATCCCTCCTTGGCGCTAGAACACCCAGACTGTCCACTGCCTCCGTCCAGGCTTTCCTCTAGCGTCACTGCTTCGATGTTGCTACATTCGTGTGAAATAACTCCTGTCGTATAACCAACTTTCCTGCCTAGACCTACCCTGCAACCCATCATTAACGACAATCTGAGACCAGGAAAATGTTTCGATGTGACTACATTGGTGCAAGATGGCTCCTGGCCCATTACCAATAATCCTGCTTAATCCTATCCTGCGACCCACCCAAAACCACAACCAGTTACCCGGAAACAGGACCCCTGAGATGCATTGTGCTGAACCTAAACATACTGACCCTCTCTTCGAGCAAGCATATTTTACTCGGCTCCTTGACGTGAATCTACCTCTGACTGCAGCTACCGCGAAACACAAGAATGTAATCCAGAAAAAGTGGGCTCATAAGAATAAAACATCCACTCCAGACGCTCACCACTCCTATCACTATGCTCACTCTCTAATTTACACCAACACACAACAATAGAGCATAGCTATACACCACGAAAAATCGGCCTAGCTGCACACATAAGCGTCCTACACAGGCCTAATGCCGCCAGAATGCAGTCTGGGAGACCAACCACTAGACTGCACTCATTCAACTGACCTCTCAATACCACTGCACCTAATGTGAGGATGCAGCTACCATCAGGCAATAGCATCAGCTGCTCACATATTGATTGCACCCAAGCACCCTATGCCATCCTACTCTCTCGACTGACCTGGACTGCGGTCCCCAAGGGCGTTCAACCCACAAGCACTTTGAGATCATTCCAATGATATATAGAATGCTATATAAATGCCAAATAACATAACATTCTTTAAATAGTAGGTTAAGTTGGCAGCCATAGTGGAGAAATTTGGGATGAACCACTGGTAGTATCCAGCGAACCCAGGGAAAGCTCTAAGTACCTGAATCGGATGGCAATTAGAAATACTATCTTTACCTTTTCAGATTGGGGTCAGCTTGATTCCAAAAGTTAGTAAATACATAACCGACTGGTCATTTTGCACAAATATTCCCACTTAATGTGAAGATTGACAAAAATGTACTTATAGTAAGGTATTGCACTAACAATGTTGTCTCCCAATGCACTTATTGCTATTATGGGTGAATTTCCGCAACCCTGAGTATTGAGGCCAGCAAGAAATTTGAAAGGAACAACTGGCATGAACACAATGTAATTGTGGGGTTGTTCAGGTCAGTGTTATCTACTAATGGAATGAAATAAGATGCATACTTCTGAGTCAAGTGAAAGCTGCTGTTGTAGGAAGAGCAGCACGGCAGAAAAGTGTGTGTGATGCACTGCTTCTGAGCCAGGATTGCTAAATTTGCCTGGATCTACTATAAGCCCACTAACGAGCGTTGCAGTCTCCTAGCGACCACTCGCAGCCAGGATTGGCTGCCTTCACGTTATTTATCTCCCGCCCACAACCGGAAGGCGAGACCCGGCCCTCCAGAAGGGCCGGCAAGCAAAAGGGCCATATCCTGTCTACGCCTGTCTTCGCCACTTCGGAGCCGCGAGGAAACACCTGCATGCCTGTCTGGTGTACATGTGTAGTCTCGTGCAAATGCCCATTCCGAGCCACCCTCTCTAACCCGCATGCCATCACCATGCGCCCAGTGACACACACGCTCTACTCTTGCAGATGCATGAGCCAGCACCCGCTGCCGGTAAGATCCTGCACCAACCAGACCGTACCTCACATGCTCAACTTGATCCATAAAACCATCTCCTTGCATTAAAGCACCGGCCCCCAAGCGCAAGTAATGCACCACCCAAACCCCACGGCTACATGAGGCCTGATTTTGAGCCATAACAGGCTGAACCAGACTAACCCATGGACCCCACACCCTGCCACTGGACAATACTATATAACCTATTGGCCCTCTACCTTTATTAACTGTAATCGACCTGTATTGCCCTACCAATGATTACTGCATTCATCCCTATCTGTATCCCACCTAATTTACTGCATCCAACCAAATCTGTGTCCCTTCTGGAATACTGCATTTAGCCCAAATTGTGTATCTACTAGATTAATGCACTCAGCCTTTTTTGTGTACCACCTAGTATCCTGCATTTAGCCCAAATTGTGTATCTACTAGATTACTGCATTTAGTCTAACTTGTGTACCATCTAGTATCCTGCATTTAGCCCAAATTGTGTATCTACTAGATTACTGCATTAGTCTAACTTGTGTACCATCTAGTATCCTGCATTAAGACTAATTTGTGACCCACCTGGATTTATTTGCATCTAGCCCATTGCTGCCCCAATTGCTTTCCCTGCACCCAGCCTGGCCA
Source organism: Ambystoma mexicanum (assembly GCF_040938575.1). Classification (NCBI taxonomy): domain Eukaryota; kingdom Metazoa; phylum Chordata; class Amphibia; order Caudata; family Ambystomatidae; genus Ambystoma; species Ambystoma mexicanum. The sequence goes on along the minus strand of NC_090930.1, from coordinate 913,201,855 downwards.
CGACACAGCCTCAGGGTCCTTTGCTTCCAGTCTATTGGTGCTGTGCAAGCGATAACCACATTAGCCCAGCTTTATGTTCCACCCGAGAGCATTGTGCCTAGCCTAACTGCTCCCTACACTGGCCACCGGCTCCCAGCCCATGCGAGGGCCCTCTTAGGACCACACTAGTTCCTCACCTTTTCGGTGTCTTAACTCACCCCCGCATATCCCATGACCACCCCCAACCATTGCCTTCAGTAATCGACTAAGCTAGCCAGCTTCACCTCAACCACTTCAATGCTCTCAGCTATGATAGGTTGGATAGTGTTCACCATGTTCCCCTTCTGCCTCGTCCAAGCTGACACCCCTTGCACTAATAACTACTTCCTCACAATCAGTAACAGCCTCACCAAATTAGCCTGCCCGAGACACCACCCTATCCCTTGCCCCACCCCCTTCCTCCCAGTCACACCCCCCTTCCCGTGCCTCATCAGTCAGACTCTCAGCCCCAAGGACCGCTGCACTATAATTAAGGAAGACCTCCCAACCTCCACCAATCCTACCGACCAACGCACACTCCCCAAACAATCAGTCAATGACAAAACACACCTTGTCTCAGGAATTAAGAGAACGTCCCGCCTAAGAACACGCACCAAACTGCCCTACTATATTCACACCCCCATGACCCCACCACCCAGACCACCCAAAACCACGGCCCCCCAAAACTAACAAAAAGCCAACTCACCCTATAGCCACAAACACCTCGAGAACCTCTACAGAGCCTAGTAACCTATCAGTTAAGAATGCATCCACAAAGGATACCAAACCTCCCGTGAGCCTGAAAAATGCACTTATCAACGCCTGCTCCTTAGGAGCCCAAGCCATAGAAATACATGATCTTATCACCAAACTTGACTTAGACCTATTAGTAATTACAGAAACCTGGTTACACCAAGCATCTGGCCCTCTGTTAGCACTAGCCGTCCCCCCAGACTACTCTATTCTCAGAGCAGACAGAACCACCTCCCCAGGTGGCGGTGTTGCTATCATAACTAAAACACTCTCAAAATAAGATCTAGCTCTATTGAATCAATTGCAGGATATGAACTACTGCTTGCTAAACTAGCCATGAATGGAAACACCACGTTCAACATTGTGGTTATATATAGAACGCGTAGCACCAATAGCCACCCAGAAACAGACATCCCATTAATACTGGCACCTATCCTCAAACCCCAAACGAAATGCATCATCATTGGTGACCTGAATCTTGGCTTCAATGATGACCAAGACACCAAAACCACCTCCCTTCTCCTGGCACTTAATGACATGAACTTTTGCCAGCACATAAATATCGCCACCCACAACAAGGGTAGAACTCTGGATTGGATCCTCAACCTAAACACCGAAATCACTATAGGCCCAATCACCCCTCTCAGCTGCACAGACCACTTTTGCAGAGAATTCATCATCACTAGTGACCATCCTTGCCCGCCTAAAGACAGAATTATGGACACCATTGAAAGCAGAAATCCTAAAAAACTCACAGTAGAGAACTTTGACCCCGCCCTGAAAACAATTCTAGAAGTTCACTCAATCATTAGCAATGATCCTACCACCCTCGCGGAGCATTACCACACATGCCTCTCCACAACAATTGATACAATAGCGCCAGTTACCACCAAACTAAGACGTGTTAATAAAAAATCTAACTTCTGGTTCAATGAAGAACTAGTCACCCTAAGAAGGAAAAAAACTCTCTCTCGAACAAGCCCATAACAAACACCCCTCCCCTGACTCGGCTAAAGCCTTCAAAGATGCTAATACTATCTACAAAACAACAATTATTTCGCATAAAGCCAACGCCTACAATGCGCACATCAGTAATGCAGCATCAGATTCCAAAGAGCTTTTATCTATACTCAGAGAACTTGAAAACCCCCTAACTACTGATACACCGACTAATGCGAGCAAAGAATGGTGCACTACCATACAAGACGCACTGGCCTCCAAAATTGCTATGTTGCAGAATAAAATCACATCCAAAAGACTACTCCTAGCTGAAAAAAACTCCCCCACCCCTAACCCCTTTGCCTCCTCTAGTGACAACACCACCCCCCCCCTTCCAATTCACACCCGTCACCCAAGACCTTGTATTCAACACCATATCCAAACTTAAAGCGTCCAATTGCAAAGGGGACTCTGTCCCAGTCAAACTAGTCAAAGCCTGTGCCTCCACCCTGACACCCACCATCACCAAATTCGTCAACGCCTCCTTCAACTCCAACGTAGTACCTACCTGCATCAAAGAAGCCTGGGTTACCCCGCTTCTAAAAAAACTGAACCTAGACCCCACCATTCCGACTAACGATCACCCCATAACCACGGTGCGTTTTTACTTGAAATCATTGACAAATTAGCCTACAACCAAATCCAAACCCATCTGGAATTGAATCAGCTTCTCGGCACCAGACAATCAGGCTTTAGGCTTAACCATAGTACGGAAACAGCCCTTCTGGACCTCAAAATCCAGATGGATGCTATCAGAGATTCTGGAAAACTCTGCATCCTCTTGCTGTTGGACCATTCTGCAGCATTCGACCTGGTGGACCATGATAAACTCTGCACCTCACTCGCCAGAGAGTTTAACTTCTCTAGGGAAGCCACTGCATGGGTGAAATCCTTCCTAACTGACCGTACCTCCAGAGTATCCATAGGGAAAGAAGCGGCCAACCCCATCCCAGTCCCCATAGGAGTGCCCCAAGGCTCCTGTCTCTCCCCTACACTATACAACGCGTATACCAAACTCCTTTTCTCAGCTCTAGACGACATGGGTGTCATACACAAACTTTGCGGACGACACCCAGATCCTCATACCCCTTACAGGCAACTATGACCAGGACATTGTAACTATCAATAAAATATACGTCATCATACAAACCTGGATGGCTTTAAACAGCCTTTGTCTCAACGATGAGAAAACAGAAGTCCTCATTGTAGGATCATCAGCCAAAATAGCAACCCTCCACCCTGGGAGTGTACATTGACGCCAACCTCACCATGACTAAACAGATTAATGTGCTTGCTTCCTCCACAGCCCACACCTCCAAACTCATTGCTCTCAGCCGATGATTCCTGACCCCAGGTAATTGCCTCACCCTAGCCAGAGCCCTGGTTCTATCGAAATTGGATTATTGCAACGTACTATTACTAGGCACATCCAACGCCAACCTAGCTAAAATGCAATTATTGCAAAACAAAGTCCTAAGAGCAGCTTTAGGTATAAAAAAATCAGACCACATTTCCAAGACCAGAAAGGACGCTCATTGGCTCCCTATCAAAGCTAGAATCATCTTTAAAACATTATGTATCACACATAAATGCCTGACCAGAAAAGGACCTATCTATCTCAACAACACTCTTCACCCAAAAGATGAGAGGAGATCATTAAGATCTAACGACAAATTCCTCCTGGCTCCTCCCCGCTTCAAATCCATGAGGGCCGGGGGTAGCAGCTTCACCGCTCTAGCCCCCAAACATTGGAACACCCTACCTATTACTATCAAAAAAGAATCCTCTTTCACGGCTACAAGAAATTGATAAAAACCTGGTTATTCCACCAATATTAGAACCCATGGACAAGCATCTGCAATATAATATTTTCTTAGTTAATATTTGTAAACTGTATATCCTAAAATGCAATGTAACCAATGCAACATTACAATGTCTCACTAATATCTAAGCTGTCTTGTAACCACGCCGTGACACCCGAGGGTCTGGGCGTGTAACAAATAAATAAATAAGCAGTAGATGTCTAGCTACAGGGATGTTTCATGGATATCTTCTTGACACATAAATGTGCAATCCCTGTGCTGTGGAAGAGTAAAGCAAGAGACCTGTGTTACTTCTCCCAAAACAGGAGAATGGATACAACACCAGTTGAAATCATAATTACATTTCTGATCAGCAGTCTTTCTTCTCAAAGGACCTGATTTACCAATTGAAAACTGGTTTGTAAATCAGACCCGAAAAATGTTACCTCTTCAAAGATATTGCTGCTTTTTAAAATGGCTTTACCACTCTGTGACTGACAAAACCACTAAAAGTTGTATGGTTGTCCCATAGATGATAGTGGCTCCCAGGAAATACAAATATGTTATAATCATTTCAAATAAGAATTCCTCATATGAGGTTTACATCTCTTCGACAAAGAAGACACTCTTCCGAAAAAATATGCTTTGCACACAAAGGCGATTCCCGACCTCAAAACAAATCTCTCTCAGAGAAGCAATTCTCTGCTTCAAATTAATGGCTTTTCCTCCTTTGTAACTTAGCTGAGGGTGTAATGGCTATGTTTTAGGTCCTCGCCAGAGCTTCATGAGCGGTCCTCTCCTCCGTGAACCATAGCCAAGCCTCAACACACAGTAAGGCTCCTTACGGGATTGATGGCAATTTAGCAGTAAATCCACTGAATTACTGCCAAAATCATTTACCAATATCACCACTTTGTCGCGTGGGTTTGACACTGGATTACAGATGGTGGAAGGGTGATGTTAATTCCCCTTTTGGAGTTCATATGACTGTGGGGATTTTGACAGAATTACCATGAGCAGCAATTACCGCCAATTTTTGCTGTTAAAGTGAAGGATGTACATCCAGCATCATGTTGGAGAAATATCCTCTGCTTCAAAGCCAAACTGGTAATTTGGCTATGTGGTAAATTCAGAGGTAATTCCGTTAATGCAAAAAAAGGTAGCAGTAACGGAATTACCACCATTTTTTTCTCGCACCATCAAACTTCACATGAGGCCCAATATAGGCAAGCAGTACCTGTATGGAGGTCTAGACAAGCCTGCATGTTTCCCTTCGGTGTGCCACCCCAGACAACAAAGTGGAGTGTAAAGCAAAATAAATCCTGCCCATTATTTATTAGCTGTTCAATGTTTTGCCCACAGCACCGCATCCAATGACTTGGAGACCCTGGATCTTCTGCCAGTTGCATCAGCAGACTGCTATAGAGGTGCAGTCAATGGTTGGAAATATTATAATTTTTGCAGTTGTGATTGTACCACTCGCAAATGTGGTTCTATATGTCTGTAGGATATGTTCTCATTTCCCAGAATTCTGGTAGAGAATGCAGATCATGTTGTAGTCCATTGACTGCACTTTCTTCCCCAATTACCCATTGTTCAGGTAACAATTGCAGATCCCGTGCCACGTAACATTGCTTGAAAATAGCAATATCGCAAAATACATCCGTATTCATGAATACGCCTGTGTGGCAACAGGGCCTGTGACGTTGATAAAGAAATAAACAAAAAAGTGTATTTTGCGATATTGCTATTTTTCAAGCAATCTAGATTCAATCTAGATTCATCACGGGTCAGGTCAGAGATTTGACACAGTTATGGCAACATCAAGCATTTTTGATGAAGGTGTTTTCTGTCATGCGAGCTACACATAATATAAGATCTGCATTAGATACATGGAATGTCAATATAGGATCTGCATCAGATACATGAAATGTCATTTTTGGATTATTTGAGAATGGAATGTTATGAGATACTGTGCCTTGAGGAAGACCAAGCAGGTCGAAACACGTGTCTGCATTTTTAGTATCACGACAATTTCAATCTAAATTCTGTACATAAAACATTTGTTTCAAGGCATTTTCAGTGTTACAGCAATTTCGATTTAGCAAACAATAAATGTGTTTTATATTGAAGATGACTGTTTCTATCAATATATTCAGTGAATAGCGCGTACTTGTGGAAATGGTGTACTATAAACGTACATTAAAGTTAACAGTTATTAAAGCCATAGGATAGACTAAAAGCAGATATGTATGGAAATATCATTTTAATGGATAAACTAAGGATTGAAAGATGAATGGAAACCGAAGCTTCCACACACAAGAAATGTTGTATTTCTTTTTATTTATTAGTGTATTTAGTTACATCAAATCCTTTACACAAAAAGAAAACTTATTTAAAAACGACAGACAATTAATTATACAATGATTTTGCAGATAAAAACAACAACTTCATAATTTAAATGATTTGATAGTTCATGGTTCATACTTGAATTCATATAAATTATAAAAATCTCAACGTGTCTAAAATCAGAGCTCTCTAAAAATCATTCACCAAATGGTGTCTACTGAAATATTAATAACATCTTTAAAATGTTTTTCGAAAAATGTGTTTCTTGCATCTTTCAATTCAACACACATTATTACTAAGTGTCTCAAAGATTCAATTTATTTGCCACAAAAACGACATCGCTGTTTGGCGATTTCTGGCAATTCTACACACACATAATGTTGCAAGATCAGCCACAAAGGCCGTCATGACACCTTTGCAGGATTAAGGTATGCTAATGCCATCAAACCATGTTCCCATGCCTCCTCCTGGTTACACAGTTATTCCCTATTTTCTTAGATTCTGTTGTTCCCCATGGTGGTCTAATAGGGAATAGAGGCGTTATTGGTAACAATAATGCCTCGAATGTTCCTGCTTTTGGTATAAACTCCTATGTTCAGCCGAAGCCATAAATTAGCCGAACGGTAAAAATACCAGTGAATCTGTTACCACCATGTTTTACCATGTCTGCCTACCACGTAATGAAAGCTCAAGTCATAATTTCTGTTTCTCTCGAACACACTCTCACCCACTCTCCTGAAGCTAAGCATTTCATACCAAAGAACAGACGTGATTTCGGACCTTGCATACAGCCTCAAACATCTCTCTGTGTTTCGAGTGGTTATATTAGCCTCCTCAAATAAGAATGCTTGAGGCCTTGGCAGACACATTACTGTGATCTGTGAACATGTGATATAATTCAGCAACCTTGTACATGTTTCTGCAGCCCTTCCAGTGATTAGATCTACATGGTAGGTGCATACATTTCCGTTCACTCCTTCTATAAGCACAGCCATGACATTTTAATGTACATTTTTAAGCTTCATTTCGGAGTTCACCTTTTCTGGTCGAAAACATATTCTGCTTGAAAGTGACATTATTTGCAAGTTACGAAAACAAGAACTGCCCCATAGTCAGTAAACATTTTCACTTCAGGAAAATGGGTGTTTAATGCATTAAAAAAAAGAAACGATGCTATTTTTTTTTAACTAAGATTTCTTTTGATCCCAAACACAGCACAGCTGCATACCTAAGTAAGTGACGTGTGTTCAGGTTTCATTTCCATTGCTAACCTATGTTGTGGTGAAGCCAGGAGCAGAGATATACAATAGCATCAGGAAGGTCATAATATATCCCCCTAGACTGATATAAACTGATGGAGTTAACCCGGATCTTTGGAAGCAACGCTGTACTTATGATTCTGAGAGCTGAACTGTAATGGAGTGAGAAAGGTTAATCCTTTATATTCCCCCTAACTCCAAATTGCTATTCTCTTCCTGTCTGCCATTGGCTGATGCCGTCTAGCATCCTGCAGGGATTAGACTTTAAAGAGATAATGAAGCCACGAGTCCCGATTAGATCTGATTTCGCTGGCACCTCTTTTCTCAATGCACGAATCAGGCACTCAATGTCACTGAACATATCACAGTGTTGGCAACGTTTCCTGAAAGCAGCTTGTAGGAATGCAGCGTGTTTTACCATAGATATTTCTTTTGGAGATTTTTCTCTGGTTGTATGTTCGTTTATTTTTATCTATTTTGTTAAAGGATTTTCCAAACTGTGAGTGTAGACCAAAAGTGTGTCAGAGCACTGAAAAATTAAAGTGAACAATACACATGCAAAATAAAAAGTCGAATCTAAAAGTAACAACGACCAAACAATCAAACATTCTGTATCAAGTAACGACCACACTATATTCCAAATTGCAGATGGGTAACATGAGTTAGGTGGTACAGGGTCGGACTGTCTATTAATCAGTTTGTGCATTCCCCAGATGGTCCACCTGTATCAAAGCAGCTGGGGCTGCCTCCTTGTGTATGTGGTCACTACCCTCCCCTCTCACACTGTGGCCATGTCAACAGAGACATGGCAATTAAAAAGCACAGATTAGCATAACTAAAGGGCTTGTGAAACTTTATTGAGCACCTCATTCCTATAGTTATCAAGGTCATCTACATCTTTGATGTCTGTGTCCCCTTGAGGACAGATGGCTCACTGCTTTAGGTGCGTGCTACCCATGTGCGTGCGTACACTGCAGATAACGTGTTAGAGTGAAGGGAGAGCCAATTTGTTTTTCTGATTTTAAGAAAATGTCGTATTAAAATAATTAATATTAAGAAAGGCTCAGCATACACTGTTGACATGACAAACAAGTAAGTGTCCCAAGGCTAAGAGCATTTGCGTCCCCTGCACACCTACTGTGCTGTATAACAGTCAATTATTAAATAAAGTTCAAAAGTTTAAAGAGACATTTTCGGGGTAAATTAGTTTAAGGAAAAGGTTTCAAATACAGTTCGTTTTAAAAGGTTGTTAAATGTAGTATAAACAATTTCATGAAGTAAATAAGGATTCCGCTCAACGTGTTTGGGAATGTTCCCTTCTTCAGGAGCAATCAACATAAACTTCTTCATTTGCTACTCAACACATGAATCTAGAGATCAAGAAGAAAACAATATATTTTACTTATTTTAATTAAATAATTTAACATTTCTGTTTATTTTATTGTGTTTTAGTCATCAATGATGATTTTTCACCTAAAAATACAATTATAACAGTAATAAAATTCAACTCTTTCAAAAGTTTCATGATTTCCATTGTCAGCAATACTTCATGACCTGACACCATTCTCTCCAGGAAGGAAGGCGTTGTTAGCCACTAGACATTATCAACAAAACTTGACAGTTCCCTGACGCTCAGATCCCACGTACCAACACAGTCTCTTAGGATATGTCTCAGGGTTTGTGAATCAGTTCCACCACAAAGGGAGCATAAGTTATCCCTATACTCTTCCTCATACCAAATACGTAGGATTTCTCTTGTCAGTAACAGCTTGAGACAAAATCTCAAGAAGTCTGATTTCCCTTGAGGATCCCAAAATCACTTTAAATACATGGGCCACCAGGCCCTCGACTTGTCCAAACATGACAATAACTGCAACAAAAACGATCTACGCATCAATTTAATCGTGCTAACCCAATGCACCCTTTTCAAGCACTCTTTCACATTCATGGGGTTTTTGGATAAGATCAGTTTCTGAGCGGTCACATCCCATTAGAATTCTTAAAACTTGTGCTTTCAAATCAATCAGGTAGCTATTAGTGTTTCCCCCAGCACATAGCCAACATCTGCGTACAACGAGTCCCTAGGTGGAGCCACGATCAAGCTGTAAAATGATACCAACTTCCACTCCCATCAGAGATCTCATTGACTGAATGCCCAATTCGTACCTCTCACTGGCAATTGGTACACATTTAGGCAAATCCAATATGTATTTCAACAATTTGCCTTCAAGCCATTCCTAATCAATTAACATAGACAATGGATTTGCATCTAGTCCATATAGCAAAGAGGGGGTGACCTTATCAATGTAAAACTTTATGACTGGTGTTAATGAAAATATACAAAATTGTTTTCATTTGCAAGCCTAGTTGTAATATTTTCCCCTCCAGGATTGTTGTTAAATATGCCTTGGTGGTGAAAGACCGCAGTTTGAAACCCAAGTATATGACTTTGTTAGCAGCTGGAATAACTTGGTCTTCTTAGCCCCATACAAATGAAAGATCTTTCTTTAATGGATGCTTACGTTTCACAATTTTAGACTTTTGCAGATTTATCTTTAGTTCATTCAACCTTGCATAGTCGTCTGGAGCACCCAGCAAACGTTGGGGACCTATCAAGGTATAGTTTAGAAGCACAATATTGTCTGCCTAGGCATTCCAATTGATCCTCTCATTCCCCACTCTAGGACTTGCCAACCCAGACCCTTCCAGACTCTTAGCTAGATCGGACAAGTAGAGGTTGAAGAGGAAGGGTACAATTAAGCAACCCTGCCTTAACCCCCTTTCCGTCTTGATTGCACTCGATAACCTACCCTTTCTATCAAGCCTAACCTGTAGGTATGAGTCCTTATGCAGCTCTACTATAAGTGCTAATAAAGACTCTGGCAACCCCCAGCTCTTCAACTTGCTCCACAAACACTCTCTATTTATTCTGCCAAAGGCCTGGGTTAAATCAATCTCGGCCCATCTAGCATGGGCCCTCCCTTTTGGAAGGACCCACTGCACACATCACTCATTGCCAGACCATTCAAGGATGCTGAAAGACCCCTTCAAAAGCCAATTTGATGTTTTGATAAAATTCCAGATGCCTCCACCCAAGTTTCAAGTTCCTTCTATATAACACCCCCAAGAAATGTACTATTCACATACAAGAGCAAGATTGGGCGGTAATTTGTTGGATCTGCCCAATCTCCCTTTTTATAGATTGAGATAATGATGGATCTCCTCCATAAATCAGGAAGATATCTGGTCCTCACTAGTTCCTTGAATAGTACTGATAACAGACGGGACCAACGGCATGTATCAGATTTTAATATATGATTAGTCAACTGATTAGGCCCTGCAGCCCGATAGGATGATGGAAAGAGGAGGATAGCACAGGGTCAACACTCTGTTCTTGGAAGCAAGACAACGCAGAGCAACAGAGGTTTGAATCCCGGAACCGCGCTTAGAAACCAAACTCAGGTATGGTATGAGGCACGCTATAAAAAAACAACTTAATACATAAATAAATGATGATTCTTTAATCAGATCTTCTATTCCCTCATGTGTAATGTTCCACTCCCAAATTACTCCCTTTTTGGATTCATACCTGTGATCTGGCATATTCCCTTATAGCTTTATCAGGTACTCATGCCACACATCTTCCTGTATGATACCATCTTGGAGATTATTCTGGGATACCTTTGTTGAATTAATCAATGACCAGATGTTTCTCAAATTGGTCTGAAGCTAATGTTTATTAGATCTAGACCAGTTTCTAAACTCATTTCTCAGTGTTTTCAGTTCTCTCAAAAACACATCTTCTGCCAGATGCTTACATGTTAAAGCATGCACTGCTCTTCGCAATTTTATTTTCCTTTCTCATGTTATGTCATCAAATGTACGTTTGTGTTGGCAAATTCGTGTTCCCACTATTTCAGGAGGATTTAGATCCCATAAAAAGTTTACAAAGTTCTTTGCACTGCTGATTGCTACCAATTCATTATCGCACCGTATACTTATGATATTATTCAACTTATTAATAAAGTCACATCCACCCCTTGTAAATGTCACACCTCATTTCTCCCTAAAGTATTCTTCACGCTACAGTTTGGTGGGAAAACGTCCCTTCCAGCATTTCATGATCATTTGAGCCCCATTGTTTAACGTGGAAATGGCTACATTTCTCAAACAGGTCCTCGGACAAAAAGGTAATAGATAGTGAAGCACCACACACCCCTCTTCCATGTTACACCAAGGGTAGATAAAATATCAGTAAAAAGAACCTTCCTTATTTACAAAAACAACCAGGACTCTCAAACGTGGTATACCGCATGGAGGGATTCGGGAGGCAAAAAAAATGGCAGCCTATTTTAATACGTGGCAAAGCTTGCATAGTCGCATATGGACGTGATTACATCACGCAATGTCAACAGTAAAAAGTTCAATATTTTACTGATCTACTGATCATTTAAAGAGATATTTGATAGTGTAAACTTGAATCCACAATTAAAGCAAATAATAAATCCAAGTTTTAGACTGCTTCAAAAAATAGGGGTGCCATCCAGAACTGTTCTCCCTTACAGCAATTTTGGTACTAACTTGTTGTGTTGTTGCAACAAAATTGGCAGGCATATCTGTGCATCTTCTGCACACTAGTGCATGGAGCAGCACATCAGCAGATGCCACAGAACTTCCAGGTGCAAAATAATTAACATAGTGGGTCAGAAACAGCCATGGGGCACTCCAAAGAATATGGGGAGAGTGGATAATGGAACCACCCTTTCTGACTTGACAACGAAGGCCAGATAATAACCAAACAGTAAATCTAGGATGCTAAGGAGAGATCCGGTATTTCTCCAGCCAAAAGCCACATGAACAATCGGCGTCAGCAAACAGGCACCCCAATCATTCATCATACGGAAAACCTCATGCAGGACCATCTCAGTAGAAATCTCAGAATAGAACAGGAAGCAGAACCTGAAGCTGAATTGTCAAGGGGTCAGTTCTCAGGGATTGCACACACCTGTACTGGTTGACATGACTCTTAGTAAGAAACGGCCTGCGTCTGCTTGAAGCCACTATCCCTCCGAGTTGTTGATACTACAGGGTAAGTGGGCCCCAGAGCGGCAGCCAGAGTAAAATCCTCATGGGTAAGAACAATCTCTTCTGAAGAGACCCACCAGGAGGCAAAGAAGAATTGAAGGACGGTTGAACGTGAAGCAAATACTGGAGGCACCGGAGCAGGATATAAGTTAACACATGCTGGAGATAAAAACCACAGGCTGAAAAAGGGTATGGAGAAGAAGCAAGAAGAACAGCACCAGGAAGGAGGCAAGGAGTGCTGAAGGAAAGAGAGGAATTTAGGGTCTGGAAACCAGGCATAAAGCAACAGTAGAAACTTACCAGTATAATAGCCTGCATTCTGTCTACACAGCGCCCGTGGTGCCAGGCGCTATCTTGCCATGGATGTGTGACATCATGACATGGTTCGGCATGTATGGCCTACAGCAGGCAACATCTCGAAATGGGTGGTGCAAGCCTGAAATGCAACAAAGAGACATGTACTACCTAGACCAGAGGGACCAGTGTCTCCGAAGACGCATGAAATCAGCTAAATCACGAGGTTGTCCAATCGCACTGGCACCCCCTTTTCCAAGAATATGCACCCACAATATGCATGATGCCAACAAGGTGGCAATTAAAGAAAAACACCTATGACCAGGATTATTTAACTAAAAAGGGATTGTAGAGCCCTGAGTCAGTGGTAACTGGAGAAGGTGCCTTGTGAAAGATGAGCAGAAATTAGAAAATAAAGCTATGTTGCTGTAGCTCCGATTGCAGATTTTTAAAGCTGCAAGTAGCTTGCTGAGAGTTGTAGTAAAGAGTCTGCTAGTCAAAACAACAGCTTTCAAATCTCAATGATTTAGCAGATTGTACCCGCTTTTGTCATAGTGCATTCAGAGGGAAATGGGAAAACCTTTTTGCTGAAAGAAGTGGCTGAACATTCGATTTAAATAATTTTAATTAGTGAAAACAAAGCTATACTTTTTGCATGCTTTCGAGATATGCTGGGATAACAATTGGCTTTAGCAAACAACCTCTGTTTCCTGGAATAAAACTACGTAGTTTGTTTGATGAATATGGTTAGAGGAGGGGCTATTCCACCACTCTTCTTCGTGTTGACTGACATGTTGCCACACAGTATAAAGGGGTGGATACAATTAAATTTGACATTAGGAGCATCTCCCCTCCTTTTGCGAGTAAAAGGAATCTGTTGAGTCATTCACAGATATCTCAGCTTCAGAGTTCAGCCATTTTTTCCAACATGCTTTTTCTCTCAGCTATGTGTCACGTAAAATGCTTCCAGAAGTGTGAATGTGAAAAAACAAAGAGGAAGGTAGGCCCTTCAAGTTTAGGTATGGAAGTGTAGGTCTTATAACATGATATACCCATCACTAGGTAAAAGATGTTACCTTAGTAATGTGCAAACTGTCCACCTTTGCAGACTTCAAATGCAGTTATTTAGAATAATATTAGTGTTTATATTGAGTTGGTTGGTTTATGCTGACAGCATAGTCGTCCTGGACCATTCCCCGGTAGGCCTGCAATACCTTTTAAGAGCCCTTTGGAAGTATGCCAAGCTAATTGACCTTGTGATCAATGCAAAAAATCAAACATAATGATCTGCAAAAGGCTGGGGAAAAAGGTTGGTATGTTAAAAGGGGTTTTAGGAGAAGAGCAGATCCCCATAGTGAAGCAGCTGATCTACTTGAGTTTCAAATGTTATGCCAGCCCATCGCAAAGCCTAAAGAGTTAGCAAGTCAGATGAGGAAAGTTCTTAAATCCTACTGCAAGTTTTTCTTGGAACCCCTATTGAAATTTTACATCACAATGGTATTACTGAAACTTATCTATGGGATTGATACAAAACCTCTGCTCTGGGAGAATAATTGGGCATGAGTGGAGGGGCGCTTATGGAAAAAGGCTGTGGGCTTGCGATCATCCCTCCCCATGGCAAGCCTACGATTTAGAATTGGGGCTTTCTTCAATGAGAATGCATGTAGAGTGGTGCATTATCTCATTATATAGATTGATTGTAGTTCCACAGGTGAACTCCCTCTATGAAAACATCAAGGCCATATTAGGTTTGAACTCTTCTGGGCTCCTGACAAAGCTAAAATTGCTGGCTATGACAATCCTGTCAGAGTGTGAAAGTTATATTGACAGGCTTGTTTCTAATCCACTAAACACAAAAAGATTGCTGAAAATAGCATATTGGATCTGCACCATACATACAATGTGATCTTTAATTTAATCTTCGCGAAATCCTTTCTTACCATTGATAAGCAAATGGGAATCGTTCCTAGATATTTAAGTTGCTTCCCCCAATCAAATTTGAGACATTTATTTTTGAGGGTACGTCCCAATCTTGGGTATGTCACAATCTTTTTTCCACCGGGGAGGTTCTAATGTTGTGGCTAAAGGGTAATGCAAGTGGGGGTAGTGTGCCCTTTGTGTAAGGAAGATACTGTCCAGTCTCTTCAGAATATCTTGCTGTATTGCAGTGGTACATGGGAGGTAAGGAGACTATGGTTTCATGCAGTAGATAGAGCAAATATGCTGCACTCTGAGATGTTCTTGGATAGATTGATTGGAGATGAAGAACCCTCTCTAACCATCCAGGTGATCTGGGTACTCCAAGACCATGGCTTTATAGATAAGGCTAGGCCATAAATTAGCATAGCCATAGATGATCAAATGATTGAGTTGTTTTACTAGGAAGAGACTTTGTGAAACACTCAGTGTAACGTGGGGTCTCTATGGTATATGTTTATTCTTTTACTGTTATTAAGAACTGAAGGGACCATTTGGAGAATACTGTATTGCACATAGATCGTGTTATACTATCTATCATTGTTATGTATGTTTTGTATTTTTCTGAAAAGCAATGATTTGGCTGAGAAACAAATAAAAAAAGAAATATTCAGAATTATGTATAAGTCACTATTTACAACCAACTCCACACCTGGATAGACCCAGCATACCCCTTCATATAGAAAAATATAGACCTTTAAGGAACCTTGGATTCATTGACACCCTGAAAATCAAGCGCATGACTTTCAAGAGATAGTGGGTGACAGCATCCTCTCATACTATGGTGCACCCTGCGCAATTACATCCCCATCACACTGCAAAGTGAAGAACATCATCTAAGGTTCAAGAAACATCTGAGTGTTTAGTTGAGCCTTCACCCCACCTGCTTTTCCCTACAGACTTCTGGGTTGACTTAGACTGATATACCTCCCTAAATTGAACCAGTGTGGTAACGTCTCACCCTTTCTAGGCACCCACCCATCAGCCCCCCTATGATCTCTCCACACCACTTGCTTGAACCCCTTCATATGATCAGAGACATCAAAGAAGGTGTAAATGTACAAAGATGCAAATTCACTGTTCCCAATTGATGCACATCAGCATCCGTCAACCAGCATGCCATCAGAAATGAACACATTTACTCGACCCTCTCTGATTTCTATTTCTTATCTTAGATCACTGCAATAACTTGTTCTCTACTGCCTCTCCCCCCTAACCTCTTGCGGTTAGCATGACCTCAACAAGAAAACAATTATCCTTGAAGAAAAAGAATAAACGAGGGAAAGAAAAAAAAACATTTATATTCTCACAGATAGCAGAGACAACACACTGGGCCTACCTGCGTACCTCTCTCTCTCTCTCTCTCTCTCTCTCTCTCTCTCTCTCTCTCTCTCTCTCTCTATGGCTCTCTCTCTTTCTCTCTCTTTCTGTCTCTTTCTCTCTCTTCCTTTCTCTTTCTCTCTCTCTCTCGGAAATATTCTGGTGTAGTTGGATGTTTGCTCTGGAAAGTGAAAATTCAGACTGTGCACTAAGTCAGCATGGTGTCCAATTGTATGCTAGATTTTGTTAATTTGAGAATGCAAGAGGTTCTGAACACTCTGTATGCCATACATATTTCGCACTCTGAAACACCTGTGTATGAGAGCGATACAAATAAAATATCATATCATACTGTTTGGTGGAAAACATGTATTTGTTTTTGGGTGATCTTTTATTATTATTATTATTGTGGCCTAGCTTTGGAAAGCAATGGAGCACTTTACAATCAAAGGGGAAATGAGGAAAGCATAGAAAAAGGGAATGGATCTAACAAGGTGGGAGGGCGGGCAATTGACAACCAAGGGAGGAAACGGTGAGGAGCAGATTACTGAGTCTGAGGTAGGTAGGGTAGGGTTGGACATGGAGGGTTTGTGGACCTAGGTGTCCAAGGACTATTTTCTGAACTTTTGAAGTGATGCCACAAGTCTGATGTTGCTGGGGAGGATGAGCCAGAATCCTGTCTTTCCTTTTTACACCAGTGGAATTTAAGTCTGCACATGTCCTTACTTCTGGCGGATTGCAGGCTTCCAGAGATGCTGAGTTTCTCAGTGAACCAGCTTGGGAACCTCAGTGTAAAAGACTTATATATGATGCAACAGGATTTGAAGATGATAGAGGCTCACAGCAGGAGCCATTGCATTTCGATGAGGGTAATGGTGATGTGGTTGAATTTGCAGCGTGCTTTGATGAGTCATGCTGCTGCATGCAGGATACATCTGAAGGGTGCTGGGTAATTGCCAGAAGGCCTTCCAAAAAGACATTGCCACCCTAGAGGCAGGAGAGGACCAATGCTTGGAAAAAGGATCTGATGAGTTTTCTGGGATGAAGGGCTTGATATTTCGCATGAGAGAAAGTTGGTACCAAGCTGTTTGTGTCTTCCTTGCTATGTGCTGTTTGTAGGTGAGGAGTCTGTCGATGTCCAACCCAAGGGACTTGGTGCAGGTGACCAGTTGGGGTGTGAAGCCCTTGAGGTTCATAGAAGAGAGGAAGGTCTGGATATCAGGATATTCAATGTTGTTGGTTAGCAGTATAAATTCAGTCTTGGAGGGGTAGATTTTCACGTAAGCACTGGGCATCCAGGACTCAATCAATGGCAGGCCAGGAGCCTGTGGATGTCTTAGATGGAGGATATCTTGAGGTATATCTGCATGTCATCTGTGTACTGGGGGATGGTGATGTTGTGTGGAGCAAAGATGGTTCTGAGTGGTTCCATGTAAAGCTTGTAGATCACCATGGACAGGATGGGTCCTTGTGGAACTCCACAGGTTATGGGTAGAGTTGGTTATCTGGAGGAATCTATTTGTTTGCACAATATGTTGGAGATTAGAAATCTTGCTGATCCTAATGCAACAATTTAGGTTGTCAGTGATTGGCTATTGCTCTACTTTGTCAAATGCTGCTGAGAGTTCAAGTAGAACTCGGAAACAGGGATGGCCATCATCAAGGTTTTTAAGAGAATCGTCAGTCACCTTGACGGTAGCTTTTTCTGTGCTGCATCCTTCTATAGTTAACTCCTCTGCAAGAACCTTCCTGACTCTTCTTTCCAAAGGATAATCAGAAAACTATTGGCAGTAAAGACAATACAAATCTTCAGAATGACTTTCAGTACTCCGAACTTACTGCAATATGAAGCAACATGCAGACTTTGAATATTCAGAAATCCTTAAAAGTGTTTGTTTTGGAGTACTTGATAATGGTTTTAAAAAAGCTTTTCAAAGTAGACTAATTTCAAACATATATCAAGAGGGTTGAATGGTCCCAGAGATCATACTGGATTTGTATTAGTACAGCATCTAATGTGTTTGTGTTTGTTTGAGGTCTGCTTTTGCAGAATATGATACATTTAATTTTGTGACAATGAGCTTTAACAATGAAACTCATTTTGAGCTAAAATGTATAGATGTCTTAAATAGGTACCGAATACCCTTAGAATTACATACAAATGTCAATGGGCATCATTATGGGTCCCGCGGTAACCCTGCTGGTGCTACCGGCAGGTTGCCGCCGCACTTGTACAAATTTACCGGCACCTGACTTCCTGGTGCCAACAGGCTATTCCAAGTGGCTGGGAAGTCGGGCACCGGTAAATTCTGTTAGGCCGAATTCCCATGGAGTTCCATAGGTCGCCATGGGAATGGGGACACAGGAACACTGGCACTGTAAACAACGGTGCTGCTGCTCCCCTCTAAACTCTGCAGGTGGGTGCAGTCCCACCCAGAGGGTCTGACCCTGGCGGGTGGGATGGCACCCACCTGCAGAGTTGTAGTGTGCCGGTCCAAAAACAACTGGACCGGCACAATTGTAATGAGGCCCAATGCATGGTTAATTCAATGTGAAGAAAAAAGAAAACAGCATAAAATCCACTTTAATGGCTTCGTATAAACTGTTGCGATACGTTAAAACATAACTTGAATCTGGAAATTGGCCTAGTAAATTGAGCAATGAGAAGAGCACTTGCCTTTTTTCACCAAATAGCGCTTCCATTATTTATATTATTGTCAATTGTGATTACATCAGTAAACCTCATTTAGTAGGAAAATATTCAGCACATTTTATGATTTTTAAATACATATTTTTGAAATAATAACTATTTTATTGGACCCTGCATGTGCCATCACTGTGCACAAATCTCAAGTTGGCATAAGATGTTGCATTGACTGATAAAGGGCACACTGGGCATCATTACAAGTTTGACAGTAAAGACGGAAGTAATCCTGCCAGACAGCATTTTCATTACTGTCCTAGCACGTTAGTTCCAAATTATGAGTCCACGTGTGCATGCCCCAACCATCGGCACTACAAAACATTTTGTTCAGCAAATTTAGACCCAAAAACCAATACTGATCTGTAAATCCCCCACTTGTTGGTCAAAAAAAGCATTATCGCCAGAAATGTGGAAGAATTATGAACACTGTAGGAATTTGCACCAATTGTAAATAATATCATTTATGAAATTGGAAGTAGTGCAGTGGCCAAATTTGACCATCCAATCTACTAAAAATCACCCTTTTCTTGTTGACATTAAGTCCAAAGGTCGTCCCAAAATGCAAGGGAAAAAAGGCATAGGGAAGGTGGCTAGAGAGGCTCAGAAAACCAACATGCAGAGAGAATTAAGCTCCAGGTTCTCTCAGAAGAGATAGACAGGAATGCGGATGAGTTGTTTGAGATTCAGCATTGGAAAACCACATTCCAGAGGAAGAATGCCATATGGACAGACAGATATGACGATGCAACCTGTTACCACTGTACACCGGGACAACAAATACTGCACTAGAGGTTAAAGGACCTGAAGTCCAAGGTACAGTCGCTATAGTCCATCCAGGGGTGGGAGAAAGCTGCAACAGCGGATTGAAGAGTCATGCCATTCCCCATTATGCCCTGGAAAGTAAAGGCCAGCCGATTTCACCTCATGGCAGGAATAGAGGGAATTGAAGGAGCAGCGGTTGGAGCAGGCAGCCAACCCGAGCCTGGCGATTAGGCATGTCATCTATTTGATGTTGGTGCATAACCTGACTCCCGAGCCTCGCCATATACAAGGCTGAGGAATCGTATGACTACAATGATGAACTCATGGCCACGCTCAAGACAACATGGGACTAATGGCAGGACAACAAAACACATGTACCACCCTTTGAGAGACACTAGCGCCACATAACTGTAAAGCCACAAATGTACCATTTCACACATGGAAATTTGATCTCACACAATCTAAATATGCAGTAATCAGGTCAGACCATGACCATACAGTCTACTTAACCCTCTGTTCTCTTCTACATCCACAAGTCCCCAAAGCCATTAAGCCCACTTTAAAAACCCATGCAGATAACTGACCCCTGGCTCAAGAAAATGTCACATTACCAATGGCTGGCAATGAACACTGGCATAAATGGTAGACCAAATCACAAGGTGAAAATGAAGAGAAATATCATAAGACACAACATTCCATTGTCACTCCCAGCAAGGCGTGTGCATTCCAGAGGGCACACATTGGTAGAATAGACATCCGTCTGTACATGGAACTACCACTCTACCATTAGGCATTGGTCAGCATCCTCCGAAATGCCTGAATGCCTTGTTCTGACATAACCAAGTCACAATGATGAGTGACCACATTCCGTTCAACCCACAGCAAGTTCACTGGCCATACAGGCAGAGGAAACCTGTCCCAGCACAACAGGTTCAGCACAGCTTCCCACTGAGACAATTGAGGTGACACCACAAACCACCAGCACCCTGTGCTGTGCAGTCAGAGCCCTCACTGAAGGACCCCTGCCAAGTACATTACCTGAAAGTCACCCGCCCACACCAGCCAGACTGCCTCTAACCCAACAGTTGTTGCTGCAGACACCGCCATTACAAACACATCTCCTGATGCAGCAGCTCCACCTTCTGCAAGCGGCACCACCACCCTGCAGTTTCCTCTGGAGACCAGTGTGTCGCTCATCTTATTCCAGCGGGAGTGCCATGGAGAGTAACCTGGACTCGCATCCGCTTTTCCTTCTTAACCAACACAGAAAGGGTATGAGTCCACAAGTCCATGAGGGGGAAGAGACAATCTTCCATATATGCACTCAACTCCCTTCCCTTGACTGACGCGGTTGTAGTGACCCTGTAAGGTATGGAGGAGGTTAGTACAATCCCCTGTGATTTCCTTTCCAAAATCCACCTAAACACAATGTACCTTTTCATCTTTTCTTGATGGAGAGTGCAGGTGTTTTTTTTATAGTGATGTCCCTGTAATGAATGCCACTGCAAGGCAATGCAGGCCACCTGTGCAGGGTCTCTATGGTTGTAGATGAGGAAAAAGGTTCAACGTTTCCGGACATTCAACTAGGCGCTTAACTGATGCAGCTCTGAAATGATTCAGTATAGCTCTCTATGCAGCAAATAAACAACAATTGACTTGTGATATGCACGCACACATGCATTCTTTGTCTTTGCAGGTGTTCTGGTATTTCTGGTGAAAAAGTAGAATCCAATTTAATTCATTATCTTTTCTTGTTTTTGAACGGTTTCCATTGATGGGGAGGAATCAATGGTGGAGGGTGAAGAAACCACCTGTGGAATTCGGGGCTCACGTTTAAAGGTAATTATTTTACAGTATTTCTGATAAGGTAAACGCTCTGAGAGGAAACACATAAAACTAAGCATGTGGATGGCTCGTGTGTGGCCATGCATAGTCTGCACCCCGTTCTGGCTGCTGAGAGCTCGGTTCATGCGAGATTTGGTGGACACTATTGAATCATGTGAACTATATTACTCGGCCACAGGAACCCTCCATTTACAGCAGACTCCCTGCTCCACTGACCCCTACTCATGGTCCATGCAGTCTCAAGTGGGGCTTAGCAGTGCTGGCCTAAGGACCGCAGGCAATGACTAACAGTGGGGGTGGTGGGGTAGGGCTCT
Organism: Ambystoma mexicanum; assembly: GCF_040938575.1. Lineage (NCBI taxonomy): Eukaryota > Metazoa > Chordata > Amphibia > Caudata > Ambystomatidae > Ambystoma > Ambystoma mexicanum. The sequence goes on along the minus strand of NC_090930.1, from coordinate 913,180,374 downwards.
GGGTGTTTTACCTATGCTTGCCATTGGTAATCATGGTAGCCAATCCAGCAGCCACATGTATGGTTCCAGTTTCAACCAGTCTGAACGTTCCCCAAGGCATCTTCTGCCCTTCTTCACTTGTTCCATTCCGGCAACATCAGGACAATGACAGAGGCGCGAGCTGGTGATACTGACATTGGACCAGCATCCATAGGTGCAATGTCAGCTGATGATGCTGACATTGGACCTGTGGATGCTGGTGGGCATAGGGACAGTAAACACCACTGACAGTGAGCCAAAGTGTACACCCTTCAAAGGACAGGCTAAACAGCATTCAGCAATGCCAGGAAGACGCATCAACAACTGAAACACCCACAGGCCCTTAGGGATTCTGTGCAGGGCTCATCATGAAGGGTGGCTAGAGCAATGGACAGGCAATGCTGCCACATCACAGTAGTGACAACATCACATATAATGGTGAGCCAGAGGGTAAGAGAGCTGATGGAGGCTACAACATCAGGTGCTGAAACCATGCAGAGGACACTGTTCCCGACCCTAACCCCCACCCCCCAACACACACACACACACAGGTGGCTCACTGCCTGGCATCATTCCCTACACTCTGTGGCAATCTGGCATGATGACGTTGACATGGAAATTAAACTTCAGAACATGAGACACACATGTTCAGGATAATGGAGGTTCGAGGACAAGGGTGATGGGCATATGGGAGGTGGCAGGGAATGGTGTCGTTTGGCTTTCAAATAATGTCACTTATAAACTTGAAATGAGAGCACAGTCACCCTTGAGTGGATGGGGAATATTTACTATGCGCCTATGTACAATCATGTTTGGTTGATGAAAACCAATGTCCGCAAAAGACATTTTCAATAAGTTCTTGGCACAGAAGGTGTCTGAATTCAGGCGCTATGGCGGAATCAGAACTTAATTTGGACCTTTAAGGGCAGAATTCATGGCAACAATAACAGAAAAGACTTCTACTTAATGTCCTGTCTGGGATTTTGGGGGTTGATAAGATTATTTAGAATATTCACAGCATGTCGTATTCTATCTGACAGCATGTTTTGTGGGTGTTGCAGTATCCGTTTAGTTTTGCAAATCAATATATTAGACATTGGGCCTCATTACAAGTTTGGCAGTACCCTTGCCGGCTCCTGGCAATGGGGAAATACAGGGCCATTACAACCCTGGCAGACCCTGTATTTCCCCATTGCCAGACGCTGGAATGCATTACTCCCCATTCGAGCCCCATAGGGAGTGAATGGTGCCGGTGCATACAACATGGTCTGCTCGCGGTTGCCATTCCGCCCGCCAAGTCAGACCTGGTGGGTGAAAAGGCACCCGCGAGCAGACCTCGCAGTTTGCCGGTCCGGTAACAATGGTACCGGCAAGCTTACCGGTACCATTGTTACGGAACCAGCAAACTTATAATGAGGCCCAATGTGTCTTGCACTGTCAGAATGTGCTCCTGTTTAGCGATATACATGTGCACAAAGATTCTAAATTTTTCATTTTCCCACTTCACGATCATTGGTTGGAATCCAGTTAACTTTCGTTATGTTCCTGCTCCTGTGGGAAGTATGGGGAGGGCACAATCAGTTTGTCTGCTTACACTGAATGAACAATTGTGTAAAGCGCGCCAATCTCATTTTAACTGTGAACAGATCCTTTGATCCTTCTTTGCTGTCGAGGCAAGCAAGTGAAATGGTGTACCAATTTGTCTCTTGCGTCTCGCCAGAGGATGTGTAACAGTGGATATAGCAGGGATCCTGTGTGTGATACTCAGGATGGTTCCTGTGGTCACTGCATCACAATAGTAAGGTGGAATATGGCTGTAGTCAGAATTAAAGTGGATGATATAGACTGGGTGTAGTTGGTAAGCACCACAGATGTGGTCTGTTTCCGGGAAACATGGCTGGCGGATACATCCTGCTTAGTGGAGGGTTTCCCAGACTTAAGTTATTTACAGTCAATCCCACACAATCACAGAAGGGCAGATGGAGGTCCGGTCTTCCAAACTTGGTAAAACATATTTTACAACAGTAGTGGCCCCAGTCATCGACCAATCCAGCCCTACTAGCAGTGTATATGTTGGAGGAAAAAAGACTGAGGGAGCCCATTATAACAGTAATTAATGTCTATTTCCCCCTAAAATATAAACAGATCGCTAATCTTATTGAATAATAATTTTTACCCCCAACTCTTAAGACAATCAACTGGAAGATGTGTTATTTCTGGGAGACTTTAATGCCAAGTTAGGCCCAAATTCTGTGATCCCCATGATGAGCTCTGGCTGGAAGAATGCTGTGGCATCCCTAAGAGAGCCATTGGTAGCAAGAGCTCTGCAATGGGGCAATAGATTTGTTTATGATTAAGTACTTGTTTGTTGAACTAAACGGCAGAAGCATAAGTAATCTCCCTCCAGCCCCAACTTTCAAAGTCGGGAATAGGAACTCAGTCACTGATTATGTGCTGGTTGACTGCTTCTCATTTAAGAGAGTTGCAGACTTTAGAATCCGCGACTGCCCTGAAAGCGATCACAACCCAATGGTGTTATGCTGGCTGATTGTGGGTGATGTGGGAAAAATGTCAGAGTCGGAAGGGAAACTAAAGCATTTTTATCCTGTGAGAAAGATGTCCCGAATGGAGGTGTTAAAGCTGTTGGAAGATGAGGGTATAACTAGGCTTTGGGATAAGCTATTGAAGGCCTCTTTGTAGGTGGAGGTTATTGACCTGCTTGAGCGCATTCAGTCAGGTATTTGCCAAATTACCCTCCCAGCCCTCCCAGCCCTCTCAGCGCAGCCACGCATTCCTGGTCCAGTGAGGGCAGGTGCCCCCTGGTTTGACAGTTAATGCGGGTATCTGAAGTGGGCAAACCACATAGCTACACGTCAACATAAAACCATGGCAGGCCACCTCTTCTATCTGAAGAAGTTTTATAAGAAACTGCTTAAGGAAAAGCAACACTTGTGGAGACCCAATGGAACATCCTGGACAAGTCTGTAAAAGATAATCAGCCAAATAAATTCTGGAGTCAAAATGTCAAAGGGGTTTGCGGGCGTTGTGGCAAGAGACGCACGTGCCATCGACTCAGAACGATGGATCTCCCATTTTGAGGAGATTTTGTGGGAACCTGAAGCAGGGGCCTGCAGTCCACCGAACTACTTAATCGAGGCAGAAGGGGAACAATCTCTGGGTTTTACGCTAGCTGAAATCGAAGCCCAACTAAAAACTTTACTAAAAGGGAAAGCCCTGGGCCCAGATGGCATTAGACCTGACACTTACCGAGAAGCATGTGATTGGTTTGCACCAGTTTTGGTTCAGGTATTTCATTCGCTAGTCAGTTTAAATGCTCCTTCCATTGCGTGGCAAAGGAGTTTGATTGTTCCTTTATTCAAAAAAGGTGATTTTTCAGACCCTCATTGTTAGCGTCCCATAGCATCGGTGGATGCGTCTTACAAGATTTGTGCTGCCTGCCTGGTAGAGAGACTGTATGCCTGGGTTTATGAGAATCATGTGGTCGCAAACACGTGTGCAGGGTTTCGCAAGGGATACTTGACAATAGATCAGTGTATTATTTTACATGTGACTGTCACAAAATATTTAAGGAGACAGAAGTCTCGGCTTTATGCAGCATTTATTGACTTGTCTAAGGCGTTCGATTCTGTAAGACGGGTGTTCTTGTGGAAGAAGCTAAAATCCATTGGGGTTCCATCTGGACTTTTGGCAGCTACCAAGGCTTTATACGGAGACTCCAGGATATCTGTCAGATGTGATGGGCTGCACGGCTATTCGAGGGAATGTATTCATAATAGAGGGGTGAACCAGGGCTGCCTTTTGGCCCCACTTTTATTCATACTATTTCTGTGCTACTTTAATCCTATGGCCGTACACCCACCTCTAATCCCCCCATCCTTAAAAGGGGTTCATCTAAGTGCATTGTTATTTTAAGATGCTAGACTTAACCGCTAAAAGTGTACAGTTAAGTTTGGATTATGCCAACACATACTTTAAAGATCACGGGTTGACCTTAGATCTTGCAAAGTCAAAAATCCTGGTTTTTGGACAAAAAATGAAGTGCCCCCCAAATTGGTCAATTGAGAATCAACAGCTAGAGGCAGTGCATAAATACAAATATCTGGGCCTGCTTTTTTCCAATAACCGGTCTTGGGAAAAATCATATAAGCACAATTTCTAAGCAGGCTCTAGTGGCTCTGGGCAAACGTATACGTTTTTACCATCAATTTGGAGCAAAACACCTTGATAAGTGCCTAAAGGTAATGCATGCCAAGATCAATACAGCAATTCCCTATGGGACAGAAGTATGGTGCGCTGCATCATGTACCCCTCTAGAAAAGGTGCAAAATCAGGGCCTCCGCAGGCTAGTAGATTTACCTCCAAATACCCCAGCAGACACCCTATGCTATCAATTGGTTGTGGTGACTTCTTTTTCAAATGTTTATATACTCCTATACCGAACACTAATCTTTCCGCTGCAATATCAGAACTCAGCAAATATCCAAGTAAAGTCAATGAAAATTGGTTTGCGGATGGCACCCAATGTGCTGTTGGAGATTGATGGTTGAGGAAGTACGGGATGTGCATTTAAAATATTTTCGCAACTCTTTACTTTAAAAAAAGGCAGCCGAGATTGAAGGGGGAGCTTTTCTAGAGCGAGCAGTTACACTTCCTTCCTTGAGATTTTATTACCAACGCCAATCCTTAATTGCTATTCCTCAGAAGATGAAATAAAGCATGTTGTAAGAATGGTAAAGTCAACAAACTCAAATAGCTGTATATCAATCATTTTGGGAAAATGCCAAGATGTTACCTCCATATAAAAATTAATCGAAATATCTTTGAAAATTCCCTGATAAAAACTACCTATAGATCTACCTGAGATTCCATGTTAATATGTTAGGAAATGTATAAAGATGCAGGCCTTACAGAATACAAGTAACAAAGCGTGTCAATTATGTAAAATTCCAATTGAATTAGAGACTCAAACATCTTTTGATTAGTTGTTATTCAACAAAATCTACACAAGAAAATGTTTTCAAATATTTAGTAAATGGCATTTACTATCTAAATTCTGATGATTTTTGGAACTGTATGATTGAAGGGACGCAGATTACTCTAATAATTGCTTCAGTACAATGATTAATTATTATCTATGAATTGACAGGAGAAAAGATTTGATTTTAAAGAACATATGTACAATTGCATTATTTAATACAATTCTGAAATGTTCTTATTTACTCTTCATTTAATTCTTTGGCATAGCCTCAAAGTCTTTGCATAAAGTCTTGGAGTTATCTTACATACGATCCGTAATTCACCACACCACAGGTTCTTCTACTCCGTGTGAGGTTACCTAGGGTCGCCCCCCCCCTCCCCGTTGGCGTCGTGCGGACGCCTCTGGGGTACCCCGGCCCTGTCTATCTTCTCTCTACCCCGTGTTCATCTGTCGTTGATTGCCACTTGCCCCCATCCATATCGTTTAGTTCTCCTCTTAACTTTGGTCCATTGACCCAAAATGCAGCTCTGCCCGCCCCCTCCCCTCTCTGGGTCCCCCAGGTCCCCTTCTATCTAACGCAGGCCGCCCCTTGGCGCCTTGCGACTGGCAAGTTCCTATACAGACACCACCGACAGTGTCCCAACATCACATACATACACCGGGCCGGCCCCGACCTCCGGTGCCGACCCACCACCACTTTCTCCCTGCCTAAAAAGTCATCGTCCTGCGATGTCCATATGTACTAGTGTCCCATACTACTAGACTCGGGAGGATAGCTCAGCGGCAGCGTGCGCGTCTTGGAAGCAAGACGACACGAAGCAGCAACAGGTTCGATCCCCGGGTCCGCGCTTAGAAACCTCTGGGTGTTTAAGCGCGTTATAAATACGTAACTAAGACAAAAAAACACAATTACGCAACTAAGAAAAACAAACAATTCCTGTAACAGCGCCTCGATGCCTGCGGGCTGTGTGAGCGCTTTATAAATGTAAATAAATGTAAATGTAAAATGTAAATGTACGGCGCGTAAAGCTGTCAGAAGTGGATGTGCTTTAGTGCACAGTGCAGCTTGATGGCTTGATCCCTGTCTTCTCCGAGCAGGACATCTCCACAGCCATTCATAGAGTTAAATCAGCCTCACCTGCAGATGCCATACTGCTGTCTGTGTTTAAGGAGATCTCTGGAGACCTCATTCCGCATAATACTATGGCCGTAAAACTGTCATTTCAAGAGGGGTTTTTTCCCAGCACACTGAAGCATGCCCGTGTGCTACCTCTTCTGAAAAAGCCTTTCCTGGACCCTGGCGTCCTTGCTAATTTTAGGCCTATTTCTCTTCTCCCTGCTTTGTTGAAGGTTCTGGAATCTCTTGTTTCTCCCCTTCTTTCTTCCTTTTTGGAAACCTGTAAGTTTGTTGATACTTTTCAGTCTGGTTTCGGCTGGGGAGAAGAACTGAATCAGTACTGAACTCTGTGCTGGACAACTTAACCCGCCTAGCTGATCAGGGTGGGGTGGGAGCGCTTCTCTTGTTAAACTTGTCAACAGTATTCGACACGGTAGATCATTCCACTCTGATCTCCCGTTTGCTGGACGCCGGCCTTGGCGGCCAGGTGCTGAGCTGGTTCGCTGCTTTCCTGACCAATCTTAATCTGTTTTTCTGCCTCACTTCTGTTCCCAATCTATTCCTCTGTTCTGCGGAGTCCCACAGGGATCCTCTTTATCACCTATTTTGTTTAATATCTATATTTGTCCACTTCTGTTGCTTATTTTGTCACATGGTTTTCGTTTCTGTTCTTATGCGGACGATACGCAGATCTTAGCCTGCCTTGATCTTTCTCGCCCTGAAACTGCCTCTCGACTTAGAAGCTGTCTCGAGGATCTGGGCGCTTGGATGGATAACAATTCACTAAAACTCAATGGCAGCAAGACTTCCTTGTGATGGGCACGACCAGCCCCCTCTCCTTTTGGACTCCAGAGTTTTGGCCAGCATCTCTTGGCCCGTTCCCTCTCCCATCTCCTTCAGTGAGAAATTTGGGGATGAAGTTCTCAGCCTTCCTCTCTATGACAGAGCAGGTTGGTGCAGTTTGTAAATCTGGCCATTTCAAGCTGTGCACCTTGAGGAAGGTTCTTCCTTTTATTCCCTGCAATCTTCATGCCCTGTTGGTAGCCACACTTGTTCTGAGTGCAGTGGATTATTACAATAAGTACAACCACATTATCTAATAAATTGCATCCAATTTCCCCAGAATGCGGCAGCCAGAGCAATCTTGCACGCCCCCCTCCGCGAGCACACATGTCACCGATTTGCAGACAGTTGCATTGGCTTCCGATTGAAAAACGGATTTTGTTTAAGTCAATGTGCTTGGTACATCGAGCATTCTATGGTTTAGGAGCTGAGAACCTCCAGGAAAAATGTGTCCACTATGTTCCCTTTCGTCCCCTCTGTTCTCACACTGCTATTTTGTTATCAGTACCTCTTGTTCGATGGTCACAAACTGATGGCCGTGCCTTCTCTGTAGTTGCCGGGCATGTAATCAGCTGCCCTGGGTTCTATGAGCTACTTCCAACCATTTGGCCTTTTGGCGCTCCTTGAAGACCTTTCTTTTCTAGGCTGTCTCCTTGAATTTACCTTCCTCATCTTGACTGTTTAGCGCCAAGATGCCCTCGGGCGTATGTGCGCTGTATAAATACATATAACATAACATAACATAACAGTCCTTTTCTCTAGCCTGATGTGTGTGGAGGGTGGAGAGTGTAGGAACGTGTTGGCCTGCTCCAGGTTCTCTGCTTTTACCGGGGCCAGGGTGGAGAGTGGAGTTAAAGTAGGGTGCCGGTTCACTCCAGATGCCCTGTACTTGCCTTCTCCGCTACTCGTCTGCTGAACAGACGTCTGTAGACAGCTGACAGACTGGCGAGTTCAGCGCGCTGAATGGAAAGCTGGGCCTGTATTATTTTTGCCAGCTGATGTCTGTACTCTTTGGTAGTTCCTTACTCAGTTCCCTTGTCGCTCCTGCTGTTGGATGTGGTTGGAGAATTTGTATATTTGGTGGCACCTGGTGGCAAAGGTGGTGAAGAAGTTGTTTGCTCTCAATTTAATTTGAATGTGAATCTTTGAATTGGTGCTTGGGGGACTATTTTGCTAACTTGTTTTGTTTGTTAAAGTGAACATGCCCACAGCCAGAGCTTATTTTAAATATATATCATCTAAGCCGGCAGTCAAGGTTCTCATTACTTCCTCTCAACCTAAGCACAGTGATCCAGAAATAAGTCAAGGGTCTCAGTGAAAAACAACTAACTCTGGGACTTTGGAGTATAGTATCTCCCCTATTTCTCATGGCACTGAGTGCTAGGAGGAGGCAGTGTCTCCAGGACCGGAATGCAGTTTTCTTATGATAATGCCGACTATTTTGATCAGAGTATGACTATACAGTCCTCATTGCTACTTTGGATAGTCCCTTACCACCTTCACCATCCCAAGTCAAATGAGATGCCATGCAACTTGAGCGACTTAGTCCCGAGCAGTGACTTCATGTGAAAGGAAACATTATTTGAGCTCTTAATTTATGTACTAACTGTACCGATTTCTGTGCTTGGGTTGAATCATTGGATAGTTCTGTGCTACAGGTTCGGCTGTCATGACTGATGAAAGCTGTCAAACATACAGGTCACTTCTGGAATCAGTTGGAACTGAAGCCATTTTATAAACTTTAAAGGCTTCTCGTAATAGGACTACTACAGTTATTGCGCATAAGCTTTGCCAGACAGATCTGACTGTTATGGACAATACATCAACCAAAACATGGGAGGTGCAGGGCCTATTCAAGGATTGTTACGCTTACCCCGCCCCCACTAAAAGAAAACTTCATCGCACTAAGGACTTGCAAGTTTGTTTTATTTATTTATTGTTTACATCTATAAAGTGCACAGAGCGGCCCTGGGTCATCGTGGCACTGTTACAGTGGTGCTTACTTAGTTACAAAGACGATAGACATGAGTGCCTGTCCTTGGATCTTGGTTACATTGAACCTAATGCCAGACAGATCGCTGTTACATTGATACAGAAACGGCAGAGTTACAGGCTCAAAAGGTTCAGGTAGGAGACAGAATGTCCAAAGCTCATTCCGATGGCAGGAGACCTTCCCTGGGATCAATGAGTGGGTAGGTATTGAACACTCTGGTGAACTAATTGAAGAGCACAGTTTTGAGAGATTTGCAGAATGCTAGTTGCGAGGTCACAATTCCTAGGGTTATGGTGAGGGAATTCCAGTGTTTGGGCACCTCCTGCTTTGGCCCTTTTGATGGAGGGGACTTCAAGCTGATTGGAGTGATGTGACTTTTTTGGTCTGGAGAAGGTAGCTCTGATTACATTTTGAGCAAGGTAAGGGGAGCTGTAAGTGAGAGGCATTTATGAGTTATGGCTATTGTCTTGAAAAGTATCCGTTCTTTGACCGGGAGTCAGTGAACATCTTGTCTAGCGGGAAGATGTGCTCCCTTTTGGGAATGCTGAGGCCACCCTAACGGCATTATTCATGATTTGAAGTCTTTTAAGATTTTTGGACGAGGTGCCGGCAAATAGGACATTACAGTAATCTAATTTGGCTCCAATGTTGGCTCTGGCTATGGAGAGGCAGTTACTTGTGGATAGGTAAGGTTTGACCGCATTGATTAATTTGGTTGTGAATGCAGCTGATGGCGCAACGGCACTAATTTGACATTTCACTGAGAGAGGAGAGTCAATGTACACCCCAAGGGGTTTGACGGCTGCTGCATCAGGGATTTGGGTGTTGTCTATAATAAAGGAGTTATACTGTTTGTCAAGCTTGTTAAGTGTTTCCTTGGAGCCTACAATGAGGAGTTTGGTTTTATCCCCATTGAGGCATAGACCATTGGCTGCCATCCAGGCTTGGATGGCGGTCTAGGTTTAGGTTTTGCATAGTGTTTATGCATCTCTTTCATATGTGCCAGTGAAGGGAAGGAGTACTTGTCTATCTTCGGCATAGTTCATGTAGGCAATGCCGAGATTGTCTAGTTCATTGAAGAGAGGTAGGATGAAGAGATTATACAAAGTGGGAGAGGTACAGGAGCCCTGTGGGACTCTGCAGTATATGGTAGTGGAACCTGTGCAAGCCTGCTCTGAGAAAACCTTCATGTCTCTCCCTTCAATGAAGGAGGTAACCCAGGCAGTGGCTTCCAGGGAGAATTGGGCTGAGTTAAGGAGTTGTCTGCAGAGTGTCTTGTGGTCCACCAGATAAAACGCTGCAGACGAGTCGAGAAGGAGGAGCAATGCTGGCTTGCCTTCATCCATAATTTCCCCTAGTTGGTTCCTAAGGTCCAGTAGGGCAGTTTTGGTCCCATGACCGGGGCCGGAACCTGATTGCCTCTTACCTAAGATGTTATTTGTTTCCAGAAATTGCTGGATTTGTATGTATGCAGCTTTGTCTAGGATTTTTAGCAAGAAGGGCACAGTGGTGATGGTTCTGTAGTTGTTAGGAGAAGCAGGGTCTATGGATGATTTCTTCAGGCGTGGGCAAACCCATGCCTCCTTCAGGCAAGGTGGGACAAAACTGGATGCGAAACAGGCATTTGTGAATGCTGTCAAGAAGGGTGTTAGGGCACCTGCACAATCTTTGATGAGATTGGCCGGGCAGGCGTATCCTTTACAATTGGATGATTTTATGTTTTTGAGTATTTCTAGTACTTCAGGTGCTGACACATCTCTGAAGGAGAAAAGCATCTTGTTTTGTGGGGAGTGAGAGTTTTCCCTTTCCGGGGTAGGCAAATCGGATTTGGGCAAGGTGTTGTAGTGGGATTTGATTTTGTTTTGTAGGAGATCTATTTTGTTGAGCATGTCAGACTGGATGCTTGAGCACCATGATTCGTCTTTTAGGAGATCTTGGGTGGTGGCGGCTGGGGTGGCCAGGTCCTTCAATATAGCAAACAATTCCTTTGATTCAGATTTGGCATTAACGATTCTGGTGTTATAGGAAGTGGATTTAGCTGCTGTAATGGCTTTTTTTTATATTGGGGGGCGAGTTTCTTATAGGCAAGTAGGGTGATGTCATGTGGATCGGATTGCCATTTGGTGAGCGACATGCACTTGAGAGCGCATAGTTACTTGAGTTCAGTAGTGAACCAGGAGTTGGCGTGTATTTTTTTTTTGCTTTCTTTTTTTCTAGAGGGGCATCGGCATCAATTGGTTTTTTGATAGTCAAGTTGTAGAGTTCTGCTACAGGCAGGGATTCCTTGGAGAAGGGGGCTTAAGGGCCAGAATCTCTACAAATGGTAGGATATTGTTCTTTGTTATTTTGCTAGCACTTCTAGGTAAAGCAGTTGGTGAGGGAGTGTTAGTTGTAGTGGTTTTAATGGTGGATGGGATGGAGAAATGAATGAGGTAGTGGTCCATCCAGGGGCTGGGGGTGTTCAAGCTGATATCTACCTTACAGTTATGGTCCGCTACCCAGTGTAGAATGCATCCTTTGGAGTGGGTGGGGTTGGAGATTTGTTGCACAATTCCCAGATCATGAAGAGCTTTGGCAAGATATTTGGATTGTTTATCTTTTGGGTCATTGAGGCCAATGTTTAGGTCACCCAGTAGTATGGATTTAGTGGTTTTTTTCAGGTTATTACCTAGTAGATGGAGCAGGTGTTCCTGAAAGTCCAGTAGTGGGCCAAGCGGCTGGTAGATGACATGGATGGCAATCATGCAGTTAGGCCAGAGGGCGAGTTTCACAGTAAAGGCCTCAACGTTGCCACTTAATGGAGAATTGATTTGTCTGATCGACAGGGAGTCCTTAACTATGAGTGCTACTCCCCCTCCCTTTGTGAGATCCAGTTTAGTGAGTAAGACATGGATCTCTGTGCCGTGTGTTGGAAGCGAGTGTACGTTTAAGAGGGCATTGGATGGGGATGGGAGTGGTGTTTGCATTAGATGGGATGGGAGTGGTGTTCGCTTTAGGCTTGGGTGGTCTAGGGGATCGGATATGGTGCTCTTTGTAGGTGGAGAGAGGAGTGTAGGGGATGTGGTTGGTGTTATGTGTGTGGGGTGTCAAAGCTTTGTGTTTATTAGTGGTGGCCTGATGCGATGTGCGCAGGCCTATTAGTTGGTTCCTGATACAGGTAGGCCTAGGGCATGTCAGTTGAAGACTGGGCTCCGTGCAGTAGTTCAGCATGGGAGGTCTGCATGCACCGTTATCCCTGGTGTGGGCGGAGGTGGGTGATGTCTGGGTGTGGGCTTGGACTGGTGGCTGAGAAAGAGGGGTAGGAATGGGGTGGGTGGAACATCCTTTGAGTTAGGTGGTATGTGAGCCATGCCTGGGTCACAGGCATTTCTCAGCCTAGGTGAAAAGAGGTTGAGGCATGGCGGGCAGGTAGAGTCTATATAGCGGCGCTTAAAGGCACCTTGAATATTTGGTGCAGATAGGCAGGGAGCCGGAATCAGTATTTGATGCAAATAGGCATGGACAACAATCAATCAATATCTGGTGCAATAGGCATGGAACAACAATCACTATTTGGTGCAAATAGGCATGGAGCAAAAATGTATATTTGATGCAAATAGGCAAGGAGCAAGAATCAATATTCGGTGCAATAGGAGAGTGCCACAATCAATATTTGGGGCAGACGGGCACGAAGCAACAATCAATATTTGGTGCAAATAGGCAAGGAGCAACAATCAATATTTGGTGCAATATGCAGAGTGCCACAATTGCCATTTGGGGCAGATAGGCAGGGTGCGCCAATCAATATCTGGTGAAAATAGGCAAGGAACAAGAATCAATATTTGGTGCAATAGACCGAGTGCCACAATAAATATTTGCGGCAGATAGGCAGGGTGCCACAATAAATATTTGGTGCAAATGGGCCAGGAGCAACAATCACTATTTGGTGAAATAGGCAGAGTGCCACAATCAATATTTGGGGCAGATAGGCAAAGAGCCAAAACCAATATTTGGTGCAAATATGCAAGGAGCAACAATCGATATTTGGTGCAATAGTCGGTTGTCAAGGATTGTATGCCCACGATTCCAGATAAATATTCAAGTCATTTTGTTATGGATAGAAGAAAATGTGTTGTCATGGATGTTTAAAAAACGACATATAAATCAAAGGAATCCCTTAAAAAGAAAGTGCTGGCCTTGTTACGATCAGAAATTGGGCTGCTAGTTATAAGATCCTCTGACTTTAAGATTCTGCATAGGGTAGAATTAGTAAAATGGTGTTCCCAGAGCAATATGAGTTGGGTTCTGGTGGGATGTGGTAGTAATAATTTGCCACCAATTTTTAGCATACTTAAAAATCGTTCGCATAGTTTTTCCATTGTGAGATTTCTACTTGATTTTGCATAATATTTGTATAATTTCTCTTTCTAATTTTGCTGTTGTGCTATTGCTGTTGTTTATTTAGTGTTTCCTATGCTCTTGTTGACAGCACCTGTATATGCGTGGGCTAAGTGTTTAAATAAATATATGTTTACTGGTTACTGTTTTGTTTTGCAAATTAACTGTGTATCTGTGAAAAGTTTGAATAAACTAAACAAGACAAAAATAAAAAAGAGGTCATCCATCATCACCATCACTTTTTGGCAGCAAGTATTCCCAAGTATATTCCCTAAGCTAATTGTATTTTGTGGGAGGGAGAGAAGCACTGTCCATTTTTCTAAACCTGCTGCCATTTACTCTGAATCACCTGGGGTAACGTTACTAACATTTCGTACAGCTTTAGAAATACTTTGTAACTTAGATTTACCTTTGTGTGTTTAAAAGTATTTTTTGACATTTCTGCAACGAGCAAGCACTCGTATTTTGTCTTCCGGCTGCATTTATTTTTGAACTACAGGCTCTGGGAACTACAGCTCCCAAGAGCACTTGCCGCCTATTTTTGGATACGTCAGGTGCTTTCAGCGCCGGCGCTTTCAGGGGCAAGCCGGTCTGCGGCGTTCAGGGCGGAAAGTGCTGCCCGTCTCCCCATAGACCAGTGTAACATCCTCACAGGTAATCATGGGGTTGCTCCCCCTCGATGAGCTCGCGCTAGATCTCAGTAAGCTTGCGCGCATTAACCTGGTCCAAAAAGCGGTAGAAACTGCCCTTAACCGAGTCAGTCAGGACTCAAAGGAAAAAGCAGCCATCAAAAGGCCCCCCAAGAAAGAAAAATTGACCGTTGCCCCCCGGAACAGTCCCGAGTTTCACCCCTCAAATAAGCTAGACCTAAAAATATGCTTGCTTAACACGCGTTCTCTCAATAAACATGCTAAATGTGTTCATGACCGGATTGTCAATGAACAAATAGACATCTTCTGCATAACTGAAACCTGGCTCAAGGACCCTATCGGCCCCACCTGCGACATCGCAGTCCCGGAAGGCTACTCCATCTTCTACTCAAACAGAGAAGAAGGCCAGGGGGGTGGTGTAGCAGTCATCGCAAGAGACTCTATACATATGTTTCCCAGCAGCATAGCATGTACAGGCAGTGAAATACTGCACCTCAAACACACCCCTATGGCTAACAGTAGTTTAAACTTGATTGTCCTTAACAGGCCCCCAACGTCCACCCCAGAATTCAACGACGAAATAACACATCAACTCAATATGCTTAAAGGACCCAACACAGCCACACTAGTCATGGGCGACTTTAACCGCTGGTATGGCGATACAAAAGACAAAGAAGCTAGTAAACTTCAAAGATCCCTAAACAACATTGACTTTGAGATCAACAACCAAGAGCCCACAATGGACAACGGCCATCTTCTTGACTGGGTCGTCTCTAACAATCTCGAAACCCGAGAGTTTAAGACTGAACCCTGCATTTGGTCAGACCATCATAGCATATCCTTCCACATCACCCTGCCTCTTCCCAAACCCAAAACCCCTAACTGCTCGACCCTCTCGACACACCGTAACTACAAAAACATTGATAGGAACCACCTCATACAATGCCTAGCTGAGGTGGATAAAAACCAAACCGAGAATGACTCCTGCGAAACAACGTTAGCAAATCTACTTAGTCACCTCGAGAAACTCACAGACCAAATTGCCCCCCTCCAAACTAAATCAACTAGACCCACCCAAAAAAAACCACAATGGTTCTCCAAAGAACTTGCAGAACAAAAAAAGGACAAACGAAACAGAGAAAATGTCTGGCTAAAAAATCCTTCATCAGCCAATAAAGCCAGCTGGAAGTAAAGCGAAATAAAATATAAACATATGATAACCGAGGCCAAAAAAAACTTCTATAACGAACAGATTTCTACAGCCACCAACTCCACCAGCAAACTATTCAATATCCTTAAATCCATAGAAAAACCCAAAGCCATTACCCCTCCTTTCCTACCCTCTCAAGAAGAATGCGATGCCACCCAGATCGCCTTCTTCAACAAAATTTCAAAAGCCAGGGACGCCATCATAAATTCCCTGACCAACAAAAGAACGACAGTTACTCTGCCAGCTGAGACGGCAACAGCAGGTATTGGAACTTTCAAGTTCACAGAGATCAACAACAGCGAAATGATCAAAGTACTGGCGACCATGAAACCCACAACCTGTGCAGAGAATATCATTCCACCTAAGATAATATTGGACAACATAGACATTTTCGCCCCCATCCTGACAAAGATCATTAATGCCTCTTTTAGAGACCAGGAAGTCCCTAATGCCATCAAAAAAGTCACAGTAACCCCTCTGGTAAAAAAAGCCAATCTCGACCAACGCGATCCGAATAATCTCAGACCCATAACAAACTGCAACTTCATCCTCAAAATCATGGATACGATTGCCACCATGCAGCTCCAGGCACACGTAGAGGAATCTAATTCCCTCCACCCACAGCAGTCTGGTTTTCGCCCCGCACACAGTACCGAGACGGCCATGTTAGATCTGCAGACCAAAATGCTCGGTATTATTGACAAGGGTAAGACAGGCCTCCTCGTTCTACTCGACCTCAGCGCCGCATTTGATCTCCTCGACCATAACCTACTCCAGAATGCGCTAAAAAAGACCACCAACTGCTCTGATGAAGCCATCAGATGGATAATGTCCTTTCTAAAAAACAGAATATCCAGAGTGCACTGGGGGGACAAGTTCTCCCTCGAAAAAGAAATCCTCTGTGGAGTTCCCCAAGGGGCCAGTATGTCACCCCTACTGTTTAATCTTTACTTAAAGTACCTATGCCTTGTTCTCGACCACATAAACACCTATTTCACTAACTATGCTGACGACACGCAGCTTGTATTCAAACTAAGTGGCAATTATCAGAAAGATAGTGAGCAACTTACCACGATATACAACCACGTGGAGCAATGGATGGACTCCAATTGGATGTGCCTAAACGGAAAAAAAACGGAACTCATGATTTTCGGCTCATCCTCTGCTCGTGCTAAGCTACCCTCATCCTACACATCCTTCCACATTAAAGATACCCCCATTCCGGTCCTAAGCAAGGTTAAAACCCTAGGTATGCTGCTAGAAGCATCGTTGGTTGCGGACGCCCAAGTACAGTTCATCAAAAAAAACTGTGCCTACCACCTCCGTCTAATAAAAGAGGAAAATTGTGCGACCATAGAAAGAGCCACCATCTTGTCGCGCCTTGACTATGGCAACGCTCTAGTCCTGGGTGCCTCCAAGCAATGCCTACAAAGCTACCAAATTGTACAGAACAACGCGGTAAGAATTGTCAAGCTCAAAACTAAAACAGAGCATATCAGCAACTCCAGAAGGGAGCTTCACTGGCTGAAAATCGAAGATAGGGTGCATTTTAAAACCTTAACCATCGTTCACAGATGCATCTACGGAAAGGCACCAACCTACTTAAAAACTAGAATCAAACCATACGTTCCTAATAGAACACAGATCATCCCAACTTGTTAAAATTGCTACATCACCTCACAAACCCAAAAGTGGCTTAGGTAGAGCCTTTCCAACCCTTGCAGCCAACCTTTGGAACAACCTACCAGACCACCTTAGACTGGAAACCAACTACTCGTGTTTTCGCAAACAGGTAAAAACCCATATCTTCAAATAAACGGCCATCACGGCATATACCTCAGTTAGCTTAATTCTATGTGACTGTCCCGTCTGCTCTGTCTAATCACTATCTGTTCCGTCCGTTTTCGTGTCCTTGTTTCTGCGCCCTGAGGCTCGCGAGCTACCGGCGCAATATAAATATTAAATAAATAAATAAAATAAATAAATGTGTCTGGGGGTGCCAGGACAACATCCAAGAAGATAGAGACATGTCTCCTAACACACATATTGTGAAGCACAGCACACACCACAAACATTATCCCCACCTTATTTGGCTTGTAAATTAGGGTGGCTCCTGTCTCATGCATCATCTCAGCCCACGTTCCATGGAAACGGCAGGCTGCCTCCGTGGCCGCGGGCCAGCATCTGTCAGCTGCCCCAGCCCAGGCGCCTACCCCCCACACTCCCATTTAAAAAAAGAATAATATCCTCACATCCCCTCCCCATCCACGCCTACCAAATTCCAGCTGCGTGCCGCTGCAGCAGCAACTTCCCTTTTCCGGCCGCCATGGTCAAAGAAGAGGGCCCTCGACCTAATATAACTATGGCAGCCTTTTTCGATCAGTAATTTCATTCATTGAATGGAACACTTAGCACGCTTTGGTAACCCAGTGTACAAATGACCTTAACACCCCACTTTGCTAGGGCCGTTAACTTGGGCTGCTGGGCCGTTCCCCCTGTTCCAGCCCTTGAAATGGGGTGTTAACTCCACATATATGCCACCTCCTGTCATTAACAACAGAAAATGTTTTATTGAGATGAGTACATTTTTTAACACATTAAGTAGTTCATTAGAGATAGAGGCCTGATAAAGCCACATTCCTCCCTGGGATTGCAGGTTTCAACAGTACTATGACTGTAGCCTCCCAAAGCATTTCCGGAAAATGTCCCATCTGCACTGATTCCTCCCACACTTTCAGCTAACAGGGGGCTATGAGAGCCCCATACTCAATATAAAGATCAGCAGTCAACCAGTCCAAGCCTGGGGATTTATTTCTCAGTAAGTCTCTAATAACTTGTTGGGTTTCATCTGCTGTCAGGGGAGTATGTATCTGCCCTTTAGCACTGTCTGAGAGCAGATGGACTCTTGATAGGACCTGTAGGCCCTCCTCCACTCTATATACTGTTTCATAAAACTGCAGAAAGACATAAAATTAATGCTGTGATCAGGATATTGCATTTGCCTGGATTTGTCACGCACTCCCACTATATAGTTCAGACAAGATTTTCCAAAATCCTGCTTGCCCGCTCCCTGCCCCCATATCTTCTAGCAAAGATTGGTTGAAATGTGAAAACAAAATCAAAATATCGAGGCTGAGTACCCCAAAAGGAAATACACCGAACACGGGTTACAAAGAACTTTATTTTATACTGAACAGTTTTCCAAGAAAAGTAACAGATAGCTATCGGCCCTCAGTACAACACAACAAACTCCAGCGTGGTTCAGTGTGTTCAGTGAGAGACGCTGTACATTAGAATTCGTCGCTTTTTTATACCATTTGCGAACATGATGTCCAACCCTACTTTGGGTTAATATTCCTCTAATACATTACTGATCTAGGGTTCATGCCGAGTTCGCATATCCACATGCAACTAGTTTGCCTTTAATACATACGTCAACAAGCCTACACGGCAACTGTGTATTCTGGGATTTCTCATACAGGTCTTCTCAAACATTAATACAATGTAGTTAAACAAGTGTTCTCAGTTCAGTATTTGAATACATTGTTCTTAACATATGCTCGCGGATTAGTTTCATTGCACGAGTAATCCTTTACACACAGGTCAGCGAAGAACAAGGTCTCAGTTCACGACCCCAACAAGTGGCCTGAAAGCAAGTTACATATTAATTACACACAGATGTCAAGAGGGCCATGTTGTATTTTGGAATGACATCGTCCACCATTTTAACTCACAGGGTGACTTTACAGAGAGAACCTAAAATGGCGGATTGACCTAAAATGGCGGCTTACATTGATTTTAAGGTCAGGACCTTGCAACACAGATTTCTTCGCAAGTGGCTTACAAGCAGCTTGGCGTAGGCCAATATACACATATTCGTTGCAATAGGAGGCACGATATAATTTCTCATTTGACAGAACAACAAATTTAACGTTGGGGTCCGCAGGTCACTTAAATACCTTTAACTGGGTTTTAATATTAGCGAGAGTGGCCTGGGTGGGTGTAAGTGTATATTGTCTTTCCAAGGTTTTAAGCACACTCTCATACGGATGGTTTTGAGCACACCAAATTCTGTAGAAATGGCCTTCACCCTTATAAATACCTTGAACGTCTGCCAAAGTGTACATTGTGTTACTGCATTGTTATCATTAGGCCTGATGCGACAAACATCTTTTCTTCTTAATATTTTACAAGTACTCGATTTCTCAGGCGATTCCCTATTCACCTTGGATCCCCCTCAGCAGGGCTCAGATCCTCTTACCAAGATGCTGATAGGATATTCATGCATCAAAACTTGTAGGATGTTCATTCATCCAATTTCTCGGGTAATTCACAGGTTACCCTGGATACCCCTCAGCCGTGCGCAGATCCTCTTTAACACACTGTTCAATTAGTCTCCCTCTGTCAGGCTTGGACCAATTTCAATTTAACTTTTGAACACGAACTTGCTTTAACCAAAAGCTCTCTGCTGATCTCCCTCCGCCGGTCTTCGACCAACTTCATCTATTTGGTCATGAATTTTCTTTATGCTATTAACATCAAAGACATTCAAATGTGCACAGGATTTTCTTTACTCATTGCAGGACCATTTCAATTGACAATTCTTTGTTACTCTTTCGCTTTTTCCACCTTGGAGATGGATACCTTACAGAGACTTTCGAATGAGTACACACACGGAGCCGGACAACTCTGTCTAAGGTATCATATCTTGGCTTCAAGTTCAATCACTCGTCTGTTATTCAATTGTATTCATGTTGATTATCACATACCCTTCATGCACTGTTTGCTTCAACATTGATTATACAATGTTGCCACTTGAGACCTTGGCTTCAACACAGACCGGTCTGGTGTCAGTCTCCCCAACTCATCAGCTGTGCTGACTTCACTGGTGCTGCTTTGTTGTAGGGGCCAAGGACAGTACCATTGCGGCAAGCGATTCTCCTCGCCTTGGCTATCAACGCATGAGAGCCCCTGGTACCTCTGACACAAAAAGCAGGATATTTCAGCCTTGTTTCCTGGTCATAAGTTTTCTATTTTTGAAGGTTTGTGAAAGTAACGGTTCTTCATCAAAAAGGTCAAGGGGACCTCCCTCCTTTCAAAGCCTTTTGGTTTTACCGTTTTTTGCCTTACATTAAACTGTCATCTTGGAACTGCTGCTTCCTCGTGTGCTTTGCCTCACCCAGAGTGTGCTCTCGTACTCTGCCGTTTATACATGTTGGGAAGTCTAATGGAAGTCGGGTGTCTGTAATGGTCAGTAATTGCCTGACCCTGCCTGACCATTGTATTGGGACTTGTCAGGTATATGGCTTGGGTGTTAGTCCATTTTCTCTCATAGCGAACTGTCCTTGAGAAAGTGTTGGGAAAGTGGGGGGTTGAGTTCTTAAGTATCCTACCTGGTAGGATGGGGTAAAGGTGTTACAGGGAAGGGGATACTGCATTTGGCCATCCAGTGTCCCACTCGGACTCCCCAAAGGCCCCTCACCCAGGTGATCCTGCCACACTGGTCCATCCATAGTAACGCGATCCAAAAGCGATGGCAGTGTCGTGGCCACCTGGATGACAGATCCCCGGGGACTTCAGGTTTCTCACAATATATAGCACCTTTTCAATTTCTGAAATTCTCACTGTCAGTGAACAAAATAAAGTCTCCCAGATATGTGATGTGATCAGTGACATTTGTGATGTGATCTGTGATGTCCTCTGTGATAGTCTTAGCAGTGCATTTGAATGGTTTTTCAGTTTTACTTTTAACCATAACTTCCCTATAACAAAGAATTTTCACTGAATTTCATGGGTTTATGTTAGTGAAACTAACCATAACGTCCCTTGAACAACATTTTTTCAGTGAATTTCATATGTTTTCACTAATGCCCCTCTGCTACAAGTTCCCTATATTATACGCCCCCCCAATAGCTTCAAGTTCCCTATATAAGACACCCCCCCAATATGTCCGATATGGAATCCACGGAGAGCACAGTAGTCCACGGAAGGCGGGCGGCCTTTACAAGGCTAAGAATCATAGGGGAGAACCAAAAAAGATGTACCCTGCAACCAACAAAAAGATGTATCTAAAATCACAACTAATGTTTACAACATGCAAATATATCTTTTTGTACAAACACTTACATTAAAAAATAATAATTATTGTTTTTTTTTAACACACATTACAATGGAATGCACCAATCACAAACCATAACTGTACACTTCCTATAATCTCCTCACTACAACTCTGCATACAGATTGAGGAACACAAGGTGCTTATTGCACAACACATTCTCAGTAAATAGTAAGTTAATTGTATTTAGTTCTCTATTATTAGCTTTCATTATATAAATATGTGTTATAAGACAGAAGCTCTTTTTTTATCACAGAAATGACTAGCACACTTGAATGATTAGAGGAGACCTTCCCAAAAGAAATGAGCAGCAATAACATCTCCAATGGTATACAATAGATATTTTAATGTAAACAAATAATTTATTTTGTACACACCTAACTAAAATAATATTTTTTTCTTTTTCTTACAGTACATAGTTTTCATGAAGAAACCACCACCCAGTTGAATTATACCCAATCCCCAGAATCACAAACAAAAGCCTTATCCCCAACTGTAAATAATCAAATCACGAACTTGTCCAAATTAGATGTACTTATTAATGATCTGAAATAACTTGTACAGTATGTGAAAAATCATGTGGTTAAAAATGTTCCCTATCACTGTCCTTCTTGCACCTGTCTCCCTTGTCCCTAGCAAACATCCCCAGCAAATTCTGAACATTTTAATGAAAGACGCTTTGATGAAACCTCGCGCCCTTCCTCCCCTCATAATTATTGTACACAAGTTCCTGATTGTCCCATTTATGTTTCCCATTCAGATAACCCATCCCTTTCTTGAATACATATATTTTTTGTACTATAAATGTTTTGTTTATTGCCGTGATATTTCCTTTTTTTTTTTAAAACTCCCATTATGAGTCCGCAGACACTACGACTGTTTGAGGTGTCTGCACTCAAAGTGGAGGTGCCCTGAACAGGCACGATGTCCGGACATGTCTGTTTTCACATGATGCACTTTTAATTAGTACATGGACACCACGCCTGTCCTATGGACATCCAGCGCATGCACCCTGCGATTCCCACTTGGAGAGTGCATGCGGATGGCCGTTGGGGCCATGGACGTTCTTGGATGTCATCATATGATCGGACCTGTGCAGCGTGACTGCAGTGACTGTGGCCACAAACAGTTCAAAAGTGCTTTTCCAGCCAATCTGGGGTGCTTCAAGCAGAAATGTTACCCTTGCACAGCTCCCAGACCCATTCTTGATTGATATGCCAACTTTTCAATGCCTTTTTTGTGACTCAGTTGTCTGCGGACAGCAGAACTGTCCACAGACGGTTCCTCAGAAGAGACCCACCCATTACTTTTCCTCATTCTTAATCCGCCTATCCAGGAGAGAGCAACTGCTTACAGTTTAGAAGTCCCTGCTTTGCTGCTTTGCAGATCTGTTTTGTGGACAGCACCTGCTTCTTCACTGCTGTGCATATTGGAGACTATGGCATCTGTTATGGCCATTGCTTCTGCCCAGCCACCACCACTTCTACAACCATCATCATCTGGAGGGCCTGGAGAGTGGAACAGGTGCAGTGATACAGAATGGGAGGAAGAGGAGGATGAAGTGGAGGCAGTCCCTGTCACTAGTACTTGGTGGGAGTCCTGTGTGTGAAAATGTTTTACGACCATAGGGAAATGTCCCAAAGGCATGCACAAGCAAGGTTATATGCACTGAGGGCAAACTTGTACTCAGTTGCACGAAACCTGGCTTGTATTCCTACAGGGCTACTTCCATGAGACTCCACACCTAATCGACCCACCCAACTGCTCTGAGAATGGTGAGACCTTTCTCATGTAAGAGCAGGTTGACTTCCTCTCCACCCCATCATCTTCATCTGCTCCTGTCACCACAAAGGATACTCCTCTGGGGCAGAGGATCCCAGTGGCCGCTTCACAGGCATATACAATGATATTGACCGTTATCTTTTGAGGGTCACAGTGCTATGCATGTACTGTGAAGCACTGATCTGTAGTTGTGGAGCAGTTTCAGAGGGTTTCTGAGGATGCAGTCAAGGAGCATGAGAAACACTGCCCGCCACCTGATTAAGGGCCACCCAACATCTTTATCTCTCCACCTGCACCTTCATCCCTGTGGTTGGTGCCCCTCCCCTCCCTTAGTTTCCCCTGCCCTGCCTCTCCTGAAATAAAATGCCCAAAAAATACAAAATTGAAAAACACACAAAAAAAGGTTCCTTTCACAGTTAAAAAATAGAAGCGAGAAAAAAAGTCCCAGGTCCTTGTGCAGCTTCCATAGTCCTCAGACAGCACGGTAGTCCACAGACATCTAAAATACTCTAGGCGTAGGTCAATTGAAATCATTTTAATTGTTTTGCATTCAAAGAGGGTGACTCTTAAAATAACCTTTTTTGTGTTTTTGGAATTTATTTTTTATTTCATTTTTTTGGTTTTACAAACTGAACGAAGAAAACATTTCACTGAATTTCATTATTTCTTCTCACTTTCACAAAAACTGCTTCAGAGCATTTTGAATGTTTTCCACAAAATCTGATTACCCACATCAGTTAGATGGACTCCATCTCGCCGAAAAATGTTGGCCCCATCAAATGTAATGTTCTCATTCTGAAACCATGTCATGCCAAAATCTCGAATAAAAGCACACACAGCTTTATTGCTGTGTCTCGCTTTTTTCCATTTGCGGGCCAAATGAACTGGAACGCATCCACATCTGTCTCTGCGCAATGCGTGAAAAAATAATTTTTGAATTTGGGAACATTTCCCAATGTGTCCTTCATTGCAAACTGCAAAGAAATTCCAGTCACGTTCCCCAAACTGTTCACACCACAATGAATGATAATAATGTCCAGAGATTTCAATTCAACCATATTTGCACAAATGGGAGAAAGTCCACCCACTTCATGACTCACACTCCATACCAGAACACTTCCAATTCAGGGAATCTAAGATTTTTGGCTATTTCACAATGCTCAGCATGCACCTTCAACCAGTGGACCCAAGAGTCCCCCAAAATCCAAACACTCTGCCTGCTGAAAAACATTGCCATGGCCATTGTCAATCCTCTCACAACTACTACTAATAGAATTCCTTCTACCCTCTCCCTGATTGGCTGACCCCCAATGTCTGCAGACACCATGACTGTATGCAGTCTCCGCAGTCCCCTTTCCATGTCAGGCTCAAAGCACCTGTTCACGGACTACCATGGTGTCCACAGACAGACCGTCCAATTGAAGGGGTTGCAGAGGTTCACACTTAATTTATTATACAATGGTGGCTCTTAAAAGAGCCTTTTTCTGTTTTTCTTTTTTACTTTTCTTATTTGTATTTCCTAAAACTACTTACACATGTTTTCATATGCACTGTACATCGTTTTCAAATAAACTTTCTCAGTGCACTTTGAATATTTACAAGAAACATCTGATTCCCAAAATCAGTGAAATCCATTCCATCACTTCGAAAATTGTTTGCACCATCCAACTTGATGTTTTCATTTTCAAAATATGGCATTCCTACACCATTCAAAAAATCTCATACACCTTTATTGACAAGGTGCCTAACTTGTTCTAGTTGGGCCAAAATGCATTTGGGCCTCTCCACACTTCGATTGGATGTATTTCTGAAAAGAAAATCATCTTTGCACATGGAAATAGTTCCATTAAGCCTTGGAACATATCTTTTGATGCAACCTGCAAATATAGTGGAGTAACGTACCCCAGAATATTTCCTCCCCAATGAACAACAATAATATGTGGGCATTGATAGTGAGCCATAGTCTTACAAAATGATAGTAAACTCACCCACTTGAGCCCAAATACTGTATATCAGCAAACCTGTACTCCCTCCAAACCAATAGTACCAGAGATGCCACACAACTTTTCAAATTATTCACCCCAAAATATCCAAACATCCAGGGAGTGAGCTTTTTTAGCACTAGCCACATCCTTCTTTACACACAACAATCCAAACACCTACTACCCTCTCTTCCTTTAAACCACAACCAGAACACCTCATTGGCTAATCCTTGCAGTTCCCTTTCCATTGCAGGCATCCTTGAAAGACCCGGATTTGGCGCCTGCCATCCACAGTCTACTGCAGTGTCCATGGACCCCATAACACAGTGGCAGCCCTTCTCCCCTTTCCACTTTCATGTTCTCAACACTCCCTCATTACCTGCTTTCAAAGAGTCACAAATCCATCCACCAATGCCATCCAAAACCTCTACACTGAACCCTGCCATCTCACCTCAACACTTCAGATGTACACTTGAACTCTCAGAGTACATATTTACAATCCTTGTGATGAAAGTTAAAAAATGCTTACGTGCATGTATATCAGCACTCTGGCACTGTTTCATAAAATAAAGGAAAAGCAGATCAAATAGATCTGTAGACCCCCTTGTTAATTTGACCATTTTTAAGCAACACTTAGTGTCTGCCAGTTTAATATGTTTGCAGCACATGTATACATCCAAATTCCACTTCTCCCATTATAAAACACAAACTAAAAGTCCCAGAATGCAAAGTAAAAAACACGACTGAACTTCAGGATTCGAAATTGTGACATATATATTGAATAAACATATACAATGCTGTGATTTTCAAAGTATTTTTGGAAGCATTTTTAAGATAGTCAAAAAATGCATATCTGCAGTCACAGCAGCACTTTGTCACTTTTTCATAAATTAAAATAAAAGCAGATAAAATAGATCTGTACACCATGTGTAATTGGCACTCAGTGTCTGCCAGTTTAATATATTGACTATACATATAAACTTCCTAACATAACCCATTACAATCTTCAGCTGCTTATGCAGTCCTACATTTTTCTCTACATTCTGTGACTTTTACTCGGACTTTCAAAATGTGAAAAGTGGAACTACAAGTCCCAGATAGCAAACAAGAAATCTAGGCCTACATAAACACCTACAGTTTATAATGCATCATGTTGGCAAGTATGCATATACTCCTAACCTATTAAACTTCCACACATCAACTGCCATTTAAAAGCGTATTACAAATCTTTTACAAAACATCCACCAATCTTATTCACTGTTTTTCCCACCACTCCTCCTTCCTTTATATATATGAACCTTGTTTACTAAAATTACAACACATCCCCATTAACATCACTGAAATCAACAACCGAAAAACAAATGCCCTTTGCATCCAACAAAGTAAGTACATTAGTGTACCATGTATATGTATGTACACAAAAAAGGGCACCTGGCTATTCCCTAACTTTTCCAGGTATTGCAGAACGTATGTAGACAATTGGTCAGGACGGCCCCGCTTTTCAACAAAACACACTGACAATTTAATGGTATTGAGAGCAAAAGGTGCCCTCTTGTATATTAATACAGCCAATTTAGTGAATCTGACATACAGGATAGCATAGTGAAACTAACACATTCCTAACAAAAACAAAACAATGTGTTAAGCAGATTGATACATTTTGAACAGTACAGTGATTGACAACGTATAGCCCCTTGCATCTCAAAGGGAATTTGATGGAGTAATCTTGAATTAAACATCAAACTTATCATGCCGACTGGGCATAATTAAACATTAATAGTCAACAAAATAGTGTTTTGGCCTATAGCAGTTTGAATAGCTTTAAGTGCAACTGCCTTCATCAGGACAGGAATTGTGATATTGGTTCTTCACAGCCTGCATTGTAGATCTACAAACAAAAAAAATACGTAACAATTCAGTGTTCTGTATCCGGGATCGGCATAAACAATAAAGTTCTATAAGTAGCTGAAGTGAAACCCCATAGGGGACACAGTCTTACTGTGCTCATTTGTAGTAGCATGGGATGTTCAATGGAGCCACCATGTGGGTTACACTGGCACGGTCAAAGAGTATGCGGGTATAGGAACTTGTGATTCATTGAGTGACCTGTAGAAAATACAGGAACAAAAACAAGAGACAATGTAGGCTATTGCTGCTAGGATCCTCTCTGCTTTTCGAATAACCTGTCTGCCCGGAGGCTAAGGTAGTTGAGAAACCAACCTGCCCTCACTGAAAGAAGAATGACTCGGTAATCAGTGTACCATCAGAGTGTCCTTCTGGTTGGCTGTCAAAGCATTCTAAAAATCACCCCAAAATCAATGAATGGCGGATGGTTGCAAATACGTGTGGCGCGCCTGTAAGAGATTGAGCGGCATATATAAACCAGTGATAGTAGCACATAGCACTGTCGCAGATCGGATATTGTCTGGGAGAATGTCAATGTAAGAATATTGCAGGCCGTGATGAGCGGCACACAGAGCCCTCACCTGTGTGCTGCTGAATCACAGATTTTTTGCCATACTTATGTGTTGTGGTTACTAGTGCAGTGTTCTGTATTCTGAGTTTTGTATACAACCGCCCATCTCTATCACTACCAGGGCCACTGTAACTTGGGATTTTTGATGCAGAAAATAATTCACCTTTTGTGGTGTGTGTAACAGAAGACATCAAGCTATTTACTTGTCTTTTTTGCAAACTGGTCTAGGGAAGCCAAAGAGATGCTTGGTATAGTATTTCCCTTTGTTTTTATATCTACGTTGTCAGTATTTGCCACATTTATGTTTTTGGAAGCGTAACACTTGTGTATGTAGGTCACTATCTCTGGTTTCTGAAGGGATGTTGCAGGTAATATATTTTTCAATAAACTGTAAAACAGTGGTGTCACTATCGAGGCCAAATTTTGGAGCATCTTTTATCCACAAAAGCATGTGGATGTGTGGTGCTCCTCTGGATTGATATTCTTTTTTCCTAAAAAAGTTTTGCACTTCTCTGAGAAGAGGGGTTGTTTTATTGCAGATAAAATGCAGCATAGCAATGAAGCAACGGTGAAAGTACCCTCATACATTGACTGGGTCATGAGAACAGAGTTCCCCTGATGTTTTTATATCTATTCTGTCATTTATTTTGGTCTTCAGTGCGTTAGAAGTCGTGCAAGTCATCACAATCGTACTCTGCACAGCTTAAAGTCACAAATCATTTGGGTGGGCCTAGGTTCCTTAGCATACAACGTACATCAGCACGACGTTGGATCCCATATTCTTTTGTGCGATGCATGTTTGCCAAGAGATTAGTAATAATTGACTGCAAAACGTCATCTTTGTCTTTTATTTTTTGAAGCAATTGGGTAGTGGATATGTTTAAAAAGTTAGAGCCTGTTTTTAATGTGGGTGCAACTCCAAAACATAGAGCTGCTAGTTCGCTTTCGAAGAGGAGGAGGAAAATGTATTTGACATTTTGTCTGAATCTGGGGTCTTCAGAATACATTTTAAAAGAGAGATATTCTGATGCACTAATTGCACCTTTCATCATATCTTTCTCCTTTTCCTGTAGGAAAGAGTAGAGGAAAAGAATGTGCTTCTACACTTTTTCCCATATGCTCATTGGGCATCATTTTGGCTTGATACATTTGATATGTTTCTAATGTATCATCAATGGTGTCTTTGGAGTGTAGTGGGTGAATTGTATCCTGTTGAAAAATGGGGGATGCAGTACCAGGATGTACACGTTCAAATTGGGCAGTTGCTGGTGAGTCTCTATGTTTATATCTTTGTAGTATGCATTGTTTTCTTTTAGATATTGTATGGCTTGTCTAATTTTTTAAGTTGACTAGTTGGTGCCACATTTGTCTTTTGTTTGCACACCATTAACTAGTACAATCAAAGATTGATCCATTGGCCATTGTACTCCTAAAGGTTGTACATTTTCTTTTAGATCTAATGGTAAATATACTACTTTGCCACAGATGCCATTTAGTAACTTGGATGGGCGTAATTTGGCTGATTTCGGTTGAAGGTGTATTATAGCTTGAAATGGGTGCTCTGTTTGTATTATAATGCTCTCGTACAAGTTAAGCTGTCGAGGAGCTTTCGGAAGTGGGAATATTTCACTAGTTACTAGTGATAGCACGCAATGACATTTGATTATTGTCAAGCTTTGTGTTGCAGTACGTACAATCGTTTGAAGAGTTTGTTTTTTTGTATTTCGTTTCTGCTGACAGATATAAACCTAATTGGAACCATTGGGTTCCTTCATTGTCTTCTATTTTGTAGGATAGATCTACTATATTTGTGCTCTTTTTATAAAACGTTCTGTGACAACAGACACATAGTTGGTCTGGTATTTCAGCAGATGTGTTTTAAAACTTAGCTATATCTTTTTTGTATGTCTTTATTAGGACGTTGCTGTTTGAGGCTTTCGGTAATGTTTTCTAAAGGTACAGAGTCTTCTAAATCACTTTCAGTTCCAAATTACTTATGTTGAATGTGCTCTATTTCTTGAGGGAGTTCTTTGGCTGTTCCATGTAGGAGGATGTTATTTAAATTTTGCAGTTCTAGATCAGGACATTTTGCATAGTATAGTCGAACCACAAGATTCCGTATAGTAAATGGTGCGTAGCTAACATTTTGATGTGGTGGAAAGTGCTTTTGCTAGCAGTTCCTAAAGCGCAGGCTAATGGTTGTCCTCGCAGACCAGTGTGGCTGCTCACTGGACAGGAGTCTATGGTTTGTAAAGTTTTCATTTTACGTTTGTCTTTTAGTTTCAGATAGCAATTAAGGAATTGTGGTAAAGATTTAAGGGATTGTTGGTGTACATTTTACATTGAGCTGCATGACAATTTTTTACACTGGATGGTTTGTTTGGGTGAAAGGAGCATTTGGTTAAAAGTTTGTTGGTGACTTTTTACTATAAGGTTTTTTTGACATAATATTGTTTCCCACCATTTCATACCCTTGACCATTATTGTCTATGGCAAAACAAATGTGTTGTTCTTGTTGATAAGCTTCTTAATTGAAATATGGCCTGTGCTGCTTGTGTGAATCCATTCACCAGCACAGAAGTTTGAAAAGATCTCTATATTGAGACTGTACATGTTTAGAAGTACTTTTTCTAATGTATTGATTAATTTAGTTAGTGGTTTCATTTGTTTTAAAATCAATATAAAACATTTTCTTTTCAGTAGAACACTGCTGTCAATTAGAGCTTTAAGGATTGGTCTCCTGCAGTAGTTTTTAAGGGTATATCATGACTTTTCAGATGTTTTTATAAGATTGTGAAGAACATTTTCTGTAACATCATTTTTTAAATTGCTTTACCGATACTACCTAAAATCTGATAGAGGGTTAGGTTCCTTATTAGGTCTGTTTCTCTTTGTACATAATATTTTACTTTTTGTTTTTGCAAGAGTGGTCTTGACATTTTTTGTTGTGGCTGGTTTAGTTTCGTTGAGTGAGGTTACTAGCTATTTTGTTTTAATGTTTTCTATGCATTGTTTTAGAGGTGGGTGACTATTTGGTGTTGTTTAAGTATTATCTGATCTACTTTTTCTTTCTTTTCTACAGAGTTGCTGTTTAGTAGGCATTTTGTTGTGTCTGTTGGGAAAATAGAACGTTTGTGTTGGAAAGTTGTGCAATTTATATACATGTATGGTGCATGGGTGTGATTGTAGAGATGAATACGGTGCTGTTTGATAGTGAGGTGGAATATTAGGTCTGGTTGGGAAGGTTGAGAGAGTAAGAGTCTACAGAGGTGTGATGGTGTTGGGTTAGTGAGTAAGGCAGTAGTGGTGTGATAGAATCTGTAGGGTGATTGTGCTGTTTTGAGCAACAGGGGGTATTGCAATGGTGGTGTGTAGATGGGAAAAGTAAGAGTGTGAATAGTTAAATATAATGGGCTAGAGTGAAAAATGTTGGTTTGAAAAGAGTTGTCTGGTGTAAAATATAGGGGAACTACTGCTGTAATTACATACATGCACATGGTACACTAATGTACTTACTTTGTTGGATGCAAAGGGTATTCGTTTTTCAGTTGTTGATTTCATTGATGTGCTTCTTTCCTGTAATTGTAAAAGAAAGTTAGTGAAGATATGTGGTAATGGCAAAGTATTTTTAATAAGCACGGTTCATATTTATAAAGGAAGGAGGAGTGGTGGGGGAAAAACAGTCAGTAAGATTGGCAGATGGTTAAAAATTGTTGCTTTTAGAAACATTTTCATGAAAGTTAAGAAATACATATGCGCTTTTAAAGAAGCTCTAACATTTTCTAAAAGAGAAGAAAAGTTGATGGAAAAGATTTGTAGTAAACTTTTCAATGGCAGTTGGTGTGTGGAAGTTTAATAGGTTATGAGTGTATGCATACATGCCAACATGATGCATTCCAATCTGTAGGTGTTTATGTAGTCCTAGATGTTTTGTTTGTTTTCTGGGACTTGTAGTACCACTTTTTCCATTATGAAAGTTGGAGTACAAGTTACAGAATGTAGAGAAAAAAGGAGGACTGCATAAGCAGCTGAAGATTGAAATGGGTTATGATAGGAAGTATACATGTACAGTCAATATATTAAACTGTCACATACTGAATGCCAATTACAAATGGTGTACACATTTATTTTATCTGCTTTTACCTTAATTTATGAAAAAGTGACAGTGCTGCTGTAAATGCAGATATGCATTTTTGAACTTTCTTAAAGATGCTTCCAAAAAATATTTTGAAAATCACAGCATTGTATATGTTTATTCGATACACATGTTACAGTTTTGCATCTTGAAGTTCAGTTGTGTTTTTTCTTTGCATTCTGGGACTTGTAGTTTCAGTGTTATAATGGGAGAAGTGGAAGTGACAGAATGCAATGGAAAAAAAAACATTTGATAAGCATCTATAGATTGGAATGGGTGATGTTGAGATGTATGCATGTGCTGCCAACATATCAAATTGGCAAACACTAGTGCCACTTAAACATGGTCTACAGATCTATTTTATCTGTGTTTCCTTTATTTTATAAAACAGTGACACAGTGCATCTATACATGCACATAAGCATTTTTTTACTTTCATCACAAGGATTGTAAACAGAAACATTTTGAAGCGCACAGCATTGTAATTGTTTGCTGTTTCATGGGAGCAGCTGATGAATGCTGCAATCCATGTCATTTGCTAGAGTGGTTACAAAGAGAATATGCTCATTGAGAATCTTATTACAGGGTAAGTAGCAGGAATATTATGTATTACACGGCCCGCGATAGCAGGCGTGTAGTTATGGTTAAGTTGCTAAAGCCATAGCAAGAGCACTTTTTGGGTGGCTTATAACTTCTCTCCCCCTCGACAAATCCTCACCAAACTTTGCAAAAAAAGTATATGGCCCACTTTGTATTTTTTTTGCAAAGTTTGGTGAGGTTTCGTCCCGGGGGGCAAAGTTATAGGGGGGTCCCACATTTTTTTCCCATAGACTGAACGTAGAAAAACTTTGCTCACGCCTACAGCCCAAACTGCTGGACAGATTTTCACCAAATCTGTGGCAGGAGCGGCGGCTTGGTCCCGAAAGCATGCTTTTGTAATTTAGGTGGAAATCCGTCCAGTACTTTTTTTGAAATGACTAAAAAGTAGGTCCAAAAAATTAGTGCTATCTGGGTCCGCTCCACAGACTCACTTCCCTGTTCGATCTGCGGATAGGACTCCGATTGGCTAGGAAGGTGCTGTCATGTCTGCGTACACCTAACGTGTTCGCTGAATGGTTGGAGTGAAGGATGAAGTGCGTCACGTTTTCCCGATGCGTTTGCCATGTTGGATTTGTGGATATCCGTGGACAGCCCAGCATGGAACAGAGCTGAAATCCAATTTTGGGGAGTGTGTTGGTGTGGAAGAATGGCTGCTGAGGGTGGGGGAATGAACGATGGGTCAAATGCTGTATTTGTTTAGGTGGAAGAAGGCTGTGCTGTGAACGTGGTGTCCGTGGTCACTGTGGGAATCCGAAGACATAATAACCACTTGCCAGATTGTTGGGTATTTTACTATGCTCTGCTGTATTACTTTTGGGTAGTTAGTAGAGTATTGGGTGAAGAGGGCATGCATTGAAGTGTTTGTGCATTGGCTGCAATTACTGTTTTAGTATTTGATAAGTGAAGTGGATAGTGGTTGACTTATGTTTTTGGGTTGTGGTCAGTGGGCAGGCGTTTGCGTGCATGGGAGTGTTATGCTGCAGTGGCTGTGACCAGAGCCTAGAGTCTTGGTTGCATGGCCGAAGGCCGTAGGCCAAAGGCCATTCACACAAGTCTCTAGGCCCTGCCACAACCACTGCAGCATAACACACCCATGCAAGCAAACATTTTGACAGTGGTATGTGGGTTGCATAGGGGGTATGTTATCAAGGGTTTGTCCACTGGCTGCCAGTAGTGTAATAGTATTTGTAGGAATGTGGACATGGTTTGTCGTAGTTGGTTTGTTGGATTGTGTTCACAATGTTGGGTTTATCATATTGTATTGCTGGCTACAACTATCATAGTATAATACAGGTAAGCACTGAATGTTGTGACTCAAATCATTGTATACTTACTGTTTGCATTGTTGATGCTGTATGCAATACTTTGCATGGTATGGGAAAATGTAGCAGAAATTGTGATGAAAGAAAAGATCACGTGTTAGGGTAGGTAGTTTGTAATGAGTTATTGCATTGCATTGCAGACATTTCTGTACTTTGTGGACCCTCATAGTTAGTATGTTACAAGTACTATGCTTCAAACCAGTATACTGTGCAATGTGTTCAGTTCCTGTGTTTGTTCATATAATCATTGGGTCTGATGAAAGGAAAATCCATGCAGGATCAAACTAAATCTTTTTATGTTATGGTACAGTCTTTTTATTGGTGGTTGATTGTAGTAAGAGGAATTGAAAAGGTGTATGGCTTTTGGTTTGGGAGTGGTGGTACTATTGTTGCAGTTAGATACCAGTTGACGTATTCTAACTTTTTATTTCTTGTTGCATTTTAGCAGTATTCATTTATCTGTTTGGTTATTGATCTTTTGTAAGTACTGTGGTATTGCTCAGTAGTGTTGCAGAATTTTGGGGCAGTTAGATACCAGTTGGCGTATTCTAACTGTTTACAGTTTTTCACTTCTGCAGGGTATGTTTTCAAGCATGTTTTCTCTTGTTGATGGATGTATATTTTCACTGTGAGATAGCTGTTGCCTTATTCTATTAGTTTGTGGAATTAAAGGTTGTTGAGGACATTTTGTAGACGTTCATACTCAGATTAGTGAATTCATTTTGGTTTTAAGAATATTAAGTAAGATTTTTAAAGATTTGCTGCTAATCTCTGTTTTAGAGTAATGGAAGTATCATTAAATTCAAACCACCCACATTTCTTTTTGATGTATGCAGTATAGTGACCTGCATTGATTGTGGCTCCTGCTTGGTAGATTATGTCTACTGTTGTGAAGGTTTTCTTGCCAAGTGATACTTGTCCATGTGTGAATCAATTCAGCTTGCAGTTTTTTTTGGTAACATCTGCATTGTAACGCAAAAGCTTTACTATTAAGTATTCACCATGTGACTGTATATGTAAGGTGGAATGATGTTCGGAGTTGCAAGTAGTACATAATATGCCATGGTTTGCATTTTGTACAAGCTGCTGAAATGGAATCGATTCACAGTTAGGTATGGATACATATACAAAGTGTTCATTAGGGACTTGATCCTCTGCCACATGGCTATAGAGAGTGCATGTATGTTTCCACATGTATAAAATCTGGAAGATTTCATTTATAGGTATGTTTTTGTTTTCCAGTATTTGTAGTAAGTATATTAGAAATTCTTGTGGATCTTCTTGTGTGTTTATAGTGAATCTCACCATTCCAGCACAGTAGTCCAGTTCCTGCCTTATTCCATAAACAATGTAAGTGTTGTCAGGATTGTTCATTGAATTTCTGTGAAGGACTAACATTTGCAAACATAATTGGTCAGTCCCGTTTAATTACATTTTTTCAACAATTGGTGGCAATTGGAATAGAATATTGATTGCTACATTTGCATAGCAATTTACACCAGTTGTATTGGAAAGTTAGAATGGACCAGACAGTTCTGTGTCTGAGTCATTTGATGGAAGTGCACGTGTTTTCTTTGAAGAGGTAGTTGGTTTTGTTTGCGCAGTTTGGTATGCATTTTTCTTGTCAGTAGATCTTCTTGGTTTGTGGTTATTGATGAAGTACTAGCTGCTTTGAATTTCTTTGGAGGTATTGTTGTGAGATCCTGTATAAGTTAAGTCTGCACTAGTTTTGTTTTACAAAGTTTTACTTTTTGAGGAACAGGGTAGATTTTGAGATGGGGTGCGTGGAGTATATGTAGTCTATTGTACTCTACAATGCAAGGAATATCAGCGTTTACTTTACTTGCATCAACATTCACTGGAAATAGTGCTTCAAGTGTGACAGTGCTACATAGCTCATGCCTTCTTTAAACACTGCGCTGCCAATTTCTATCAATGCTTTATTCAGGGTAAGACCTTGTGATTTAAGAATGGTGACTGCATATGCTAGAGATAATGAAAATTGTTCTCTGCGTACATACATGTCTTTGGAAAGAAGTAATGGGGCTGTTGAGTGTCCTATCCTTTTAACTTCTGAAAGTTTGTCAAAGTGAATATTGACAAACTGAATGTTGTTGTCACGTGGGTATGTTTGAAAGCCAACAACTGTACCAAGTGCTCCATTAACTAATCCTCGCTTCACATCAAGGTTATGTTTTAGCATTACTCTACAGTTTAAAGACAATGTTCATATTTTCTCTAAACCAACTGTGTTAGAGATAGATTTTTGTAAGGTATTTAGTCGTGATGTAGCTTGTCATACCATGCACGTCCTGTTTGTCTGTGGAGTAAATTTGAACTATTGGTTGCATTTCTTTTTGCAGCATTGTTTCATTGAATTGTGCACAGCTTGCAAGAGTTGGTATCAAGGACATACAGTTTACATTTTTGTGTTCTAATTGTTCCATGACATCAGTAGCACATAAGGTATGCCCGTAGAGTGCATGGATGTTTCTGGTATTTAATATAGATTGTGCTTCTTTAGATAGTACTCCAACTTTAATGCTTTTCAAAATGTTTGCATAGGTGAGGTCTGCAGACTGACACATGTTTTCAGTAAGCTCTTTGTATTGGAGATGTTGCCAAAGATTTACATTTCCTATGCTGCCAAGAGTTTTACAGCATAGTTTGTGCCCTAAGGTTTTAAAAATAGGTTCACCTTCAACTGGTGTTAATTGAAGAAGCTCTCCGAAAACAATAATGTGTTTTCCTCCAAAGAGTCTGAGGTGAATCAAAGCCAACATTAGGTTGGAGACCATGCTCACCGCATCTATTAGGAGCATTTTCATTTGTTTCAAAACTCTGCGTAGTTCCATTGCAGCTTCTGCTGAAAGTTTGTAGTAGTTTGTTTTGGTGTTCTACTGGAAGGAGTAGCAATCGGTGTAAAGTGACACCGCCTATGTTGTAGGCAGCTAAACCTGAAGGGGCAGTTACAACAGCTGACAGTTTGTTGTTTGTCAATTGTTAGAGGAACGTGTAGATGATTTTTATTAAGAATGTTTTCCCTGAACCAGCTTGACCACTTACATATAGCAGTATAGGTTTGTAGTCTTGACAGGTACAAGTTTTAGTTTCATGCTGCATACCATGTGCAATTTGTTTAGTTACTTCTAGGAAACTGCTATGCTGCTCATTGATTAATTGTGATTTGAGAATAGCAAAGTCTTCTGTAGATCCTTCATACTGGCACTCAGTGTTTTCTACTTCAGCCTCTGTCTAATTTGCTATGAGTGGATGTCCAAGTGGTTCTTGGCTTCCTTTTAGAGAAGGGTGACTGCTGTCAGGAGTGTCTATATTTAGTTGTGCCTGGAGTTCTTCTTCTTGTTGGTGTTCATTGTCTAACATAGTTTTGTACTGTGTGTAAAATGTATATCTGTTATAGTGCTTTCATTTGCTTTGAAAGCATCTTCATAGGAGACATGGGTATCTAATAAATCATCTTCTTTTCTCCATGGTTTAAAAAGTTGTAGTAGGGCCATGTAATACAGTTCTTTATGTTGAGGAGTTTTTAATGACAATATCATATGATTAATTAGGCTGCATTTGGTAAGTTTCACCAGTCTGCCTTCACAGCTTTTGACTCTGTAGCTACCTTTCTTCTCATCTGTTTTAATATTCTTTTTGTATGTGACGTTTTGGACTAAGTGGTACATGCACATTTTTTCCAAAGCAGTACTCTTGTTTGGGTATATTTGTCTGGTAAGTTCTTTTTCAAAATGTCCTGGCTGTTGGGATCATTTTTGGCTATTTTTTCTACGATTTGAGAACTCTTTTTCTGGATTTAGCAGGACCAAGGCTTCGCCATACTATGTTTTCAGATTACAAGGCAGTGCCGGTTGACCCGTTTGCGGCTTCGTAGCAGCCACATTCTATATGGGAGAGCCTTTTTATGCCAAAGCTGTACAATTTCTGTGACAGTGTTTTGTCAGATGATATGTTGTCCCAGAGGTCTTTCAGCTATGTTGTCTCTGCTTTGGTTAAGTAGGCTGTGACATATTGTGCAACTGCAGTGGAATTGTCTGCAATGTACTGCACATCTGTATTTGCATTCCAAAGAAGGGCATTGATTGTATTGTAATCATTGATGTACTTTGATACTTCTGATCTTTTTATGCAGTATGTGTTCTTAGGTGATTTGCCCTTGACAGTATCTCTAACTGAAGACATGAAGTTGTTCACTTATCCTGTTGCTGAAGCTGGTCTAGGGAAACCAAAGCAGCATTTGGTGTAGTATTTCCCTTTGTTTTTATATTTGCACTGACAATACTTGCCACACGTGTGTCTTTGAAATTGTAAAGTTTGTCCATGTATGTCGCTATGTGTAGTTTGTGAAGGGATTCACAAGTGACATATTTGTGAATGAACCACAAAACAGTGGCATCGCTGTCCTGACCAAATTTAGGAGCATCTTTAATCCCCAAAAGCATGTGGATGTGTGGTGCTCCTCTGGCTTGGTATTGTTTTCTCCAAAAGAGGTGTTGCACTTCTGAGAGGAGGAACTGTTTTATTATAAATGCATGGCAATAAAGCGATGATGGAATTATCTTGATACTTTTATAGGATCAAGATAGCAGACTTCTCCTGTTGTTTTTATGTCTATATTTGTTTTATTCTTGTTTGCTATGCGTAGGAAATCGTGCAAGTCTTCCCATGCATACTCTGCACAACTTAATGTCCATGTGGTGGGCCAAGGTTTCGTATCATACCGCGTACTTCTGCGTGTCATCGGAACCAGTATTTGTTCATAGCACGCATGTTTGCGAAAAGATTTGTAATACTCGAATGTAAAACTTCATCTTTTTCTTCCACCTTGCTCACTATTCTTAGAGAGGCACAGATCCACCCTACTGATGAGGTCCAACCAGACCGAAACACGTGTCTGGGGTTTCTGTTGGTACTCTTGTTCAGAGGAGAATTGCCTAGCATTTCGGTGCTGGACTGCCCCAGGGCAGGACAAAGACTGATATGTTTGGGATATTTCTTCT
The DNA here is from genome assembly GCF_040938575.1 of Ambystoma mexicanum. Classification (NCBI taxonomy): domain Eukaryota; kingdom Metazoa; phylum Chordata; class Amphibia; order Caudata; family Ambystomatidae; genus Ambystoma; species Ambystoma mexicanum. The sequence goes on along the minus strand of NC_090930.1, from coordinate 913,141,732 downwards.
TTGTGAAAGATAGTGAGCTAAAGACTCTGGGTAAGTCTCTCGTAACCAGGACTAATGTCTGGCAGAGGGACTCCCAGGACCCCCCTTGTTAAATTGCATAGCAGACATATTTTGAAAATTGGTACGTGTTTTCAATGTGTGTGCAATTCCATAGCAAAGAGTTCCTAGTTCACTTTCAAAGAGAAGGTGGAATATGTTTTCAATGTTTTGTCTGAATCTGGGGTCTTCAGAATACATTCGTAAAGAGCGGTGTTCTAATGCTGTTATTTGTGTGGGTCTTTCATCGTACCTTCCTCTTTTTCCAGTAGGAAAGAGTAGAGGAAAGGCTTGTGGCTCTACACTTTTTTCCCTTATGCAGATCCTTTGGCTTGCCGCATTTGGTAATTTTCCAGTGCATCATCTATGATGTCTTTGGAGTGCAGTGGGTGAATTGTATAATGGTCTAAAATATTGGATGCTGTAGTCGGATCTGGAAGTTGAAATTGGCCAGTTCCTAAGGAGTCTTGAATTATTTTGGTGGTTTCCCTCAGGTTTTCTTCAATGTTTATTTCTTTGGAGTATTCATTGTTGACTTTTAGATATTGCAGGGCTTATCTAACTTTATGCAAATACACTAGTTGCTGCTAATTTGTTTTGTCTTTTGTAGGTACGCCATTCACTAAGATAATCACAGATTGATCTATTGGCCATTGCACTCACAAAGTGTCTACATTTTCTTTGAGCTCTAATGGCAAATAAACTACTTTGCCATGAATGTCTTTCAGTAAATCAGAGGGATGTAGTTTTGCTGTTTTGGGTTGAAGGAGTATTATTGCTTGAAATAGGTGCACTGTTTGAATTATAATGCTCTCATACAAGTTAAGTTGTTGGAGTGGTTTTGGCAGTGGGAATATTTCGAAGTTATTAATTATAGCAGGTGAAGGTATTTGGTTGTTGTCAAGTTTTGAAGTGCAGTATCTGCAAAGTATTGAGGGGTTAGTAATTTCATATTTGTTCTCTGTTATAAGATAGAGAGTTGATTGGAACCACTTGGATTCCTCATTGTCTTCTATTTTGTACATTATGTCTACAGTTTTTGTGCTCTTTTTATAAAAAGTTCTGTGGCAACACACACGCACACACATGGTTTGGTACTTTAGCAGATGTGCTTTGAAACTTTAGTATTTATTTTTGTATGTGTGTAGTTGAAGGTTGATATCTGTAAGATTGTTGCTACTCTGTTCTAAAGATATTGAATTTTGTAAGTGGGTTTCACTACCAAAATATTTGCTTTGGCTGTGCTCTATTTCTTCAAGTAATTCTTTAGCTGTACCATGTAGAAGAATGTTATTTAAATGGTCCACTGCTAAAGCAGGACTTTTTGCATAGTACAGTTTATGAACGAGATTTCCTACAGTTCAATGGTATGTTGCTAACATTTCGAGATGGTGTAAGGTGCTTTTGCAAGTAGGTCCACAAATGCAGGCTAAGGAATGCCCTCGTAGTCCTGTGTATTTGCGCGCTGGACAGGAGTCCAAAGTTTGTAATAGTTTTATTTTTAATTTGCCTTTGCCTTTGACATACTGATTGAGGAACTGGCGTAAAGATGTGAAAGATTTTTTGTGTACGTTACATTGATGTGCACGACCATTTGTAGACTGGACATATTGGTTCGGTGGAATGGCGAGTTGATGCTAAATTTGCTAGGGATATTTTTGTGAGCAGGGTTTCTTGTTCCATGATTGACCTTTTCATACCCTCGTCCACTGCTATGCATGGCAATTGGGTTTGTTTGCTTTTTTTTATGCTTCTTCATTGAAATATGGCTGTGTGCTGGTGGTGTGAGTCCACTCACCTGCACAGATGTTTGCAAAGCTATCTTTGTTGATATTCCGTTAGTTACGAAGTGCTTTTTGTAGTTTAGTAATTCGTTTTGTTAGTGGTTTCACTCTGTTTAAAACTAATATAAGTAATTTCCTTTTGAGAATGATTGCACTGTTTATGTGAGCATCCAGGAATAGTTTTCTACGGTAGGTTTTAAGGGTTGACCATGATTTGTCCCCTGTTTTTATAAAGTTCTGAAGGAGGACTCTGTGGTGGAACATTTTTTTTTTAAATAATTTGTTTGGTATGCTTACTTGTGACTGACTGCATAAAGATTCATAGGTGCAATGTTAGCACTAGTGGTAGTTGCAATCGTCTTAATACCTTTCTGTTTAAAATTCTGCTAGAGGCGGTTGCCTATTTTGTACACTTTTGGTTTGATTTGTTCTATTTCTGCATTGCTTTCTACAGAGTTGCTTTTTGGTAGGCATTGTTTGGTGTCGGTTGGAGAAAAAAAGAAAGTGTGGGTTGGGAGGTTGTGCAATGTATGTGCGCATTGTGCATGAGTGTCTGAGTACAAGGGTAGGCATACATGTAGAGGTGTGTGATTGTGGAATAGGCTGTTACTTCAGTTTGGGAAGGCTGTATTCATATTTGTGTGTTACTATACTGGTGTTCAGATGACAATACAAAGTGTGCACCTGCTGATGTGCAATCAGTAATACTGAATCTAATGCTATAGGGTTGATACAATTGTTTGTTCCACAATACAAGAACACTACACTGTTTGAGGAGCAGTCAGAATACTACAACATTATTGCACTTACTTTGTTGCATGCAAAGAGTAGGTTTCTTCTGGGTTCTGTTTTGTTCTTGAGACACCACTGGCTTTCAGGAGTGTGGTCTTCACTGCAATTGCGAAAGAAGGAAGTTAGTACATATGTGTGTTAATGGCACAGCAATTTCACTTGAAGAATAGATTAGTTACATTTGCAGAAGGATTTCTTTCCAGGAAGAGGTACCGTATGTGTTAAATTGCACAGCTTTGTATATGAATGGGGATTTTGGAGCATCAGCATCATTGCTAAGGGGGTTAGTGGAGTATTTAGAAGTGTGTCCTATGAGGTGCAATTTTGAAAGTGTATGTGTTTCTGTTGCACTATTTAGTGTGGAAATTGATTAGTGGAAGTTGTAGTAGGGCGAGAAAAAAGCTTGGAAAGATGTACAGATTGAAAAAGAGAATGTTTATGTGTGTGGAATTCCATTAATTTTTCTGCACATAGATGCTTGCTACATGAATGTAGGAAACCTTTCAGTTATTTGATTTATTTATCCACATTTCTAATGGCACAGTTCTGTATGTACACATGTATTTATTTGGTTTTGCAAGAATGGTAAGTGGCAAGCATTCTGTTGAAATGCATGCAATGTATGTACTTGAAACGCTTTGTAAGATACGAGCTGGTTTACTGTTCTGTGTGCATTTTAGGAATTTCATAATAGTGTGTTAAGGGGGAAGTGGTTGTGAAAATGATAGAAGGAAATAAGAGAATAACAGTTTGCACATTACAAGGAGTGATATGGGTAAATGAAAACTTGGAGAGCAGACAGATTTGCAAGTGAACTTGATGATAGGAGATGGGAGAAATCACAGTATGCTTTTTTGCAGATTATGCAGGGTAAGAAGCAGGAACCCTGTTCATATGCATTTATAAAAGAGTTGCAAATGTACTGTACACACAATATCCATACCTGCAGTCTGTGTTGATGTATATAGATGTGGATGAATCTGGAAGCACAAATCTTGGAGAGTTTTAGAGTAGTTTTTGCTGTAGGTGCTTTGCAATCACAGGAGACATGTACTCAGTGTGATGAACAGTACATCTAAAGTGCTGAATTGTGATGAAAGAGTTAGATGTAGAGTTCTTGGATGTGATTGGTGGGTGGTTGTGTGACTACTTATGTGTAGCCAATCAGGGAGTGGCACAGAGAGTGATGTGGAAAGGGAAAAAGGGCTGCCCTTGTCTTACAAGGTTCACAGACCGGGCGTGCCACATCCGGGGCTTCTCAGAATATCTGGCATGGAAAGGGGACTGTGAGGATTAGCAAATCAGGTGTTGAAGTTGTTCTTTGTAGGAAGAGAGGCTGTGTGTAGTGAAGATGGCAGAGGTGAAGAAAGTGAGGGTGTTGAAAGTAAGAGATCTGTTTGTAAATGTTTTAAAGAGCTATGCTAAGTCTAAAGATATGGCTGCCAATTTTGGTTTTGAAGGAGTGTAGGTTTTGTGGTCAACTGTGCCTGGCTCCAATATGCAGGCAGTGGTTGGAGTTTGTAAGAGTATGTCCATTTGGAACAGTCCAGAAGTTGTGGTACTGCATTGGGTGCTGTCCATTTGGGATACATCATTGCTCCTACTTTGTTGAGTGCACTTGAAAAATTGGTTCAGGCAGTGATGGTGGTTTTTCAAGGTGCCAAGATTATTTTTTCTGAAATGCTACCTAGGGTACCTAGGGTAGTATGGGACAATTGTAATATTTTTGGTCCCCAGCAAAATGGTGCAAGGTGTTTGGTTAACAAAGGCATGTTGTTTAGAGCTGGGATGTTGTCTTGTAATCATGAGAATATTGATTCTGTTAATGTTCATTATTTCAAAGCAGATGTCATTTCTTTATCAATACTGTAAAATGCTATGTTATTTCAAAATATATGGAATGCTTTACAGAAGATAATGTAAAGAAATCTGGAGGGAAATAAGTGAAAAAACCAAAAACAAATACAAAATGAAAGCTGTTTCTTTAGAAGCACCTTTAAAAAAAGGCTCTTTTCAGAGCCACCATTAAAGAGGAAATGGAGTACCCAACCCTCACAGATTACACAATATTTTCACGGACACTGTGGTAGTCCGCGGAGTGTACGTGTCACATTCAGGGATTTTGAGGCTGGCAGGCATGCAAATGGGACTGTGCAGGCCATGGGTTTGGTCAATAAGGTTTACTGGGTGTGCTGTGTAAGGAGAGACTTCGGCAGAAGGTCTGTTTGCTCAGAGGAGAGCAGGTGGCTACGGCTGTGTCCTTCAGAGGCAGAGTATCTGGATTTTGGGCAACTCCTGGATAAATTGGTTGGAGGTGCGTGCAGAGCGCTGTGGAGTAGCTGCGCATCTTGGATTCCCTCATGTGGATGTGCACTGGTATGGTGTGCGCAGAATGAAGTGGCTGGATTTGGTTCATCTTTGTGCCACTTTGATGACACACCGTCATCCAGACATTATTATTATTCATTGTGGAGAGAACAGTTTAGGACATATTACTGGAATCTCCTTGCAGTTTGCAATGAAAGAAGGACTTGGAAAAGTCATGGACATGTTTCCAAACTCCCAAGTAATTTTTCTCATATTGCGCAGAGACAAATGTGGCTGCATTCTTCTTCATTTGGTCCACAATTGGAGAAAGTGAGGCACAATGTCAACAAGGCTGTTTGCACTTTTTTGAGAGATGGTGGTATGTACTCTTTTCACAATGAAAATATTATGTTTTGTAGCACACATCCTGATGCTGTGAATCACATTTTTCTGTGAAATATACAAAATGCATTGCAACCCTTTTTGCAAGTATAACAGTCCTTTTTCCAGTAAGTGTTGACCACTTGAACTTTTTGAAACACAAAAAAAACACCACAAAAAGACTCTTTTCAGAGCCACCGCTTCCTCCCGGAGAAGAGTGCAATGGTTTTGATAGCGCAACACTCCAAACATTTTGAATGTCCGCAGATTTCTAAAAATATACAGGGCCCTGCACCACTTCATTGGCACTTCTATTTTTAAACTGTGAAAGGTGGCTCTGAAAAGAGCCTTTTTTTGTGGTTGTTTTTCTTTTGTATTTTTTGGGGGGGTTTTCACACATGACACATAAGGAAAGAAAGGGAAGGTAGGGGAGGGGCACCAACCACATGGATAAGAAAGGGCAATTGGAGAGAGGAAGATGTTGGGTGGGCCTCACTTGGGTAGGTGGCAATCTTTCTCATGCTCCCAGACCGAAGGCTCGAAAGCACTCCGAAATTGTTCCCCCCTGCAGAGTACAATGTCGCAGTACATACACAATACAGTGACCCTCAAAAGGTAAGGGTCTACTGCATCGCGTAAGGCCTGCGAGGCTGGTTCAGGGATGCACTTTCCCACTGGAGTGTCTCTTGTGGTGGCAGGAGCAGATTTGGAGGATGTTTTAAAGGAACTCAACCTACTACTTAGTTCAAAGGGGACGACCCTCCAAACTGCCGCCTTGGTTTGCACAACTGAGCTCCATGTGGCACTCAGTGCAGCGTACCTTGTGTGCACGTGCCTTGGGTGCCCCTCCAATGGGGGTAAAGAGCCTCCACACCCAAGACTCACGCTGGCTGGCAGTAGTAAGGACTTCCACTACCTCACGCTCATCTTCCTCTTCATCCCTCTCTACATCTCCACACCTGTTCCCCTCTCCAGCCCCTTGGGAAGTTGGTGGCGGTGGAGGGGTTGGGGTTGGTGCTGAGGCAGATGTAGCACCAGCTGCAGCAGCCATTAATGCAATCAGGACAGCTGTCAGGAATGAGGACTAGCAAAACTGAATAGTCTTGGTCAGCAGAAAGGAGCCAAAAGAATTCTTGGTAGTTTCCAAGAGGAATTAAGGCAGGAGCAAAAGCAGGTCCAGCAAGGATTGCAAAAACCACCAATCTGCACTAGTGCTCTGTCTTGGACACAAAGTCAGAATGAGGAGCAGCTCTGGGGTGTAGCCTTTTATAGGGACACTTAGAACACCAAAAAGGCCTAAAAAAGTTCCCGAAAGTATCCAGATCGGTAGGGGCATAGTCTGGGACCTCTTCAAGGGTGTAGTCCAATAGAAAAAGGGACAAGTGTGAAGGAACTTTTGGGTTGAAATCACTTAATGCCTCCGCAACCTGGTTAGTTGCAAAAATGTGTGCTGTCGCATTGGTGTGTCATAGAACGAAGACTTTGAGTTCCTCAACTCCGTTTGTTAGACTCAAAAAACAGGCTGCTGTGACCACACCTTATTACTGCGCCAAAAAAATAAGGCTGAGTCCAAATAGAGTTGTGTGATGGGGGAGTTTAATTAATTTGCCCTATAGATTACACATGTTTTGGCAAGGTGCCTTTCTCAAATCAGGGCATATCCAACAATGTTTCTTGTGACCATTACTGAAGATGAAATAACTGGGGTCAATCCCAACTGAAAATGATGTTTCCGCATCCTGCGTTGTGGCGAAATGGTGCACCATCTTCAGTAATGGTCACAAGAAACATTGTGGATATGCCCTGATTTGAGAAAGGCACCTTGCCGAAACACGTGTAATCTATAGGGAGCAGTAATGAGGTGTGGTCACAGCAGCCTGTTTTTTGAGTCTAACAAATGGAGTTGAGGAACTCAAAGTCTCCGTTCTATGACACACCAATGCGACAGGGAAATTTTTACAACTAACCAGGTCGCGGAGGCATTAAGTGATTTGAGTCCAATAGAAAAACATCTTGGATTGCTCAAAAAAGTGTTTTTTTGGTGTCCGGGGGCCCAGACCCTGTCCACAGTCAAGGGCCTATGCTCAGCATGGGTGTGGTCACATAATGGCGTTGCAGACAGCGCGGGTGTCCAGAATGTCCGTAAAGAAACGAAAATGGGGGCGTCCTAAGGACACTATACCTGTCCGTACTGTTCGCATGCAAGTTGAAACTGTTCTAAGAACACACCTGGTGTTCGGGATGTCCGCCATTAATCAAAATAGAGGTGTTCTAAGGACACTTTACCTGTCGGTACTGTTGGCATGCAAGTTGAAACTGTTCTAAGAACACACGAAATGTCCGGGATATCCGCAATTAACCAAAATGGAGATGTTCTAAAAACATTATGCCTGTCCGTAATGTTCGCAAGCAAGTCCAAACTGTTCTAAGAACACATTCGGTGTCCGGGATGTCCGCAATCAAACTAACACACGTGGTGTCCTGAAAAGTTCATAAATAAACAAAATGGGGGTGTCCTGAGGACGCTAGACCTGTCCATGCTGTTCGTAGGCAGGTTGAAACTGTTCTAACAACACATCTATTGTCCCGGGATGTTCGCAAATAAACAAAATGGGGGTTTCCTGAGGATGCTATGCCTGTCGTATTGTTCGCAAGCGAGTTGAAACTATTCTAAGAACACACGCGGTGTCCTGAAATGTTTGTAAATAAACAAAATGGGGGTGTCCTGAGGATGCTATGCCTGTCCGTATTGTTCGCATGCGGATTGAAACTGTTCTAAGAACAAACGCCTGTCCGTAACTGTTCGTTTCGCTTGTGTCACACTTTTAATTAGTTTCAGGACCCAAACAGTGTCCTTAGAACACCAACGCGCATGCCCAAAACAGTTTCAGTGCATTTGGTGTCCTGCGGACACCTGTTCCCTTTGCGGACATGTTCGCGAAGCCATCATGTGACCGCGCCAACGTTGAGCGTGTATTCTGACTGCGGACACTGTTCGTGTCCCCACACAATTTAAAACGACCTTTTCAGGCAATCCACAATATTTTTCAATAATAAATCACCATAGCACAAATCCCAGACAGTAATCCTGACTTTCTTCATACTTTTTGGGACTTTTTGAACCTTTTTTTAGTGTTCGATCTGTCCGCGGACAGCGCGGGTGTCTGCGAAGCACGCACAAGCACCCCTATAAAAGGCCACACCCCAGAGTTCATTCTCATTGTGTTTCTGGCTATCTTACAGAACACAATGCATTTTTGCTGCAAATTTTACATATTTATTTCTGAAACCTGATGGCATCCATGGCTGCACTACTGCCACCTGCTGCTATATCTGCCTTAGCACCACCTTTACCCCCCCGTCCACCACCACCACCTCCCCAAGGGCCTGAAGAGGGGAACAGGAGTGAGGATGCAGAGGAGGATGAAGAGGATGACGAGAATGAGGCAGTGGAAGTCCCTACTACCAGCACTCGCCGTGAGTCTTGGGTGTGGCAGTTATTTACCATTCATGGTAACGTACCTAAGGCGCGTGCGAACAAAGTCATCTGCAACCAGTGCAAAATGATACTGAGTCGCGGGAGGCCTGGTTCGTACAGCTTTAGTACGACTACTATGAAGCGACACCTTAGGTCGTTCCACGGTGGGGCCGTTCGAAAAGGTGTACCTTGCGAGCAGCATAGTAGGTTGACTTCCTCTACTACATCCTCCGTTTCCGATCCTGTCACCACAAGGAACACTCCTGTGGGTCAGCGTATTCCTCCAGCTGCCTCACAGGCCATTCGCAATGCTGATGACCCTTACCTTTCGAGGGTCACAGTTGTGTGTATGTACTGCCACGCAGTACTCTGCAGGGGGGAGAGACTTCGAAGTGCTTTTGAGACTCTGGTCTCAGAGCACGAGAAGACCTGCTCACTACCTAAGTAAGGCCCACTCTACATTTTCCTCTCTCCACCCGCCCTTTCTTATCCCTGTGGTTGGTGTCCCCCCTTACCCTCCTTTTCCCCTCCTCTCCTAGTGTGTCGTGTGTAAAAAACCAAAAAAAATATAAAAAAACAAAAATAAAAAAAGGCTCTTTTCAGAGCCGCCTTTCACAGTTTAATAATAGAAGTGGGAAATAAATGGAGCAGGGCCTTGTGTTTTTTTTAGAAGTCCGCAGACAGTTCGTGGACATCTAAGATTTTGGGGTGCTACCCTATCATAACCATTGCACTTTTGTCTGGGAGGAAGTGGTGGCTCTGAAAAGAGCCTTTTGGTGGTATTTGTTTATGTTTGAAAAACTTGAAATGGTCAACACCTACTACAAAATGGATGGCTGTAATTCCAAAAAAGGTCGCAATGCATTTTGTAAATTTCTCAGAAAAATCTGATTTCCAGCAAAAGTAAGATGGACTCCATCTCTGCGAAAAATGTATGTGCTACGAAACATAATATTTTCATTGTGAAAAGAGGACATGCCAACATCACTTAGAAAGGCACAAACAGCCTAATTGACATTGCGCCTCGCTTTCTCCATTTGTGGACCAAATGAAGAAGAACGCAGCCACAATAGTCTCTACACAATCCGAGAAAAAAATACTTGAGAATTTGGAAACATGTCCATGACCTTCCCAAGTCCTTCTTTCATTGCAAATTGAAAAGAAATTCCAGACACATATCCTAAACTATTCCCTCCACAATGAATTATCATTATGTCTGGATGATGCTCTATCTCCAAAGTAGCACAGAGAGGTAGCAAGTCCAACCACTTCATTCCACGTACTCCATGCCAGTGCACTTCCACATGTGGGAATCCAAGATCTGCAGCTACTTCACAGCTTTCTGCATGCACCTTAAACCAATGTATCCACGAGTCTCCCAAAATCCAAACAATCTGTTTTCTGAAACACACAGCCATAGCTATCAGTTCTTCTCTCAGGAAAAAGAGTATCTGACAAACTCTCTCCTGGCACAACACACCCACTAAACTTTACAGACCAATCCCTTGCTCTGCTCATTCTCATTTGCATGCCTCCCCACCCCAAAATCCCTGTATGTAACACGTGATGTCCGCGGACTACCGCCATGTACGCTGACATATCGTAACATGGACAGCCCTTCTACCATTTCCACTTCACTCCCTGTGCCATTCCCTCATTGGATATAGCTAAGCAGTCACACGGCCATCCACCAATCACATCCAAGACCTCTGCATCTAACTCCATCATCATATATCAGCACTTCAAATGTACTGTTAATCACTCTGAGTACAAGTGTCATATCATTGGAAATCACCTACTACAAGAAATACTGCACAAGTCTCCAAGATTTCTACTTGCAGCTGCATGCATATCCATAAGCATGAACACAAACTACAGGTATGCATATTTTCTGTATAGTACATGTACAATTCTTATACATTCATATAAACAGATTAACTGACTTTTAACTTGTATAACCTATAAAATGAACTTACTGTCATTTTTCCCATCTGCTATAATCAACTGTCACTTCCAAACCTATCTGCTATTTAATTTCTTTTTACACACACATTTTCAAAGCATGTTGAACTAACATATTTAAAGTAAAATATAAAGACTGCACACTAAACAAAATTGCATGCACACACTATGTTCAAATATCAAACAATACTTGTACAAAAACATAAAAATCAATGTCTAAATTAACATCAGTGCTATAAACACACAAAATTACTAATTTGTTTCCTTTACAATTGCAGTGAAGACCACTCTCCTGAAAAGCAGCAGCAGAATTTGAAGTACAAACAACAAATAAGAAGAAACCTGCTCATTCCACAAAAAAGTAAGTTAAATACCACCATCATATGTTTACTATTACTCAAACACACTGTGGGGTTAATTCAAGCTATTTCTGCGCCTAAAAACAGAGATAGTGCACCATTCTGTGCACTAATCCCCATTTGTTAAACAGAGATTAACAGGCAGAATGGAGCACAAATCCCCATTCTTCAGCGCACAAATGACATAACTCAGCCCCTAGAATTTTAATATTATAGAACAAACAACTGTTTTAATTCTATACCATTAGATTTACTATTTGTGCTTCTACTCACCACTAGCTTACTTTCTACTGTCATCTGAACCCCAGTTTAGTAGCATATAAATTCAAGAATACCCATCCCAACTAGTTGTAGTTGCCCAATGCACAATCACACACCATCACATACATCTTTATCATCATACTCAGACACTCATGCACACAGCACAGATACATTGCATAACACCCCAATTCCTCAATCTGTATGTGAAAGGCAAAGACAAAATCAAAATTAAACTACTGCAAAATATGGATACCTGTCCAGTGTGCAAGTACACAGGACTACAAGGACATTCATTGGCCTGCATTTCAGGACCTACTTGCAAAACCACCTTCCATCATATCAAAATGATATCAACACATCATTCAACTATAAGAAATCTAGTCTATAAACTGTACTATGCTAAAAGTCATGCTTTAAGAAATGGCCAATTTAAATAACATTCTTCTACATGGTACAGCTAAAGACCTACTTGAAGAAATCGACTACATCCTGAAAAAATATTTTGGAAGTGAAAGCCACTTACAGAATGAAATAGCTTTACAACAAAGCTACAAAACCATTATATTAAAAAAAGACAGTCACAAGGGGGCACCTTCTATGGTTGCATGGCAACCTTCTACTACACACATACAAAAAAGAAATACTGACATTTAAAAGTACATCTGCTGAAGTACCAAACCATGTGTGTGTGTGTTGCTGCAGAACCTTATATAAAAGTGACACAAAAACTGTAGTCCTAACATACAAAATGGAAGACAATGAAGATTCTAAATGGTTTGAATTAGCTCTATACCTTATGGCAGAAAACAAATACGAAATAACTGACCCCTTAATACTTTGCAGTTACTGCACTATAAAACTTGACAACACCCAAACTCCTTCACGTGCTATCACAAATAATTTGGAATTATTCCCACTACCGAAACCCCTACAACAACTCAATTTATATGAGAGCCTGATAATTCAAACAGTGTGCACCCCTTTCAAGCAATAATACGCCTTCAACAAAAAACAGCAAAATTACATCCCTCTGAATTGGTGAAAGGCATTTGTGGCAAAGTAGTGTATTTACCATTAGATCTAAAACAAAATGTGCACACTCTGGGAGCGCAACCTCCAATGGAGCAATCTTTAATTATCTTAGTAAATGGTGTACCTACAAAAGACAAAAAAAATGGCAACAACTGGAAGACTTACATAAAGTAAGACAAGCCTTGCAATATCTAAAAGACAGTAATGAATACTACAAAGAAATTAACATTGAAAAAAACTTGAAGGAAACCACTGAAATAATTAATGAGTCACCAGAAACTGGTCAATCTGAGCTTCTAGATCCTGCTACAGTATCCAATACTTTAGACCATTATACAATTCATCCATTGCACTCTAATGACACTGTAGAAGATGCACTAGAAACGTACCAAATGCGACAAACAAAAGGATCACCAATCAGCATATGGGAAAAAAGTATAGAAACACGTGCTTTTCCTCTACTATTTCCTACTGGCAAAGGAGGAAGGTACGATGATAGACCTATTCAAATAACAGCATCAGAATACCGCTCGTTACGGATGTATTCTGAAGATCCCAGATTTAGACAAAATGTGGAATACATATTCCACCTACTCTTTGAAAGTGAACTAGCAACTCTATGTTACCGAGTTGCACACACATTAAAATCAGGAACCCACTTTCGAAATATGTCAGCTACACAATTATTACAAAAAGTGCAACAAAAAGATGAGGTTTTACAATCAAGTATTACAAATCTATTAGCAAACATGCGTGGTACAAAAGAGTACTGGCTCCGACGTCATGGAGATGTACGTTGTATAATAAGAAACCTTGGCCCACCCACTTGGTTTGTTACATTAAGTTGTGCAGAATATGCATGGGAAGATTTACATGATTTCCTACGCATATCAAACAAAAACAAAACAAACATAGATATCCTAACACCTGGAGAACTTTGTTCTCTAGATCCTGTTAACGTTTCAAGATATTTTCATCATCGCTTCATTGCTATGCTACACTTTATTTATAATAAAACTGTTCCTCCCCTCGGAGAAGTGCAACACTTCTTTTGGAGAAAAGAATACCAAGCCAGGGGAGCACCACATATCCAAATGCTTTTATGGATTAAAGATGCTCCTAAATTTGGTCAAGACAATGATGCCACTGTGTTACAGTTTATCGAAAAATATATCACTTGTGAAATTCCATCGGAAGCGAGAAATAGTGATCTTCATGTACAAATTTTACAATTTCAAAGACACAAATGTGGCAAATATTGTCATCGCAAATACAAAAACAACGGGAAATACTACACCAAATGGCGCTTTGGTTTCCCTAGACCAGTTTAAAAAAGGGGTCAAGTGAACAACTTCATGTCTTCAGTTAGACATACTGTTAAAGGTAAATCACCTAAAATACATATTACATAAAAAGAACAGAAGAAGAAAAATATATCAATGATTACAATGCAATCATTGCCCTCTTATGTAATGCAAATATAGATGTGCAGTACATTGCAGACAATTCCACTGCCGTTGCACGATATGTTACAGCATACTTAACCAAAGCAGAAATAACAGAACTTCAAGACCTCTGGAATAACCTGTCATCAGACAAAACACTGTCTCAGAAATTATACAGCTTGGGCATAAAAATGCTCTCTCATAGAGAATGTGGCTCCAATGAAGCAGCAGATCGTTTAACCGGTGGTCTTGGTCCTGCTAAATCTAGAAAAAGAGTTCTGAAATCATACGACATAGAAACAATAGCCAAAAATGATCCCACAGCCAAGACATTTTGAAAAACAATTTGCTGCACATATACTACCCAAACAGAAGTACCACTTTGGAAACCATGTGTCTATACCACATAGCCCAAAACTTCACATACAAAAATAATATAAAACCCGATGTAAAAAAAGGTAGATACACAGTGACAAATTGTGAAGGCAGCTTAGTAAAACTCACCAAACCAAATGTAATTATATCAAATTGTCATTAAAGACTCCTCAACATAAAGAACTATATTACATGTCCCTGCTACAACTCTTTAAGTCATGGAGAAAAGAAGAAATACTAGATAACTATGACACCTACAAAGATGCTTTCAAAGCAAATGAAAGCACTATAACTGATGTAAACTTTACACACTACAAAACAATGTTGCACAATGAACAACAACACGAAGAAGAACTCCAGGCCCAACTAGATAAGGACACTCCTGACAGTAGTCAAACTTCTGTAACAGGAAGCCAAGAACCACTGGGACAGCCACTAATAGCAAATGAAGCAGAATTAGCCATGACGGAAGTAGAAAACACCATGTGTCAGTATGAAGATAAAGAAGACTTAACTATACTACAATCAAAACTAAACAATGAGCAGCGTAGCATTTTTCAAGAAGTAACAAAAGAAATTGCACATGGTGTACAACATGAAAATAAAGAATGCACCTGCCAAAATTACAAACCTATACTACTGTACATCAGTGGTGAAGCTGGTTCTGGTAAAACATTCTTAATCAAAACCATCAGCAAATTCCTTCAACAATTGACAAACAACAAACTGTCAGCTGTTGTCACTGCCTCCACAGGTTTAGCTGCCTACAACCGAGGCGGTGTCACTTCACACTGATTACTACTCCTGCCAGTAGGACACCAAAACAATTTAGACTATTACAAACTTTCTAAAGAAGCTGCAATGGAACTACGCAGAGTATTAAAACAAATGAAAATGCAACTAATAGATGAATTGAGCATGGTCTCCAACCTAATGTTGGCTTTGATTCACCTCAGATTACAAGAAGTACTCAAAACAAACTACGAAGAGCTCTTTGGAAGAAAACACATTATTGTTTTCGGAGATCTTCTTCAATTGACACCAGTGAAAGGTGAGCCTATTTTTAAAAATTTAGGACACAAACTCTGCCGTAAAACTGTTGGCAGCATAGGAAATGTCAACCTTTGGCAACATTTCCAATACAGAGAATTAACAGAAAACATGTGGCAATCTTCAGATCTCACTTATGCCAACATCTTAAAAAGTATTAGAGTTGGTATACTATCTCAAGAAGCACAAACAATATTGATAACCCGGCACATTCATGCACTTTCTTGCGATAATACATGTGCTATGGATGTTATGGAACAATTAGCGCACAGAAATGTCAATTGTATGGCCTTAATGCCAACTCTTGCAAGCTGTTTAAAATTCAATGAAACAATGTTAAAAAAAGAAATGCAACCAATAATTGAAATTAGCGCCACAGACAAACTAGACGTACATGGTATGACACCACCCATGTGTGAGCAAGCCACAAGACTAAATAGGTTAGAAAATTCAATCTCCAACACAGCTGGATTGGAAAAAATATTAAAATGATCATGCATAAACGTAACCTTGACGTGGATGAAGGACTAGTTAATGGAACACTGGGTACAGTTGTTGGCTTTCAAACATACCCACGTGACAACAACATTCAGTTTGTCAATATTCTCTTTGACAAACTTTCAGAAGTGAAAAGGATAGGACACTCAACAGCTCGAATCCTTCTCTTCAAAGACATGTATGTACACAGACTCTATGCCCTGGCCTCAACCACCACAGCATATCACACCCATAGAGTCAAACATTTTAACTATGCCATATGGGCACTTTTAATGTCCGCAAACATTATGAGTGTTCTTAGAACATTTTCAACTTGCCTGCAAACAATAAGGACAGGCATAGCGTCATCAGAACACACCCATTTCATTTATTTACGAACATTTCAGTATACCGCGTGTGTTCTTAGAACAATTTCAACTTGCCTATGGACAATACGGACAGCGTCTTCAGGACACCCCATTTCGTTTCTTTACGAACATTTCAGGACACCGCATGTGTTCTTAGAACAGTTTCAACTTGCCTGCGAACAATACGGACAGGCATAGCGTCCTCAGGACACACCCATTTAGTTTATTTACGAACATTTCAGGACACCGCGTGAGTTCTTAGGACAGTTAGTTTCAGCTTGCTTGCGAACAATACGGACAGGTCTAGCATCCTCAGAACAGCCCCATTTTGTTTATTTACGAACATCCCAGGACACTCGATGTGTTCTTAGAACAATTTCAACTTGCCTACGAACAGTACAGACAGGTATAGCGTCCTCAGGACACCCCCGTTTTGTTTATTTACAAACATCCCGGGACACATGTTCTTAGAACAATTTCAACTTCCCTACGAACAATACGGACAGCGTCCTCAGGACACCCCCATTTCATTTATTTACGAACATTTCAGGACCCCGCCTGTATTCTTAGAACAGTTTCAACTTGCCTGCGAACAATACGGACAGTCATAGCGTCCTCAGGACACACCCATTTCGTTTAATTACGAACATTTCAGGACACCACTTGTGTTCTTAGGACAGCTTCAGCTTGCTTGAGAACAATACGGACAGGTCTACCGTCCTCAGAACACCCCCATTTCATTTATTTACGAACATCCTAGGACACATGATGTGTTCTTAGAACAGTTTCATCTTGCCTACAAACAGTATGGACAGGTATAGCGTCCTCAGGACACCCCCATTTCGTTTATTTATGAACATTTCAGAACACCAGTGTTTTCCGCGGTCAGAACGAACACTACAGGGGTGCCTGCCACTGAAATAAATACAACATTTAACCCATCTCTTACTCTCCCACCCTCCCCAAACAGTCTTACACGCCAACACACTTGACTAAATAGTATTTTTCCACCAAGTTTCACTGCGCTGTCTGCGGATGTCTGCGAATACAAGATGGCGGGCGTGCCTAGGAAATCTGACGCAATACACGCTCTCAACCACCCAATCAGCGAACACGTCCAATGTCCACGGACACGACGTGCATCGCCCAACCAATCAGGTCCCTGTCCGCGGAGCGAACAGGGAAGTGTGTCCGCGGACCGAACATAGATATCACTAATTTTTTGTGACATACTTTTTGGTCATTTAAAAAAAACTACTGGACTGATTTTCACCAAATTTGCAAAAGCACGCTTTCTGGACAAAGCCGCTGCTCCTGGTCCAAATTTGATAACATTCCGTCCAGTGGTTTGGGCTGTAGGTGTGAGAAAAGTTTTTTCCCCATTCAGTCTATGGGAAAAAAATAAGTTTTGACCCCCTTTATAACTTTGCCCCCCCTGGACCAAACCTCAAACTTTGCAAAAACATTCAGAGTGACCCATATACTTTTCTTGCAAAGTTTGGTGAGGATTTGTCCAGGGAGATCGACATTATAAGCCACCCAAAAAGGGCTCTTCCTATGGAAACTTAATGTTAGACGATCCTCTGCACACCAGTTCACTACACATCAGAACACTGCTCACATTTCTCCGCCATCCCCTCCCACGGTTCCAGGCTCAGGTGATTCGGTTAACCCAAAGAACCGAAAACCCCGTACCAGCTTTGGTGTACGGGCTCGTTTGCAACCCTTTCTGCATTGGCAATTGCCTTGGAGAGCGTATAGCAGAAGGGGCGGTGTTACGTCACCACGTCGGTCACGTGATCCAGAGTCACGTGTCCTTGTTGGACGTCACATGATCCAGAGACGTCACATGACTCCCAGACACACAGTATAAAGGTCTGAGAGACAGAACACTCATTGCTTCTCAGCTGGCTTCAGACCCTGTTTGGCGTTACTACTTGCTCCTGGCTATCTTGATCACGGAACTCTACCTCGGACTCCCTCGGACACCCCTTTTGTACCTTTGCTTGGAACTGTTGCCCTGTTGCCGGATTTTGGACTTCACCTCGACTTTCCTTTGGATCATCCCTGGTTACCTTGCGGAACTTCTACGCCCTTTCCCTTCTTGGGATTCAAGTCAAGCCCTCTCTCCTACAGGTGGCTAACCCTTCATCCACGCTAACCTGCGGTTCTACCATTCCAGGGACCGCCGCATCATCTGAGTCTCGAACCTCTCTACTAGGTTACCTGGGTTACCCTTACACCAGATAGGTAAGACATTTTAGATCCTTTTGTTTATCTGACTGTATTGTGATTGCCTGGTACTTAACCCCGTTCCTTCTCGACAGCAGCATCGGTGTTCCAGAGGCTCCGTGGATCTGGGAAGACATCTCCCACCTGTGGCCTCAAAGGTCGCACAGCGGGTTTCTATTAAGTTCCCCTGTGCGTCACTTGGGGACAGAGGACTCATCGGTCTACACGACACTCAAGTCAGAACACTTAACCATAACTACACTGCCACGGCTGTGTAATATAATATATATATATATATTCAGTGAAAAAAACTTTGTTAAAGGGACGTTATGGTTAAGTTGCGCTACTAAAAACCTATGAAATTCAGTGAAAAAAACGTTGTTAAAGGGACGTTATGGTTAAGTTGCGCTACTAAAAACCTATGAAATTCAGTGAAAAAACTTTGTTAAAGGGACGTTATGGTTCCAAGTAAAACCGAAAAACCCTTGAAATTCGGCAGTTATGGTAAGCTAAGCAACCATAACTCGCGCCGCCACCGTGCACTGCTAAGACTAACACCCAGGACATCAAAGATGACATCACAAATATCATTGATGACATCACTGATGACATCACATGTGTATGTACTTCTCATGAAATATGTGTAGAAGGGATTCTTATTATGTTGCGAAAAAAGTGTCAAGAATCATTGCAAGAAATATACCCTAATAAGTGCATTGAACGATGCATTGATATAAATAGCATCCTATTATGGGGTTCTATCTAGTATACTAAGCTACTCATACAGAAACATAACATTGTGTGCAGCGTACAAGATGAAGGTATGATATTCGTAATGTTCATATGTTGAATAATGAAATAATTGTTTTCTTAACAGATTTTGGTGTACTGTGAAATATGTAATAAGTAGCTAATAAAACCCATGTATTACATAATTGCATTACTATAGACAAAACACAAAGACACAAGAACACATACCAATATGGGTATATACAGGGAAAGTGAAGTTAACAAAAAAGCACAAGTAGTAGCAGAAACAATTCATAACTTAACTGATTAGTTTCATGCAAATAAATGATTGCTCTGTTTCAAAGCTGCTATTTACCCTATGTATATGTATCACTTGATGTGATTGGACCCTAAGGAAAGTAGTGTGAGTACAATGTATACAAATATGACCATATACAGGGAAAGTACAGCCATAAAAAAAACAACAGAACTATCAGAAAGTGCTCATAAGTCTAGTGATTATCTTTATGCACAAAAAGGATTGCTGTCTTTCAAGCTTGTGTTTTCCCATATGTATATGTTTCATATGATGTGACTGTACTCTAAGGGAATTACTGTAAGAACCTACTAGAAGGATATGTCTACAAATAAAATAAAATTCTTAGTTTCTGACTGTTAATGAAGAAAACCATGTGGCCTAGATATGTCAGCAAAAGATAAAATAGTGAGCCAGACATGTGATGTCATCAGTGATGTCATCAATGACATTTGTGATGTCATCTTTGATGTCCTGGGTGTTAGTCTTAGCAGTGCACGGTGGCGGCGCGAGTTATGGTTGCTTAGCTTACCATAACTGCCGAATTTCAAGGGTTTTTCGGTTTTACTTGGAACCATAACGTCCCTTTAACAAAGTTTTTTCACTGAATTTCATAGGTTTTTAGTAGCGCAACTTAACCATAACGTCCCTTTAACAAAGTTTTTTTACTGAATTTCATAGGTTTTTAGTAGCGCAACTTAACCATCAAGTCCCTTTAACAAAGTTTTTTTCACTGAATTTCATAGGTTTTTAGTAGCGCAACTTAACCATAACATCCCTTTAACAAAGTTTTTTCACTGAATTTCATAGGTTTTTAGTAGCAAAACTTAACAATAATGACTTTGACTTTATATACATGTCATATGGAACTGACTAGATCTCTTCTTATGAACTTGATGTCCGCGAACTTATTTAATGTTCGCTGACATGTTCGGAGAACAGTACCACTACCTAAAAACTGTGGGGGGGCGTTGGGTGGGTATGTTTGATTGTTATATCATAATATAAGAACAATTAACAAATTCAAAAAGCAGCACACAAACACATTCTATATAGTAATACATAAGAAATGTAACCCATATATGTAACACACTAACCATTCATTTAAATACAATATGTTCTGAAATGTAATATACCACAAGAACATAAATTGGCTTCCAACATAATTACCTCACAGACACAACAGAACTGAGAACAAGACCAGACCCACTGAATACATAGGACTTATCTTACCAGAATTAGTAAGTGTACTTCATTTTACTCATATATTTATAAACTTTCTGTAATAGATTAAAAAATATATTATCTTTTCTTTTTTTTCTCACAGAAATGTCTAGTACTCTGGAATGGATAGAGGACAATTTCCCACATGAAGAAATGTCACAAGATAGTGAAACTAATGGTAAACACTTTATAATATAAACCATTTAAATATTATTATTTTGTATACATTTAACACATATATATTCTTTTATACAGAGCATAACAAAATAGAAACTACCTCTGAAGAAGCTGTTATGGAAAACACGCTTGACAACATAAAAGAAAAAATTGATTTACTGTTGACCAATTTTAATAATTTGAAAACTTTTGTTGAAGATCATTTTAAAACAAAAACGTCATACCATTGCCCCACATGTACTTGTCCCTCCTCACCATATCCCAGTCAATTATCCCCAAACCCTCTCCATAATCCAAAACGTTTTGATGAGATTTCCATCCCTTCCTCACCTAATACCAATCATGTTGAAACCCCAAATTCTCCTGTTTTTGTTTCTGTTTCTGCCTCACCTTCTCTGTCATAAATTATTTATATATGTTAAATAAAGTTTAATTTTTATATTGTATTGTGAATAGTTTCCGTTTTATTTTTAAAAACAATAAAAGTGTCCGCGGACAGTGCGAGTGTTCTGAAGTGTTCGTACATAAACGAAAATGGAGGTGTCCTGAAGAACACCACACCTGTTCGTACTGTTAGCAAGTTGAAACTGTTCTAAGAACACACGTGCTGTCCTGAAATGTTCGTAAAGAAACAAAAATTAAAGTGTTCTTAAGAACACTATATCTGTCCGTAATGTTCGCTATCAACTTAAAACTGTCCTAAGAACACAATTGGTGTCCTGAAATGTTCGTAAATAAACAAAAATGATGTGTCCTGAACAACAGTACAACTGTTCGTAGTGTTCGCTACCCAATTGAAAGTGTTCTAAGAACACAATTGGTGT
Organism: Ambystoma mexicanum; assembly: GCF_040938575.1. NCBI lineage: Eukaryota > Metazoa > Chordata > Amphibia > Caudata > Ambystomatidae > Ambystoma > Ambystoma mexicanum. The sequence goes on along the minus strand of NC_090930.1, from coordinate 913,120,123 downwards.
CCTGAAATGTTCGTACATAAACTAAATTACACGTGTCCTGAAGAACACTATATCTGTCCTTACTGTTCGCTACCAAGTTTAAACTGTTCTAAGAACACACGCGGTGTCCTGAAATGTTCGTTTCACGTGTGACGCACTTTTAATTACTTCAGAACCCGAACAATGTCCGTAGGACATCAATGCGCATGCGCTAACCAATCTCCGTGCACTTGGTGTCCTGGGGACAGGCGCTTCCTTGGCAGACTAGTTCGCAAACAGATCATATGACCCCACCCACGCTCATCGTGTGTCCTGAAATGCGGACACTGTTTGTGTCCCCGAACAATTTAAAAGTACATTTTCAGTTAATCCATAATATTTTTCAATAAATTCTCACCATGCCACAAGTCCCACATAGCAATCTTGAGTTTCTATATACCTTTTGAAACTTTCCGATCCTTTTTTTGTGTTCGATCTGTCCGCGCAAAGTGCGCATGTCCGCGGACCGCGCACAAGCACCCCTATAAAAGACCACGCCCAAGAGCTTATTCCCATTGTGTTTCTGGCTATTCTTCATAACACAGTGATTTTTGCTGCCACCTGCAGACTACACCATCATCGACATGGCATCCTTGGCTGCTGAACTGCCACTTGGTGCTGCACCTGCTTCAGCACCACCACCACCACCACCACCCCCTCCACCACCACCACCTCCCCAAGGGCCTGAAGAGGGGAACAGGACTGAGGATGCGGAGGAGGAAGAAGAGGATGATGAGAATGAGGTAGAGGAAATCCCTACTACCCGTACTAGGCGTGAGTCTTGGGTGTGGCGGTTATTTACCATTCATGGGAATGGTCCTAAGGCTCGTGCGAACCATGTTACCTGCAATGAGTGCAAAATGATACTCAGTCGCGGGAAGCACGGTAACTACAGCTTTGGGACCACTACTATGAAGCGACACCTGAGGTCATTTCACTCTGGGGCTATTCGCAGGGTTGTACATTGCGAAGAACGTAGCAGGTTGATTTCCTCTACTTCAGCCTCTGTTTCTGATCCTGTCACCACAAGGACCACCTCTGTGGGACAGCGTCTTTCTCAAGCTGCCTCACAGGCCATACAGAATGCCGATGACCCTTACCTTTCGAGGGTCACAGTTGTATGTATGTACTGTGACACAGTACTCTGCAGGGGGGAGCAACTTCGGAGTGCTTTTGAGACTATCGTCTCAGAGCACGAGAAGACCTGCTTACTACCCAAATAAAACCCACTCTACATCTTCCTCTCTCAGCTCGCCCTTTCTTATCCCTGTGGTTGGTGTCCCCCCCTCTACCCTCCTTTACCCTCCTCTCCTAGTGTGTCGTGTCTGAAAAACCAAAAAGAATACAAAATTACAAAAATCAAAAACAAATAAGGCTATTTTCAGAGCCGCCTTTCCCAGTTAAAAAATAGAAGTGAAAATAAAAGAAGCAGGGCTCTTTGTATTTTTTAGAAGTCCGCGGACAGTTCGCGAACATTAAAAAAATTGGGTTGCTACTCCATCACAGACATTCTAATTTTCTCTGGAAAGAAGTGGTGGCTCTGAAAAGAGCCTTTGGGTGGTGTTTGTAAGTGAAAAATTGTAAATGCTTAACATCTACTTCAAAATCGTTGTTGTAATTCCAAAAAAGGTTGCAATGCATTTTGTACATTTCTCAGAAAAATCTGATTGCCAGCATAAGTAAGATGGACTCCATCTCTGCGAAAAATGTATGTACTACAAAACATAATATTTTCATTGTGAAAAGAAGACATGCCAAAATCTCTTAGAAAGCCACAAACAGCCTTATTAACATTGCGCCTTGCTTTTTCCATTTGTGGACCAAATGAAGAAGAACGAAGCGACATTTGTCTCTGCGCAATCCGTGAAAATATCACTTGAGAATTAGGAAACATGTCCATAACCTTCCTCAGTCCTTCTTTCATAGCAAATTGCAAAAAAATTCCAGTCACATGCCCTAAACTGTTCCCTCCACAATGAATTGCAATTATGTCTGGATGTTGCTCTGTCTCCAAAGTAGCACAGAGAGGTATCAAATCCAACCACTTCATTCCACATACTCCATGCCAGTGTACTTCCACATGTGGGAATCCAAGATCTACAGCTACTCCACAGCTTTCTGCATGCACCTTCAACCAATGTATCCACGAATCTCCTAAAATCCAAACAATCTGTTTTCTGAAACACACAGCCATAGCTATCTTTTGTTCTCTCAGCAAAAAGAGTATCTCAGAAAATCTCTCCTGGCACAACACACCCACCAAACTTTCCTGACCAATCCCTTTCAGTGCTTATTCTCATTTGCATGACTTCTGAACCCAAAAATCCCCGGATGTAACTCCCGATGTCCGGGAACTACCGCCATGTCCGCGGACATATCGTAACATGAACAGCACTTCTACCATTTCCAATACACTGTCTCTGCCATTCCCTCATTGGATGTACCTCAAAAATCACATGACCATGCACCAATCACATTCAAGACCTCTACATCTAACTGCATCATCATATATCAGCACTGCAAATGTACTCTGAATCTCTCTGAGTACAAGTGTCATATCATTGGCAAGCAGCATCTACCACAAATACTGTACAAGTCTTCAAGATTTCTAGTTGCAGCTCCATGCATATCCATATGCATGAACACAAACTTCAGGTATGCATATTTTCTGTATAGTAGATGACATAGCTCTCAACCATTTTTGTTTTACAAGCGGGTGAAATCACCCGATTTTGTTTTTAGCGGGTGAGACGCCCATTGGAATGAATGGGCGTGCAGGAGGCTTGGCGGGTGAGTCTGCCCTTTACAAGGCGTGTGACACCCGCCAAAAGCGTGTGAGTTGAGAGCTATGGTAGATGAACACATTTTCAAACAGACTTTTACCTTGTAAAATCAGTGAAATGAATTTACTGTACTTTTTTCAATTTCCTAAAATCATCTACCACTTATACACCTTTATACTTTTTACTTTCTTTATACACACACACTCAAATCATGTTAAACTAACATTTGTTAAATGAAATATATAGACTACATATATTCAAACAAAATTGCATGCAAACACAATCTATGTTTAAACCTTTATAAAAATACTTATACAATTTCATATTTTTTGTTTTTATTTATTTATTTACTTAATTACTTTAAATTAGACATGACATTGAGGCGCTATTACCTAGAACAGTTTACTTACAGAAATAGTGGTATTCACTAATATATTATAAATTTCACAAGACATAGTAAAGATATTTTTTTTTTGCTACAGTTAGTCATTCAATACAATTTGTTCATTAAGAACATATCATATGTACTGAACTGATGCAATGTATCTTATGTAAATAAATTAGTTTAATGGTTTTACAGAAGGCACTGAGGATTTCAATTAAAAAAATCAATATCTAAATTAAAAACAGTGCTATATACAAACAAAGTTACTAATTTGAAGCTTTTACAGTTGCAGTGAAGACCAGTTTCCTGAAAAGAAGCAGCCGAATTCGAAGAAGAAAGAAAAACTAAGAAGTTACCTGTTAATTTAAAAAAAAAGTAAGTAAAATATCACCATATTATTTATATTATTAATCAAATATACTATAACATTAATACCAGCTATTTTGGTTTCTTAAAATAGAGATTTTGTACCATTTTGTCCAAAAATTTCCATGTGGTAAACAGCGATTTACAACCAGAATGGCCCACAAATTTCTATTTTTGTTCACACAAATTAGCCAACTGAACCACTACAATTTTCATATTATAGAACAAACAACTGTTTTAATTGTATACATTACATTTACTATTTGTACTTTTCCACACCACTAGCTTACTTTTTTTTTGTCATCTGAACCCCAGTTTAGTGACACATAAATTCAAGAATACCTATCCCTACTAGTTTTATTTCCCAATGCACAATCACACACCATTACATACATCTTTATCATCTTACTCAAACACTCATGCACACAGCACACATACATTCCAGAACACTCCAACCCATATCTTCTTTATTTTTTTCAACAGACCCTAAAGAATGCCTACCAAAAGACAACTCTGTAGAAAGCAACGCAAAATTAGAGCAAATGAAAATAAAGGTGTCCAACATAAGCATCCATCTCTAGCAGAACTTGTAAAAAAAGTTGAAACAAAACAGCTAATACAATAATTTAGTGAAACACAAGAAGTTTCAAGTACAACAACTTCGCTTCCTCTATCAAAATGTAAAACAAACCAAAAAACAATTAACAGAAAATCAGCTATCAGTACAGATAAAACTACTTCTTCAAATTTTAATATAGTGCAAAGTAAGCATACCAAGAAAAATATTTTAGCCAAAATATACCGTCACAAAGTCCTTCAAAATCTTATAAAAACAGGAGAGAAATCAGGTTCAAAGCTTAAAATCTATCGTAGGAAATTAATCTTAGAAGCATTGATGGACAGTGCAATTCTTCTCAAAAGAAATGTATTTATTTTACTGTTAAACAAAATGAAACCACTAACAAAACTAATAACTAAATTACAAAAAAGACTTCTCAATAAGCGAAATGTCAACAGAAAGAACTTCTTAAGTATCTGCGGAGGTGAATGGAATCACACGACGAGCACAGAACCATATTTTAATGAAGAAGCGTACAAACAAAAGCAAACAAATACAATTGCCATGCATAGCAGTGGTCGAGGTTATGAAAAAGTTAATAATACCATAATGGAACAAGAAGTACTCCTTACAAAAATATGCCCTGAAAACTTAGAATTACCCCTCCATTCAACTGAATCAGAACGTCTAGTGTACAAATGGCCATGCACGTCAATGTGTAACATTCCCAAACAATGTTTCAAATCTTTACACCAATTCCTCATTAAATATGTAAAAAGCAAAGACAAAATCAAAATTAAATTACTGCAAAATATAGATACCTGTCCAGTGCGCAAGTAAACAGGACTACAAGGACATTCATTGGCCTGCATTACAGGACCTACTTGTAAAACCACTTTCCATGACATCAAAAAGATATCAACACATCATTCAACTATAAGAAATCTAGTCTATAAATTGTACTATGCTAAAAGTCCTGCTTTAGCACTAGCAAAGTTGAATAACATCCTTCTACATGGTACCGCAAAACACCTACTTGAAGAAATTCACTATATCCAGAAAAAATATTTTGGAAGTGAAAGCCATTTACAGAATGAAATAGCTTTAAACCAATTAAGCAATTCTACACATGGCAACCTTTTGCTAAACACATACAAAAAAGAAATACTAAAATTTAAAAGTACATCAGCTGAAGTACCAAACCATGTATGTGTATGTTGCCGTAGAATGTTTTATAAAAGTAACACAAAAACTGTGGACCTATCATACAAAATAGAAGACAATGAAGATTCTAAATGGTTTGAATTAGCTCTCTACCTTCTAGCAGAAAACAAATATGAAATAACTGAGCCCGTAATACTTTGCAGTTATTTCACTACAAAACTTGACAACAACCAAACTCCTTCACGTTCTATCACAAATAATTTGGAATTATACCAAGTACCAAAACCTCCACAACAACTTAATTTATATGAGAGCATCATAATTCAAACAGTACACCCATTTCAAGCAATAATACGCCTTCAACCAAAAACAGCAAAATTACCTCCCTCTGAATTGGTAAAAGGCATTCGTGAAAAAGTATTTTATTTACCATTAAATCTAAAAGAAAATGTGCATACTCTAGGAGTGCAACGTCCAATGCAGCAATCTTTAATTATATTAGTAAATGGAGTACCTACAAAAGACAAAAAAATATGGCAACAGCTGGTAGATTTATATAAAGTTATACAAGCCTTCCAATATCTTAAAGAGAATAATGAATATTACAAAGAAATTAATATTGAAGAAAACTTGAAAGATACAACTGAAATAATTCAAGAAACACAAGAAGCTGGTCAATTTGAGCTACTAGATCCTGCTACAATATCAAATACTTTAGACCAGTATACAATTCATCCTTTGCACTGTAATGACACCGTACAAGATGTACTGGAAACTTACCAAATGCGTTAAACAAAAGGATCGCGAATCAGTATATGGGAAAAAAGTATAGAAGCACGTGCTTTTCCTCTACTCTTTCCAACTGGCAAAGGAGGAAGGTATGATGATAGACCTATTCAAATATCAGCTTCAGAATACCGCTCATTACGGATGTATTCTGAAGATCCCAGATTTAGACAAAATGTGGAATACATATTCCACCTACTCTTTGAAAGTGAACTAGCAACTTTATGTTACGGAGTTGCACACATATTAAAATCAGGATCGCACTTTCAAAATATGACAGCTACACAATTATTAGAGAAAGTGCAACAAAAGGATGAGGTTTTACAATCAAATATTACAAATCTATTAGCAAATATGCGTGGTACTAAAGAGTACCGGTTTCGACGTCATGGAAATGTACGTTGTATGATCAGAAACCTTGGCCCACCCACTTGGTTTGTTACATTAAGTTGTGCAGAATATGCATGGGAAGATTTACATGATTTCCTACGCATATCAAATAAAAACAAAACAAACATAGATATTCTAACACCTGGAGAACTTTGTTCTTTGGATCCTGTTAATGTTTCAAGATATTTTCACCATCGCTTCATTGCTATGCTACATTTTATTTGTAATAAAACTGTTCCTCCCCTTGGAGAAGTGCAACAATTCTTTTGGAGAAAAGAATACCAAGCCAGAGAAGCACCACATATTCACATGCTTTTATGGATTAAAGATGCTCCTAAATTTGGTCAAGACAGTGATGCCACTGTTTTACAGTTTATTGAAAAATATGTCACTTGTGAAATTCCATCAGAAGCCACAAATAGTGATCTTTGTGCACAAATTTTACAATTTCAAAGACACAAATGTGGAAAATATTGTCGTCGCAAATACAAAAACAAAGGCAAATACTACACCAAATGCCGATTTGGTTTCCCTAGACCAGTTACAAATGCAGGTCAAGTGAACAACCTCATGTCTTCAGTTAGACATAGTGTTAAAGGTAAGTCACCTAAAAATACATATTACATAAAAAGAAAAGAAGAAGAAAAATATATCAATGATTATAATGCAATCATTGCCCACGTATGGAATGCAAACCTAGATGTGCAGTACATTGCAGACAATTCTACTGCAGTTGCACGATATGTCACAGCATACTTAACTAAAGCAGAAAATACAGAGCTCCAAGACCTCTGAAATGACCTGTCATCAGATAAAACAGTATCTCAGAAATGATACAGCTTGGGCATAAACATGCTCACCCATAGAAAATGTGGATCTTATGAAGCAGCTGATCGTTTAACTGGTACTTCATTGTATGGTAAATCTGAAAATATAGTATGGCTAAGTCTTGGTCCAGCTAAATCTAGAAAAAGAGTTCTAAAATCATATGAAGATATAGAAACAATAGCCAAACATGATCCCAACAGCCAAGACATTTTAAAAAACAATTTATTGGACACATACTACCCAAACAGAAGTAATACTTTGGAAAACATGTGTCTATACCAAATAGCCCAAAACTACACATACAAAAATAATATGAAACCCGATGAAAAAAAAGGTACATATAGAGTGACAGACTGTGAAGGCAGCTTAGTTAAACTCACTAAACCAAATTTAATTAATCATATCAAATTGTCATTGAAGACTCCTCAACATAAAGAAGTATATTACATGTCCCTGCTACAACTCTTCAAACCATGGAGAAAAGAAGAACAATTACTAGATAACTATGACTCATATGAGGATGCTTTCAAAGCAAATGAAAGCACTATAACTGATGTAAACTTTACACAGTACAAAGCAATGTTGCACAATGAACAGCAACATGAAGAAGAACTCCAAGCTCAACTAGATAAGGATACTCCTGACAGTAGTCAACCTTCTGTAACAGGAAGCCAAGAACCACTGGGAGAACCACTAATAACAAATGAGGCAGAATTAGCTATGATAGAAGTAGAAAACACCATGTGTCAGTATGAAGATAAGGAAGACTTAACTATACTACAATCAAAACTAAACAATGAGCAAAGTAGCATTTTTCAAGAAGTAACAAAACAAATTGCACATGGTGTAAAACATGAAAATAAAGAATGTTCCTGCCATAATTATGAACCTATAATACTGTACGTCAGTGGTGAAGCTGGTTCTGGCAAAACATTCCTAATCAAAATCATTAGTAAGTTCCTTCAACAATTGACAAACAACAAACTGTCAGCTGTTGTCACTGCCCCCACAGGTTTAGCTGCCTACAACATAGGTGGTGTTACATTACACCGATTACTACTATTACCAGTAGAACACCAGAACAAATTAGACTATTACAAACTTTCTGCAGAAGCTGCAATGGAATTACGCAGAGTATTGAAACAAATGAAAATGCTACTAATAGATGAAGTGAGCATGGTCTCCAACCTGATGTTAGCTCAGATTACAAGAAGTACTCAAAACAGACTATGAAGAGCTCTTTGCAGGAAAACACATTATTGTTTTTGGAGATCTGCTTCAATTAACACCAGTAAAAGGTGAACCTATTTTTAAAACATTAGGGCACAAACTCTGCCGTAAAACTGTTGGCAGCATTGGAAATGTCAACCTTTGGCAACATTTCCAATACAGAGAATTAACAGAAAACATGCGCCAATCTGCAGATCTAACTTATGCCAACATTTTAAAAAGTTTGAGAGTTGGTATACTTTCTAAAGAAGCAGAAGCAACATTGAAAACCCGGCACATTAATGCACTTGATGGCGATAATGCATGTGCTACAGATGTTATGGAACAATTAGCCCACAAAAATGTCAATTGTATGGCCTTAATGCCAACTCTTGCAAGCTGTTTCAAATTCAATGAAATCATGCTGAGTAAAGAAATGCAACCAATAATGGAAATTAGCGCCACAGACAAAGTAGATGTACATGGTATGACACTACCCATGTGTGACCAAGCCACAACAAGACTAAATAATTTAGAAAAATCAATCTCAAACACAGCAGGCTTAGAAAAGATGTTAAAATTATCCTTAAATTGCAGAGTAATGCTTAAACGTAACCTTGACGTGGACCAAGGACTAGTTAATGGAGCACTGGGTACAGTTGTTGCCTTTCAAACATACCCACGTGACAACAAAATTCAGTTTGTCAATATACTCTTTGACAAACTTTCAGAAGTAAAACGGATAGGACGCTCAACAGCTAGATTCCTTCTCTTCAAAGATATGTATGTACGCAGAGAACAATTTTCTCTAACTCTTGCATACGCAGTCACAATTCATAAATCACAAGGTCTTACCCTAGACAAAGCAATGATAGATATTGGTAACACAGTCTTTAAAGAAGGCATGAGCTACGTAGCACTATCACGCTTACGTACACTTGACGGTCTATTTCAATCAACTTTGATGCAAGTAAAGTAAACGCTAATATTCCTTGCATTTTAGAATATAATAGACTTCGCTCACTATACACTCCCCATCTAAACACATATTCTGTTCCACAAAAACTAAAACGTTGTAAAAGAAAACTAAATCAAACAGAAATGCAACAGGACGTCACTGCAAATCCTCCAAAGATAGTAAAAGAAACTAATACTTCATCAAGTACCACAAACAAAAAAGAATCAATTAGAGAAAGTAAACCAGGTACTTCTTTAAAGAAGGAAGACAAACTCCAAAAAAAGCAGTTAGATACAGAACTACCTGGACCATTTAAATTCTCAAATATAGTTGGTGTAAGTTGCTATGCAAATGTAGCAATGAATATTCTATTTCAATTACCACCAATTGTTGACAACATTTACTCACACAGTACAGACCCATTGTGTTTGCAAATGTTAGTACTTCACAGAAATGCAGCAAACAATCCTGACAACATATATAGAGTTTTTGGAATAAGACGACAATTGGACTACTGTGCTGGAATGGTGAAATTCACTATAAACTCACAGGAAGATCCACAAGAATTTCTAATGTACTTACTACAAGTACTGGAAAACAAAAACATACCTATAAAGGAAATCTTTCAGATTTCATACATGTGGAAACATACATGCACTCTCTGCAACAATGTGACACAAGAAGAAATCCCCAATGAACGCTTCATATATATATCAATACCAAATTGTGAATCCATTCCATTTCAGCAACTTGTACAAAATGCAAACCATGGTAGATTATGCTCTACCTCCAATTCAGATAATCGCTCCACGTTAGTAATACAAACACATAGTAAATACGTAATACTAATGCTTCTACGTTAGAATGCAGATGGTACCAAAAACAACTGCAAGCTGACTGGATTCACACATGGTCAAATATCACTTGGTAAGAAAACCTTCACAACAATAGGTATAATCTACCACGCAGGAGCCACAACCAATTCAGGGCACTACACTGCATACATAAAAAAGAAATGTGGATGGTTTGAATGTAATGATAGTACCATTACTCTAAAGCAGAGATTACCAGCAAATCTTATAAAAACGCTTATTTGATGTTCTTAAACCCAAAATTTGATAAATAAACTGTATTTAAACCTTTAAGTAAATTTGTGTTACAAAAATATAAACTGTTAGAATACTCCAAAAGCTATCTAACTGCTCAAAGATTCTACAACAACTAATCAGATAAATGAATACCACTAAATTAGACCAAAAAATACACAGTAAGAATACGCCAATTGGTATCTAACTGTCCCAAAATTATAAATGTGTGTTAAAATAATATAAACTGTTAGAATACTCCAAAAGCTATCTAACAGCTCAAAGATTCTACAACAACTAATCAGATAAATGAATACCACTAAATTAGGCCAAAAAATACACAGTTAGAATACGCCAATTGGTATCTAACTGTCCCAAAATTTAGCAATATCCAAATAGGTAAATCAAAACCACTAAAATATATTAAAAAAATAGACAGTTAGAATATGCCAATTGGTATCTAACTGCTCCAAAATTTTATTATATCAAAACAAATGAAGAATCTGTTACTGCTCCAAAAAAAATACAACAAAGCAAAGTATAAAGCATTAGGCAGAAACAACAAGTGAACACTGAAAACAAACAAACAAATAAACTGTAGCATAACAGAAAAAGGTTTTTTTTTTAATCCAACATGGATTTTCTTTTCTCCCACAGACCCAATGATTTTAGCAACAAATACAGAAACTGAGCAAATTGCACAGTACTCTGATTTGTACTCTACTAAATATGAGGGTCGAAAAAAAATAAAAGTATATTGCTTATACAATGTAATAAGTCATTTCAAAATACTAACATGCTATTTTCTTTTATCACAGAAATGAAGAAGAAAAACATGGACTCCCATTACTAGACCAAACAGTAAGTATACAATAATAAGGACAACCTTAGCAGCATATCACATCCATAGTATCTAATACCTTTGTTCCTTATACATTTGTTTTTCACCCAAAGTTATAAGCAAATATGAATGTGATATGCTGCGGTGGTTGTTGCCAGGGCATACAATCTTGGGTGCATGGCCAAATGGCCATGCACCCAAGACTCTATGCCCTGGCAACAACCACCGCAGCATATCACATCCATAGAGTCAAACATTTCAACTGTGATCTATGGGAAACTTTTAATGTCCGCGAACAATGTGAGTGTTCCTAGAACACTTTGAACTTGCCAGCGAACAATACGGACACCGTTTTCAGGACACCCCCTACAAACATTTCAGAACAATGCGATAGTTCTTACAACACTTTCAATTTAACAACTAACAATACGGACAGCGTCCTAAGGACACCCCCTACGAACATTCCAGGACAGCGAACAGGGAAGTCCGTCCGCGAAGCGAACGCAGATATCACTAATTTTTTTGCCTTACATTTTGGTCATTTTTTTAAAAAACTACTGGACAGATTTACACCAAATTTACAAAAGCACGCTTTTGGGACCAGGCTGCCGCTCCTGCCGCAAATTTGGTGTAAATCCGTCCAGCGGTTCGGGCTGTAGCCGTGCGCAAAGTTTTTTCCCATTCAGTCTATGGGAAAAGAAAAAGTTTTGGGACCCCCCTATAACTTTTCCCCCCCTGGACGAATCCTCACCAAACTTTGCACAAAAATTCAGAGTGACCCAACTACTTTTTTTGCAAAGTTTGGTGAGGATCCGTCCAGGGAGAGCGAAGTTATAAGCTGCCCAAAAAGTGCTCTTCCTATGGAAACAGCAACTTAACCATAACTACATGGCCACGTTATGGTTAAGTTGCTGTTTCCAAAGGAAGAGCACTTTTTGGGCGTATTGTTCGTTGTCAAGTTGAAAGTGTTCTAAGAACTATCGCGTTGTTCTGAAATGTTCGTAGGGGGTGTCCTGAAAACGCTGTCCGTATTGTTCGCTGGCAAGTTGAAAGTGTTCTAAGAACACTCATAATGTCGGCGGACATTAAAAGTTTCCATAGACCATAGTTGAAATGTTTGACTCTATGGATGTGATATGCTGCGGTGGTTGTTGCCAGGGCATAGAGTCTTGGGTGCATGGCCATGCCATGCACCCAAGACTGTATGCCCTGGCAACAACCACCGCAGCATATCACATTCATATTTTCTTATAACTTTGGGTGAAAAACAAATGTATAAGGAACAAAGGTATTAGATACTATGGATGTGATATGCTGCTATGGTTCTCATTATTGTATACTTACTGTTTGGTCTAGTAACGGGAGTCCATGTTTTTCTTGTTAATTTCTGTGATAAAAGAAAATAGCATACTAGCATTAGTATTTTGTAATGACTTATTACATTGTATAATCAATAAACTTTTTTTTTTTTTGGACCCTCATATTTAGTAGATTACAAATCAGAGTACTGTGCAATTTGCTCAGTTTCTGTATTTGTTGCTAAAATCATTGGGTCTGTGGGAGAAAAAAAAATCCATGTTGGATTAAAAAAAAACCTTTTTCTGTTATGCTACAGTTTATTTGTTTGTTTGTTTTCAGTGTTCACTTGTTGTTTCTGGCTAATGCTTAATACTTTGGCTTGTATTTTTTTGGAGCAGTAACATATTATTTATTTGTTTTGATATTATAAAATTTTGGAGCAGTTAGATACCAATTGGCGTATTCTAACTGTCTATTTTTTGATATATTTTAGTGGTATTGATTTATCTATTTGGATATTGTTAAATTTTGGGACAGTTAGATACCAATTGGCGTATTCTAACTGTGTATTTTTTGGTCTAATTTAGTGGTATTCGTTTATCTGATTTGTTGTTGTAGAATCTTTGAGCAGTTAGATAGCTTTTGGAGTATTCTAATAGTTTATATTTTTTTAACACAAGTTTACTTAGGGTTTAAATACAGTTTAGTTATCAAATTTTGGTTTTAAGAACATCAAATAAGCGTTTGTAAGATTTCCTGGTAATCTCTGCTTTAGAGTAATGGTACTATCATTACATTCAAACCATCCACATTTCTTTTTTATATATGCAGTGTAGTGCCCTGAATTGGTTGTGGCTCCTGTGTGGTAGATTATACCTATTGTTGTGAAGGTTTTCTTACCAAGTGATATTTGAACATGTGTGAATCCAGTCAGCTTGCAGTTGTTTTTGGTACCATCTGCATTGTAACGTAGAAGCATTAGTATTATGTATTTACTATGTGTTTGTATTACTAACGTGGAGCGATTATCTGAATTGCAGGTAGAGCATAATCTACCATGGTTTGCATTTTGTACAAGTCGATGAAATGAAATGGATTCACAATTTGGTATTGATATATATATGAAGAGTTCATTGGGGATTTCTTCTTGTGTCACATTGTTGCAGAGAGTGCATGTATGTTTCCACATGTATGAAATCTGAAAGATTTCTTTTATAGGTATGTTTTTGTTTTCCAGTACTTGTAGTAAGTACATTAAAAATTCTTGTGGATCTTCCTGTGAATTTATAGTGAATTTCACCCTTCCAGCACAGTAGTCCAATTGTTGTCTTATTCCAAAAACACTATACGTGTTGTCAGGATTGTTTGCTGCATTTCTGTGAAGTACTAACATTTGCAAACACAATGGGTCTGTACTGTGTAAGTAAATGTTGTCAACAATTGGTGGTAATTGAAATAGAATATTCATTGCTACATTTGCGTAGCAACTTACACCAACTATATTTGAGAATTTAAATGGTCCAGGTAGTTCTGTATCTAACTGCTTTTTTTGGAGTTTGTCTTCCTTTTTTAAAGAAGTACTTGCTTTACTTTCCCTAATTGATTCTTTTCTGCTTGTGGTACTTGATGAAGTATTAGTTTCTTTTACTCTCTTTGGAGGATTTGCAGTGACATCCTGTTGCATTTCTGTTTGATTTATTTTTCTTTTATAACGTTTTACTTTTTGTGGAACAGAATATGTTTTCAGGTGGGGGGTGTATAGTGAGCAAAGTCTATTGTATTCTAAAATGCAAGGAATATCAGCGTTTATTTTACTTGCATCAAAGTTGATTATAAATAGACCGTCAAGTGTACGTAAGCGTGATAGTGCTACATAGCTCATGCCTTCTTTAAAAACTGTGTTACCAATATCTATCATTGCTTTGTCTAGGGTAAGACCTTGTGATTTATGAATCGTGACTGCGTATGCAAGAGTTAGAGAAAATTGTTCTCTGCGTACATACATATCTTTGAAGAGAAGGAATCTAGCTGTTGAGCGTCCTATCCTTTTTACTTCTGAAAGTTTGTCAAAGAGTATATTGACAAACTGAATTTTGTTGTCGCGTGGGTATGTTTGAAAGCCAACAACTGTACCCAGTGCTCTATTAACTAGTCCTTGGTCCACGTAATGGTTACTTTTAAGCATTACTCTGCAATTTAAGGATAATTTTAATATCTTTTCTAAGCCTGCTGTGTTTGAGATTGATTTTCTAAACTATTTAGGGGCCAATTCATAGAATTCGGCGCACAAGTGGCGCACGCGGCTGGCGCACAGTGTGCGCGTGCGGTAGTCTGCGCCAGCCGCGTGCGCCGAAACACATTCAGGCGCACAGCGTATTCATGGATTCCAACATCCACAACCAGCCGTGGCGCAGAGTGGCGCAGCGACCCTGCAGCAGCGTCAGTTACGCCCCCAAGAACGCCCCTTGCGCAGGGAAAAGCCATCAAAATCCCCAATCCAGCGCAGAGGGCAGCAGCAAACGCAGAGCGGGGAGCGTGTATTTCAGGGGTGTGCGAGTGTCCCCACACGCGATAGGCCTGGGTACGTGTATTACAGGGGTGCGCGAGAAAATCTACACGCGATTGGCCTGGGTACGTGGATTTCAGGGGTGCGCGAGAAATTCTACACGCGATTGGCCTGGGTACGTGTATTACAGGGGTGCGCGAGAAAATCTACACGCGATTGGGCTGGGTACGTGGATTTCAGGGGTGCGCGAGAAATTCTACACGCGATTGGCCTGGGTACGTGTATTACAGGGGTGCGCGAGAAATTCTACACGCGTTTGGGCTGGGTACGTGGATTTCAGGGGTGCGCGAGAAATTCTACACGCGATTGGCCTGGGTACGTGGATTTCAGGGGTGCGCGAGAAATTCTACACGCGATTGGCCTGGGTACGTGGATTTCAGGGGTGCGCGAGAAATTCTACACGCGATTGGCCTGGGTACGTGGATTTCAGGGGTGCGCGAGAAATTCTACACGCGATTGGGCTGGGTACGTGGATTTCAGGGGTGCGCGAGAAATTCTACACGCGATTGGCCTGGGTACGTGGATTTCAGGGGTGCGCGAGAAAATCTACACGCGATTGGGCTGGGTACGTGGATTTCAGGGGTGCGCGAGAAATTCTACACGCGATTGGCCTGGGTACGTGGATTTCAGGGGTGCGCGAGAAATTCTACACGCGATTGGCCTGGGCACGTGGATTTCAGGGGTGGGCGAGAAATTCTACACGCGATTGGGCTGGGTACGTGGATTTCAGGGGTGCGCGAGAAATTCTACACGCGATTGGCCTGGGTACGTGGATTTCAGGGGTGCGCGAGAAAATCTACACGCGATTGGCCTGGGTACGTGGATTTCAGGGGTGCGCGAGAAAATCTACACGCGATTGCCTGGGTACGTGGATTTCAGGGGTGCGCGAGAAATCCTACACGCGATTGGGCCTGTGCGAGTGGGGCAGTGTATTACGTAGGTGTGCGGGAAGTTGAAGAGGTGAATTGCCAGTGTGGGTCCTCCCAGGTCTCCCCTCTACCCCCTCCACGACCTCTGCAGGCAGCCCACACCACAGGGGACTACCCTGCACCCCTGGTCATGTCCCGCAGGCAGCCCATCCACCATGGGCATGCCCCCCAGCCAAGCCACATGTCCCCTTGCACCCCCACCCCCCAGCAGGCCCCCACCCATGTCTCCCAGCACCCCCACCCCCCAGCAGTGAAGGGGCAGCCTCCACCAGGCCCCCACCCATGTCTCCCACCACCCCCACCCCCCAGTCACCAGGGGCAGCCTCCACAAGGCCCCCACCCATGTCTCCCACCACCCCCACCCCTCCAGTCACCAGGGGCAGCCTCCACAAGGCCCCCACCCATGTCTCCCACCACCCCCACCCCCCAGCAGTGCAGGGGCAGCCTCCACAAGGCCCCCACCCATGTCTCCCACCACCCCCACCCCTCCAGTCACCAGGGGCAGCCTCCACCAGGCCCCCACCCATGTCTCCCACCACCCCCACCCTCCCAGTCACCAGGGGCAGCCTCCACCAGGCCCCCACCCATGTCTCCCAGCACCCCCACCCCCCAGCAGTGCAGGGGCAGCCTCCACCAGGCCCCCACCCATGTCCAACCCATGTCTCCCAGCACCCCCACCCCCCAGCAGTGCAGGGGCAGCCTCCACCAGGCCCCCACCCATGTCTCCCACCACTCCAGTCACCAGGGGCAGCCTCCACAAGGCCGCCACCCATGTCTCCCACCACCCCCACCCCTCCAGTCACCAGGGGCAGCCTCCACCAGGCCCCCACCCATGTCTCCCACCACCCCCACCCCCCCAGTCACCAGGGGCAGCCTCCACCAGGCCCCCACCCATGTCTCCCACCACCCCCACCCCTCCAGTCACCAGGGGCAGCCTCCACCAGGCCCCCACCCATGTCTCACACCACCCCCACCCCTCCAGTCACCAGGGGCAGCCTCCACAAGGCCCCCACCCATGTCTCCCACCACCACCACCCCTCCAGTCACCAGGGGCAGCCTCCACCAGGCCCCCACCCATGTCTCCCACCGCCCCCACCCCTCCAGTCACCAGGGGCAGCCTCCACCAGGCCCCCACCCATGTCTCCCACCACCCCCACCCCCCAGCAGGCCCCCACCCATGTCTCCCAGCACCCCCACCCCCCAGCAGTGAAGGGGCAGCCTCCACCAGGCCCCCACCCATGTCTCCCACCACCCCCACCCCCCAGTCACCAGGGGCAGCCTCCACCAGGCCCCCACTCATGTCCCCTTGCACCCCCACCCCCCAGCAGGCCCCCACTCATGTCCCCCTGCACCCCCAACCCCCAGCACTGTGGGGCACCTGCCAGCAGGCTCCCAACCATGTCCCCTTGCACCCCCACCCCCCAGCAGGCCCCCACTCATGTCCCCCTGCACCCCCACCCCCCAGCACTGTGGGGCACCTGCCAGCAGGCCCCCAACCATGTCCCACTCATGTCCCCTTGCACCCCCACCCCCCAGCAGGCCCCCACTCATGTCCCCTTGCACCCCCACCCCCCAGCACTGTGGGGCACCTGCCACCAGGCCCCCAACCATGTCCCACTCATGTCCCCTTGCACCCCCACCCCCCAGCACTGTGGGGCACCTGCCAGCAGGCCCCCAACCATGTCCCCTTGCACCCCCTCCCCCCAGCAGGCCCCCACTCATGTCCCCTTGCACCCCCACCCCCCAGCACTGTGGGGCACCTGCCAGCAGGCCCCCAACCATGTCCCACTCATGTCCCCTTGCACCCCCACCCCCCAGCAGGCCCCCACTCATGTCCCCCTGCACCCCCACCCCCCAGCACTGTGGGGCACCTGCCAGCAGGCCCCCAACCATGTCCCCTTGCACCCCCACCCCCCAGCAGGCCCCCACTCATGTCCCCCTGCATCCCCACCCCCCAGCACTGTGGGGCACCTGCCAGCAGGCCCCCAACCATGTCCCACTCATGTCCCCTTGCACCCCCACCCCCCAGCAGGCCCCCACTCATGTCCCCTTGCACCCCCACCCCCCAGCACTGTGGGGCACCTGCCACCAGGCCCCCAACCATGTCCCACTCATGTCCCCTTGCACCCCCACCCCCCAGCACTGTGGGGCACCTGCCAGCAGGCCCCCAACCATGTCCCCTTGCACCCCCACCCCCCAGCAGGCCCCCACTCATGTCCCCTTGCACCCCCACCCCCCAGCACTGTGGGGCACCTGCCAGCAGGCCCCCAACCATGTCCCACTCATGTCCCCTTGCACCCCCACCCCCCAGCAGGCCCCCACTCATGTCCCCCTGCACCCCCACCCCCCAGCACTGTGGGGCACCTGCCAGCAGGCCCCCAACCATGTCCCCTTGCACCCCCACTCCCCAGAAGGCCCCCACTCATGTCCCCCTGCACCCCCACCCCCCAGCACTGTGGGGCACCTGCCACCAGGCCCCCAACCATGTCCCACTCATGTCCCCTTGCACCCCCACCCCCCAGCAGGCCCCCACTCATGTCCCCCTGCACCCCCACCCCCCAGCACTGTGGGGCACCTGCCAGCAGGCCCCCAACCATGTCCCCTTGCACCCCCACCCCCCAGCAGGCCCCCACTCATGTCCCCCTGCACCCCCACCCCCCAGCACTGTGGGGCACCTGCCAGCAGGCCCCCAACCATGTCCCACTCATGTCCCCTTGCACCCCCACCCCCCAGCAGTGCAGGGGCAGCCTCCACCAGGCCCCCACCCATGTCCAACTCATGTTCCCCACCCAACATGTCATCACAATCCAGAACCCTGGTCTCTATGGTCAGCCCCCAAATGCAAAACACCCACCCGAGTATTGCATCCACCCACTCATAATTTGCAATCACATCACAGAACACCAATTGGAAGTTCCGAAACAAACACATGTCCCTCACATACACCCAATGGGTGTCAGTGAATCTCAAAACACATAACATGAAATGCATGAAAACAATGAGATACCACACATTGAAGTTCAACAAAAAAATAATGTATTAAAGGAAACATGAATAGAATCAAAAATGAAGAAACAGAAATGTGAATGTAAAAAAATGAAAAGAAGCATGTCCGTTCAAAATAAAAAAAATAAAAATATATTGAAATCCAAAGTAATGTTGTACAAAGTCAATGTCCACAAAACAAAATCCAATGGGAAATAAAAATAAAAGCCATTGATCCATGGAGAATGTTAAAAAAGAAAGTATGTACAAGTCTACAACTATGTACAATGCAAGAAGCCAGGGTCCATTATCCCAACAAAATAAAGGAAACCTATCTAACTACACTAACTAATAAAAAAAATATATACAAAAATGTGGCCAATGTCCAAAAGGTCCAAATGAAACAAAAACAAAAATGAAACCTAACACTACCTACATAACTATGTACAAGGGCAGCGGGCTAGTTCCACGGCTCACTTCTGGATGTGCCGGGCCAGGGCATCATCGAACTCCTCCTCAATGTCCCGGAGGCGGTCCTCCTCCATGGCCCCGAGGGTCCGCAGGGCCGTCGACGTGTCCACCTCCAAACCCCTGCGGATTGCCTCGAGACACTCGGCCCGCCTCAGGGCCGTCTGCATGGAGTTCTCCGCCCTGACCATTGAGAGCCGTGCCTCTTCCGCCCGCTGCCGCTCCGCATCTATGGCGTGGCCCAACCGCTGCCACACGGAAGACACTTTTTGTCCTGGGTCCTCCTGCCCTCCGGCCGATGCCTGCCCCTCCGATGTCGAAGGCCCCGAGCCTTCATGGCTCCCACCATGGTGCTGCTGCTGCTGTGCCTCTGCCCCTGCACTGCCTCCTGCTGCCTGCACATCCTCCACCGGCTGGGATGCAGTCGTTGACGTGGCCACCCCTGCTGGACGTCCGACTCCCGACTGTGGCAGGGATGCCTCCTCCACCAGCCTGGCCGCACCGTCAGAGGCAGCTCCACAGGGCACCCAGGTGACTGATGGGTGGGAAGATGGCACAGAGGACGACTGGCGCGTAGGGGGTCCAGCTGAGGAGGGGGTCATGGCAAGCCCCATCAGACGGAGGAATCCGGCCTGGGTGACCTGTCCCAGCAGGCTGACGTGGTCAACGAGCCATTCGAGATGACGTGCAGTCTCTTCATGAAAAGACTGCAGGTCACCTCGCATGGCCCGTTGACGCAACGCCACACCAGCCAGGACAGGCTCAACCCGGGCCTGGATAGCCACGTCCGCAGGCAGAGGAAGGCCAGTTGACGTCAGCTCATCCCCTGCCTGAAAACTGGTCTGGACATAGGCATCCCTGCTGGTGCAAGATGATGCAGGGACAGGATCAGGGACAGGATTGCACACAGGCACCTCCGCGGCGGCCTGTGCTGCCTCCTGTCCCTGGTCCTGCACTGCACCACTAGCACCAGTGGGATCCCCACCCCCAGACCCCGTCTCTGGTGCTTGCACGGCCTCCTCCTCCACCAAACCCCCCACCAACCTGGATGACTCTGTGCCATCTTCCCCCGTTGGGCCCTGTGGGGTCCCAGCTGCCCCTTCTGCTGCCGAGGAGTCCAACTGCAACCTCCGCCTCTTGGACCTCCCCCCGGCAGCTGCGGCCTGGGACGCGGCACCGGATTCCTCACTCCCCGACGAGATGACAACATGGGAGGGGAGCCGGGCCTTGCGTCTCTGGCTGGCGGTCGGATCCCCGCTGCTGTGCTCCACAGCACCTTCTCCGCCCTCTTCATCAGTTGACGCTGCAGACAGGGAGAAACAAAACACACGCATCAGGGCAATGTACAATGGACACATACACACATGACAGTTGTACATGAGTGGCATTGGCAAACCTCAGACATGTCATCACGATCCCCAACACACATGTCATTACAACTCGCACACACGAGCCATACCACAGCCATATCGCAACTGCCAACACCATCCATACACATACAACAGCATGAGCAGCCAAAGGTGAGCCAGACATCACATGCAACACAGGAAGTGCACCACACATGTACACACACCACCACACTTGCATGCATGTGTACACCTCTGGCAAGTGTCGCAGTGTTCAGACGGGCATCCATGTCACATCTGCCCATCAGGCTTCCACATACCGCTGTCACATGCATCCATGTTGCATCACTGTTGCACCCTTGTCAAATACACACACATGCACATGTACACAGCGCTGATACATGCAGCTGAAAACAACATACATGCGTGACATCACGGACATGTCTACTCACATACACATTCATACAAACTTGTGTGCCCACACAACTGCATTTGGCATGCAAGCCCACACACACAGGCACCATCCATGTCTCACACATTACAGCCCTCGCATGTGTCAGCCCCACGGACCTGTACACCCGCACCCATACTCGACCCCATACAAACAGATGTGCAACCTGCACACTACTGAACAATCACCACACGCACTGCTCACAATCAGGATGCATGTACACTCACCGCTCGACTCCAGACGGGTCTGCCTCTCAAGGACCTGGACGTGGAGCGCTGGGGATATGTGTTCCAGGACCCCCATCTGTTCTTCCGACAAGTGGCCCCGGCGCCCCTTGGCATCCGCTGCCTTCAAGAGGCGCCGGGCCTTGTTCAGGGTCCTGGACCTGAAGTCCTCCCAGCGCTTCTTGACATGTTGGAAGTCGCGGACTGCCACCCCCTCCGCGTTGATGGCAGTCACGATGTCAGTCCAGATCCGAGTCCGTCCTTCCTTGTCGGCGCGGGAACTTCCGAAGAGGGCATCATACTGCCCCAGGACTTGCTCCACCAGGACACCAACTTCGGTGGCACTGAAGCTGGTGCCCCTCTGCCTCTCTGGCCGGGGGTTGTCAGTGGTCACAGATGGAGTTTGCCCCGACATGACAACCCCAGAGGCAGGAGTGGGTGGGCAACTGGGTCCTGGGGCTGGGCTGTGGAGCGATGGAATCCCAGTCGGGAGTCTTTGGTTCCAGCAGGGGTGGTCACACCAACATCACCCCTGGCTGATGTGCAGGCAGCAAATGGCAGGGCACGTGGGCAGCAGGCAGTCAGGCAGCAGCAGATGGCAGGTGGGAGCGTGCTCGGGGCTCTGGGGGGCAGTAGTTCGGCCTTCTGGGCAGGAGCGTGGTCTTCCGTGTGCTTACGCGTGGCCAGCTTGATACGGAGTGATTTGGCACGTGAAAATTCTGCACGTCAGCGTGTAATTCGAGGAAAGGCCCTTAGCGCGTAAGCGCGTCTGCACGCATACGCATTTTCATTGGACCAAAGGCCCTCAGCGCGTGAGCGCGTCTGTGACGTGACGTGCGAGGGAGTATCCCTCATTGCACGTGATGACAGAACACTCGTGGATTTCAGCCAATCGCGTGTGAAAGTTCACGGCACCCCGGAACACACGTACCCAGGCCAATGGCGTCACGTACCCAGGCCAATGGCGTGTGGAACTACCCGCGCACCCCGAAACACACGTACCCAGGCCAATGGCGTGTGGAACTACCCGCGCACCCCGAAACACACGTACCCAGGCCAATGGCGTGTGGAACTACCCGCGCACCCCGAAACACACGTACCCAGGCCAATGGCGTGTGGAACTACCCGCGCACCCCGAAACACACGTACCCAGGCGAATCGCGTGTACGCTCGCTCCCCTCCGATCACACGCGATGACACCCGAATACGGGAAACCAACGAGTCCGCCCACACGGAGGCGTCCCGCGCCCGCGCACAGCATAAAAGTGCGCGCAAACAACAAACGCGTATATACAGCGACGATGAATGCCCCATTTGTTGCTGCACTGATTGTGGGACACCGCAGGAGGAGGAGAATAGCCAGGGCACGCATTTTTGCACCACGGACAAGCCTTTTTGGGATGACTGACGACCAGGTCTACGGCAGGTATAGGTTTCCACCCCATATCATCCTAGACCTGGTCAGGGAGTGGGAAGATGACCTCACATCCCCCACCCTTTGCTCCCAAGCATTGAGCCCCTTGGAGAAGCTGCTCAATGTCTTGCATTTTTTGGCCACTGGGTCGTTTCAGCGGACCACTGCCATAGTGGGGGGGTCTCACAGGCCACGCAGTCACGCTGCCTACACCAGGTACTGGCAATCATGACAGCGCGCCCCTCAGTCCGCAGGCACATATACATGCCCAGAACACCCGCAGAAAGGCAGGCCGTTGTCCTGGATTTTTTCAGGGTGGCACACTTCCCCAAAGTGCTCGGTGCCATAGATTGCACCCATGTGGCCCTACGTCCACCTAGGGCCACTGAGCACATCTACCGAAACCGCAAGCACTGGCATTCCATCAATGTACAGGTGGTATGCGATGCAAAGGGAATCATCACCTCTGTCTATGCAAACTACCCTGGCTCCACCCATGACAGTTTCATATACAGAATGTCCGCCCTGAGCCGGGCCCTGGAAGCTGGGCAGCATGGCGACACATGGCTCCTAGGTCAGTACAAATGCCCTTGCACATGCATGCAAGTCACACACAGACAAATATCCCAACCCTAATAATCTCAATTATTATCACCTCCCCAGGGGACAGTGCCTACCCTCTGAGCAACCACATGATGACGCCAATCCGGAACCCCACCACACCACCCCAGGTAAGATACAACGCCGCCCATATTGCAACCAGGGGCATAGTGGAGCGCACATTCGGAGTGCTCAAGTCACGTTTCCGCTCCCTTGACCGCTCTGGTGGGCAACTACTCTATGCACCACCAGTAGTGTGCAGGATCATTGTGGCAGCATGTGTCCTGCACAATGTTGCAACACGGCAGGGCGTCCCGGTGGACATGGTGGTGCCCCCACATCCCCAACCACAGGCACAGGCGCTGCCCATGGGAGGGGACAGGGCACGTGGCGAGGAAGCCCGGACCCAGCTTGTGGCCACATTTTTCACCTAAACTCCCACCCCTGCGGAGTGCACACAGGCCTGGCACATACCAGGTGACAATCGATGATGACAAAGTGACAGTCAACTGTCACAACCCTACCACCCTGAGATAGTTGCCATGGAAGTGCCACATCGTCTGCATCCCTAGCTACTTAAACACAAGCTATCCTGTGCAACCAAAATGCACACATATGACATGTGACATGACATGGGCCATACACAAGTATTCCAAGGCCCAATGAGGCAGGGGGGGGGAACAAGGGAACACAGAGAACGGTACTACTAGGCCAGGTGTCATTGAGATTGTGCAAGTGCAGGGGTAGGGGGAAGGGAAAAGTGCAAGGGGAAGGGTGGGGGGGAGTCCAGTACAGGGGAAGTAGGCCAAAAGAATAATACATAGGTCGCCTGGTGGCAACTGCAAAGATAAGTGCAGACAAGTGCTGGGAAGGGAGGGCTGTAGGGATAGAGAGACAGTACTGCAGTGCAGGGGTTGCCAGGGTGGCAGTGCAAGTGGACAGTGGCTGGGCCAGGGACCGAGGTTGGTGAGAGTGTCCCAGTAGCAGCTCCTGTGCAGTTCCAGTGAAGAATTCTGCAAGGGAGAGGCAGAGAGTAAGCAGAAGCAAAGAGGAAGGTCTTGAGGTGCTTCCAGAACTGGAGATGGTTCCCCTCAAGTTCAAGTCAGCCAGGAAGTCTGTTCCAGGGGGAGGGCCCTGCTGCGGAGAGAAACATACCCCCAGCTAGTTGCTCTGAGAAGCGGATGACCTGGACATGCAAGGTGTGCATCACACACACCTGCAAAACAGGCCATGGCCATCACTGTCATGTCACTCAAACCCTCCCAAACATCAACATGACATGGCAAGCAATACCCATACACTGACGCAGTAACAATAAGGTACACATTGCCATGTCCTAAATGTACAGTGGCATCGGACAATGATGCCTGACCCGGAATCAGATGAAATGACAGACCAACAAAATGTCCCACCCAAAATAAGTCGTTTCCAAATGCATTGCAACAGTCGTAGACGTAACATCACAATGAATGCCCATGCATTGCAAAATCAACACTGCAGCTCATGTGTGCAGTGTCCCACTCCTGCATCACACTGCTCAGCGCACAGCACAGTGAACAGCCATTGCGTGTGATGCACACCCTGAGCATCACATCTAAGTGACAGACTACATCAAACATCAAATTTGGCATGTACTGGAACCATAATCGGTCACAGAACATGTGCTGCCGGGACACAGTGGGCACCAGAAGGCAAACAGTGTACACGTGGCTATGCAAGGGTGGGAGTACATGGAGTGCATCCGAGTGCAAGTGTGTGGTTCTGCAGGGACATGCACTCCACATATGCATGTGCACTCAAGTGACCATCAGTGTTCCCTACACATCACATGTGAACATCCACCATGTGTACACCCCAGCATGTCAAACCACAACTATCCCCTCGCACCTGAAAGGAAAACACAACACATGAACAGGCATTGATCAGCAGAACACAACATGTACATAGGACAACAACATTACAATGTCAGAGTTCCCATCACACTGCAGGGCAATGCAACTATCAACAACAACCCCCCCCTCCCGCGCAAATGACCATGACCCGCTGAACAACTGCACCTGGGTCATGGAGCCTCCAACCCTCATTTCCACCTGGCCACAGGATCACCTTTACCCTTCGTGTCCATCTCCCACCTTGTGTGTAAAAAGATGCCTGAACCCTCAGAATCCACACTCATTTACAAAATCACAAAATCCAAGGCATGAAAACGAACCCAAACACCCTCCAGTAGATGACTTGACGTAGCAGTATCTCACAAACGCCAAGTACTACCACAATGATGCAACAACCAAGGTAGCACAGCAGAACAATGTCACGACAGGATGTGAGACATGTGTGGTACATGACATAGGATGATGCACAATGAATGGATGTGTACTGTCACAGGTCCCCTGTACAGGCGCGGGAGTCTCATGAAACAACCACCCACACCATGTCCCGGGTGCCTGCAAGGTCAAACTCACACAGGCCCCTGAGATCATGGTGGGGAATGAGGTTCAGGGATATGCAGTCGGGACAGGTGTAGACACACTGGATGACTGGAATGAGTGGCAGGTGAGGGGAGGAGGAATGACACATGAAACTAGGGAATGCACAAAAATGTACAACCTGCATGAACACATACACAATCCAAACAAACTTGGACATCATTGTCATGACATTCTGTAGTCCAGGCTCAGGAGTGGTACGAACCAACCACCCCCTCTAGGGTTTTGGCGCCTGCAAGTTCGGGGCTTACACAGGCATCCGCAACCCCAGTGGGGAAAGAGGGTCAGGGAACGTTGCTTGGATAGGCACGGGAAGCAGGAACACCGGGTAGAGGGTACAGGTTTCATAATTGCATAGGATCACGGGTGATTAGGGAAAAAAACATACCAAATAGGACCACACATACATCCGTGCATCAGTACACTCCCCAGCAAGCCTATGCAGGGCAGTTTGTAAGGAAAACAACAAGACACTTAGCTCTGGTTTTGAGTGCTGGCCTCCTGCCTGCGCACTCTCAGGGCCGGTTACAGGAGCACTCCAATGCTGCAAAGAGAGACACAGTCAACAACCTGTATGTGCCAATTACACGAAAACACAACACAAAACATGCCCCATAGCAACAAACTACTCTACAAACAGACAATCAGTGCTCGATGCTTCGTACCCATATATAACATCACCCTTGTGACGGGTCATACACAGTCAATGCAGTGAGTCAGGCGCTGGTGGGTGCGTGGCAAATGGAACACCAATGTGTCACAATTCACACAACATGCAATGTTCCCTGGGTAAGCAGACAGACCCATATGGCAAGCCATGACTACAGAGCAAGTTGCGTACCACCATGACCAAAACAAAGTTGGCAGTGCATTTATCATGAAGTACGTGGAATAGACATGCACTGCACCCAAGTATGTCCCTTGCTGTATGTCCCTGTGAGCTGCCCCTTTCCATGTCTCTGAAGGCTACATGGTTGATACAAGTGCCTCAATGAACCTTGGTGTACCGCAGGGTATGTGCCACTGCCCCTGCATGTGTCCCAGACAACCCTACTATCAACAGCCATCAGTCCACAAACACATCTGAGCTGCATTGTGTGCTTCAACACCAATATTCGTCTAAGCTCACCCTCAGTGCTGTGACTAAGCCTGCATGTGCAACTCGCCTGGTGCAAGCTTTGCTGTGTCGTGGCCCCCCTGTGATGCTCACCTTGCCTGGAGTTCCTTGGAACATGTCAGCAGTTCTAGGATGTGGGTCTGCAATCACTGTGGCTCTGCTCGTGCACACATGTGCATGTGGGCACCAACAAACGGGTCAGGAATTCCGTCGTCCAATGGGCCATGTCTGCTGCCAAAGGTGCTCTGGTGCCTCATTCCCCTGCAGAAAGTGCATGGAACAAATGATTAATGCATCAAAGTGATCTGTGTGTGTCTCATCAGGCATCTCATTACTTGACCATGTCAGAGAGTCACATCACAAATCACACCATCAGTCCGTCTTTGACTTCCAAAGTGTGGAACACTATCTACAGCATGAATTGCAACAGGCACGTGTACAGGAAAGAAATGAGACATAATACACAATGCATAGCAATCAATGTCCACATTAATCATGACACACCCCATCTAGCAAAAGCTGAACAGTGGACAATTACACCTAAATCATCCCCACTAGGGGTGTCAACACAAGTCACAAAGCACCAGACATGCCACAGATATGACAGTCCAAAGCCCTTGTGTAAAATTCTGTAACACAGAACCATCCTTGCGAGCCCATGGATAAGGGAGGCAGGAGTGGCATATGTGAGTCAAGGAACCCAAGCAGCAAACACATACACAAGACAACCATGAAGGGCCCAGCTGGAACAGACAGTGGATGCCTTCAAAAACCACAAGGCACCGCACTGTCACATGAAAGCACAATAGACTACAAATTTTAAACTAACTCAACTATTAACTAATTACACTAACTATGGAAAACCTACATTACCTATTTAAACTAACTATCAAACAGAAACTTAACTAACTAAACTAAACGAAAAATCAAAAATGGCCACATACAACCCGGGGGGGAGGGGAGGCACCCAGGAGGGGGGAGGTACAGGGTGCTGCTCAACATCCACATGCGATGATGCTGAGCCAAAAAAAAATACCTCCATGGGCTCAACGCCTGCACAGCACGACCTATGTGGGAGATAGATGGTCGTCCGAGTCTGGCTCATCCTGGAAAGGAGGACGTGGCACAGTAGCCTGGCCACGCCTAGCCGCAGCTTGCCCCTCGTCGGCAGCAAGTCTGCCGGACAGGTGAGCCTGGTTCTGTGTGGCGATGTTACATAGGTCTGCATGCAGAACCTCACGTGATACACGTGCTTCCTCTTGCAAGGTAGCACGTGTAACACGGAGTTCCTCCTGCAAGGCCTGGCTGGACAACCGCTGCACCTCCCGGCAAGCCTGTAGCTCAGCCGAGATGGTGCGCTCAAGCTGTGAAAACCTCTCCTCTGCCTGCTGCCTCTGGGACATCATAAGGACACCCAGAGTGGATCTGAGGGAGGCATACTCCTCCCTCAGGGCATCCATGTGCGCCTCTGCGTGAGCAGCAATTGCTTGACGCAGAGACGACATTTCAGCCTGGCGTGCCCTGTCTGAGGCCGCCATGCCCAGCCTGAGCGAGCGGGCCGTGGACCGTGCCGCCTGCTGCTGGAGAAGCACCTGCCTAGCAGGGGGGAGCACAGATCGGGCCACACGCTCCATGCTGTCAGCGATGTTCTCCATTGCTGCCCCCTGCCGTTCGGTATTGGCAGTCATGTCTTGCTCCCACTCAGTATACAGCGGTTGCGCGCGGCGACCGCGTTGCCGGGCTTGACCTCTGCGGGACCCAAGGACCGGAGGTCCTCGCTGTGTTGGCACCGCCTGCGGCTGCACGACTACATGCCCCCGTCGACGTGATGTCCCAGGCACATCAGTGACTGGTGTGGAGGGTGACCCTGCGTCCCGATCCACCACGGGCGGAGGATCCAAGACTGTCTGATCCCTCAGTGCAGGTGTCGCAGACAGAGGAGTGTCCACATCAGAATCACTCACCCCTGACACATGGACTTGATGGTCATCCAACTCAACATGGACGTCAGAGTCGTCATCAAGGCTGGACTCATAGGCAGCCAGAGACAGGATGGACTGCAGCACTTGGGGGGTTTCGTGGCCTACCACCCCACGACCCCCACTAGTGCCGGGTTGATGTGGTCTTACCAACCCTGTGTCTGGCGTGACAACACCATCCTCTGCATCCATTGCGTCATCACCTGAAAAATAGAGAGGAAAAGGTAACTACACATGTCAGAAGCACACAACACACACACACACCGACAGCAAAGGCATCCGGCAGACATGTGACACACAACATATGACCTGGCATGCATGCTGGGTCTACTTAGAATAGCCACTGTGATCAGACCTGTTGAAAGGTGGCAGTTTGCATGGAAGTGGGTCTATGCAGTGCTGAAAATGTGTACGCCACTCACTACCTACATGTACAAGCACTCCATGGTGTGTGCCAGGAAATGTGAAGGCAGTGCAATGTCAAATTCAGACATCACGTGCATTGTGTATTCAATGTGTACCATGTCTAGCAGCCAAGCACCCCTCCACACCAGTACCAAAGCAGGGATGCCTAGCATGGTATCAAAAGGCTGCCCATACACCTGTGTATTGACAAGCAGTGTTGACTGGCATCAACAGCTTAATGTGAATCAAATTACAACACTGCTAATGATGCTGGGACAGTGGGCAGGACACATGATGGAAGATCCGGAGGCCAGCCACGTGTGAAGAAGACACGACAAGAGTTGGACAGAGTCATTGGCCATTGAACAGGCTGAGGCCTGTGAGCCACACAGATTGTCATTGCCTAAACATGTGTGCAACGCAGGACTGAGCCACAGTTGACATGGGGAGGCCGATAATATGGCAGGCAATGTATGTAACCAAGGACTCATATTACAGTGCTCATCCAGTCAAGGACACATAGGGGCATGCGTGCAATGCACATGGAGCATGAATGGGCACTCATGTCCCTGCGGGACATCTGACCCATGCACAGTACAAGTGGGATACCCTGCATCGAGTACTAAGGCTGTACCACACGGCATATGTCTGGCAGTTTCTAAGCTGGAAGTTAGCATCTACACAGGACACATGAACAAGAAACTACACATTGGCAAGAATGTAGCAGACCAGTGCAAAGGTGGAACTGGGGTGCAGAGTGGCGGAGGAGGGGCAAGGGAGCATGCCCACATGGAGTCCCGCATGCAGGCAGAGGAGACATGCATGACGGTAGCATTGCATTACTTACACCTCAGAACCATGTACACGTCACATGTAGCAGCAATCATGCACAACACATCCCACAAGTGAAACACACACGTCCTCAACAACTACGCTTCAACACTCACTGGACTGGGCATCAAAGTCCAGCATCTCTCCCACACCTTCGACCAATTCTGGTGGTATGAACTCCGCAACGAGAGCCTCATGCGGAGTGAGTTCTTCCTCCTCTGGTGCAGGCCCACCGCCAGTCACCAGAGTCAAGTTGTAATTTGAGGCACGCTTAGCCTTAGTGCTGCGCTTGATGTCATTCCAGCGCTTTTTGCACTCCTGCGCTGTGCGCACCTCATGGCCGAATGAACTGACATGTTCCGCAACATGCTTCCAGTGGGTGTCACGTTGGGCAGCCGTAGTCTGACTATTGGCACCCACTAGCATGTCACGGCTGTGTCCCCGCACGTAGTCCACGAGGAAGTCCAGTTCCTGCTTACAGAAAGGCTTCTTCCTCGACGTGCAGGAGGTCGTGGCTGTGTGTGGGGTCCCAGCCTGTGCTGCAGTTGCAACCTTCCTCCTCTTGGACTGTGGCGCAGACCCTGGCTGGCTGTTGCCGCCCTGACCAGTATGGCCAGTGGGTTCGGTGGATTGAGCCGACGGAGTGGCAGGTGGAGGGATGACCAAAGGCCTGACTTGTGTCAGTGGCAGCTGGGTGCCCACTAATGGACCCTGCGCAGCAACATCAGCTGTGGCAGGGTCATTGACCGCAACAGTCCTGGTTGGCAGACTCACAACCGGGGTGCTGTTGGGTGCATCTGCCCCTGCACTTGCCAACACCCGGCTGTTCGGGGCAGCAGATGACATGACTGCCCCAGGGACACGTGTCTTGGTCTGAGCAGCCCGGCGTGCCCCTATGGTTTCCCCCCTGGCCTGTTGGAGATCTACCAAGGGCTCTTCAAGTGCCAACGCAGCCTGCGCTGGCAGACCCTGAGCCTGGGTGGCGGTGTCCACAGCTGCACCTGCAGCTACCGCTACCCTTGGGCCCGTGGCAGTCGATGGAACGGACTGCTGGGTCATACGGGTGCCAGTGCCAGATGCAGGAGCTGCATCCCCCGGAACCACAGGGGGTGGTGGCATGGTTGCACCGACACATGGCACAACATTGTGCTCAAGTGGCGCACCCCTGCCTCATCCCTCTCTGTGGCTGCCCTGGACACCCTGGAGTCCCCCCTACTCCCTGGTCACCACGGCCACGTCCCCGACCACGCCCGCCACGAGGAGTACGCCCAGCTGAGGCGCCCCTCACCTTTGGTGGCCTCCCAACCATGGCACAGATGTAATAGTGCTGGCACAGATGGAGTGGTGCCAATGGGAGGTGTACACCACAATTGTCCTGGGCAATTGGGGTGAAGGGGGTGGGAAGCAAGATGTTAACAGCCCCCCTGCACCTGCAAGGCTGTATGTGACCCCGGTGATGTGGTGACGGGTCACGCAACGCTCAGGCACCCCAAAACTGCAGTAAAACCGTGCACGCAACCCTGCAGCCTACGTGCGTGGATTTGACCTCCCGCAGTACGCGGTGGCACCCAGTAACACGAATAACGCGTACGCGTGGGACACGCAGGCTACGATGACATCGAAAATGGGTGCAATACACAGGGGCACCCGCAGTGGGAAAAGGAGCGTTTGCGACTCACCGTCTGACTAGCGCGATGCAGAAAAACACGCGTAGCCAATACCCCCGCCAAAAGAAGAGATACGTCCTTGAGAGCTGTGAAGTAGATGGCGCGCGAAACAACTGGAAGCAGCAACACACGTCGGTCTCCACGGAAGGCACGTACAGCGAACTGCTGGGCCCGCTCACCTTTAACCCGTGCTGAGGGAAACGCACGCGCGCGTCACGTCACATGCGGACGTGCAGTTTTTCATGCGCGATTACGCGCATTACACGCGGACATGCAGTTTTTCACGCGCGATTACGCGCATTACACGCGGACGTGCAGTTTTCCACACGCGATTAGCCTGGGTACGTGTGTTCCGGGGTGGCGTGAACTTTCACACGCGATTGATTGTAATCCACGTGTGTTCTGTCATCACGTGCAATGAGGGATACACCCTCGCACGACACGTCACAGACGCGCTCACGCGCTGAGGGCCTTTTGTCCAATGAAAATGCGTATGCGTGCAGACGCGCTTACGCGCTACGGGCCTTTCCTCGAATTACACGCTGACGTGCAGATTTTTCACGTGCCAAATCACTCCGTATCAAGCTGGCCACGAATACACACGGAAGACCACGCTCCTGCCCAGAAGGCCGAATCACTGCCCCCCAGTGCCCCGAGCAGCCTCCCACGTGCCATCTGCTGCTGCCTGCCTGCCTGCCTGCTGCCACCGTGCCCTGCCATTTGGTGCCTGCACATCAGCCATCTGCAGGGGTCCAGTTGCTGTGTCGACCCCTGCTGGAACAGTAGACTCCCGACTGGGATACCATCGCTCCACAGCCCAGCCCCAGTTGCCCACCCACGCCTGCCTCGGGGGTCGCCATGTCGGGGCAAGCACCATCTGAGACCAGTGGCGACCCCCAGCCAGAGAGGCAGAGGGCCACCAGCTTCAGTGAGAAGGAAGTTGGTGTCCTGGTGGAGCATGTCCTGGGGCATTATGATGCCCTCTTCGGAAGACCACGCGCCAACAAGGAAGGACGGGAGAGGATCTGGGACGATGAAGTGGTTGCCATCAACGCGGAGGGGGTGGCAACCCGCGACATCAAGCACATCAAGAAGCGCTGGGAGGACTTGAGGTCCAGGACCCTCAATAAGGCCCGGCGCCTCGCGGAGGGGGGCCGGGCACGCCTGAGTGACATCGAGATGAGGGTCCTGGAACGCGTAGACCCAGCGCTCCACGCCCAGATCCTTCGGAGGCAGACCCATCTGGAGTTGGCCGGTAAGTGGCCAAGCATTACTGTGTGAGACAGGGCATGTTGCAGTGTGCTGGTTGTCTGATACCTGCCTGTATGTGTGACATAGGCCATGTACGTATGTGTGTGTGCAGGGACATCATGGTCAGGCATGTGAGTACAGTGATGTGTGAACCACATGGTTGGTGCATGTGTTCTATTGCAACATGGGGGGCTCTGTGCGGAATGGACACATGGAAGCATGGCAGTCTCTGTTCCTGGACATGGGTGGGGGTGAGGGATGGGTGCTGGTCCCATGTACACGTATGGTGCCCATGTGTGTGTGTCTGAACTGCGTGTCTGTGACTTGTAACTGCCATGGATGCATGACACATGTCTGTGACAATGTTCAGATTCACTGATGCAGCCTAGTCATCCTTGTATCCACTGCGTCTGTGGTGTACGAGGCCAGATGGATGGAACTACGGTGAGGTGTGTGCATGTGATGGCAAGACCCATGATGCATGTGAGTTTAAAACCAACATTGTATGAATCATGAGTCCCTTGGTCATGGAAGCCAATGTTCATGGCATGCGCCATGCCTGTTACTGTATGTGTTTTGCCTGCACTGACCCATGTGTTGTGGCGGGACATGATGGAAGTGATGTATGACAGTGCCACTCATCTGCTGTTGCTTCCTGTCTAGGGGACCATTGTACAGTACCCTGATGCTTGTGTTCTATGTCTCCCTCTACACAGTGGCAAGTGAAGAAGAGGGCGGAGAAGGCGCTGTGGAGCAGAGCGGCGGGGATGCCACCACGGCTGCAGCGGAAGGGGTGGGTGAGCCCCCACAGGGGCTTGCACCGGCGGAAGATGGCGTGGAGACATCCAGGTTGGTGGTTTCCACAGAGGGGGAGGAGGCCGCTACTAAGCCACACATGGGGCCTGGTGGGGGCATCCCCGCTGGTGCAAGTGGTGCAGTCCAGGGCCAGGGGCAGGAGGCAGCACAGGTCGCCGTGGAGGTGCCTGTGCATGTCACTGTCCCTGACACTGTGACTGCACCACCATGCACCAGCAGGGATGCCCCATCCCAGGCCCGTCCGCAGGTAGGGGAGATGTCCATGTCATCTGACACTCCTCTACCTGCGGACGAGGGGACCCCTGGCCGTGTGGAGAGGGTCCTGATTGGTGTCGCGTTGCGCACGGCTGGCATTCGTGATGAGGTGCATGCTTCCCGGGAGGAGCATGCACATCATCACGAAGAGCACCGTGCGTACGTGAACCATTTGGGAGCCGCCATGGTCGGGGGTTTCCTACATGTGTGTGGCCTTCTGGCGACCCTCTCCTCCTCTGTGGAGGCTATGCGCCAGTCGTGCTCCATGCCGTCTTCCGGCCCAGATGCCACCAGGGCCCCCTGTGGACCTGCCCCGACCAACGCAGCCAGCTCAGTGGGGACCCCATCCCTGCCACAGTCGGGAGTCGAAGGTCCAGCAGGGGTGGACACACCAGCAACTGTCCCCCTGCAGATGGAGGATGTGCCGGCATCATCTGGCAGGGCACGTGCACGACGGCATCGGTGGATTCCATCAGCCTGGATGCCGTCGTGCTGGCAGAGGCAGTGGCGTCGGAGGCAGCAGCAGGCTCGACGTGGGAGGCATCATGGCTCGGGGCCATCAAGATCAGAGGGGCAGGCATCGGCCGGAGGGCAGGAGAACCCTGGGATGGCAGTGTCTTCCGTGTGGGAACAGTTGGTCCAGCGGATAGGTGCGGAGCGGCAGCGGGCGGAAGAGGAGCGGCTCACCATGGTCAGGGCGGAGTTCTCCATGCGTCGGGCGTTGAGGCGGGCTGAGTGCCTCGAGGAAGCTCGCAGGGAGTTTGAGGTGGACATGGGGTTGTCCCTGCGAGACCTCGGGGCCAGGACAGAGTCCCGCCTCCGGGACATCGACATGGAGTTCGAGGATGCCCTGGCCGGCAACATCACAGAGTGAGCCGCAGGACTTGCCCGCTGCCATTGTATATAGTTCTTTAGTTAGTTAGTGTTAGGTTTCCTTTATTTTTTAAGTTTTTTTTGGACCGCTCGGACAATGGCCACTTTTCTGTATATATTTTTATTATTAGTTAGTAGTAGTAGTAGGTTTAATTTATGGTGTTGGGCTCATGGACCCTGGGATATTCTTGTACATAGTTTGATGTTTGGAAAACATTTGTTGGATTTATATTTGTGTTCACCATGAGGCAATGGTTTTTCCTTATTTTTCCTCCCATTATTTTGCTTTGGACTACATTAGTTTTTGGATTCCTTTGTTTTTTGATTTTTTCTATTTGTTCTCGGACATGGACCATTTGTTTTGTCATCCCCATTGTTGTGTGTTTTATTTCTTTACTTCATTTTCATCTTTAATACATATATTTATTACTTACATTTGTGGTATTTTCTCATTGGTTTCATGCATGTCATGATATGGGTTTTGACATTCACTTGCACCCATTGTGTATGTGTGTGTGAGGGACATGTGTTCATTTACATACTTGAAATTGGGGTTGTATCATGTAATTGCATCTACTATGTGGGTGGATGCAATCCTTGCCTGGGTGTTTGTGCTGGGTATGCTGCCCATTACTGCTATGATTGCGTTTCGTCAGGACCTGGGGGCAGGGGGACATGAGTGGGGGCCTGCTGGGGGGTGGGGGTGCAAGGGGACATGAGTGGGACATGGTTGGGGGCCTGCTGGCAGGTGCCCCACAGTGCTGGGCGGTGGGGGTGCAAGGGGACATGAGTGGGACATGGTTGGGGGCCTGCTGGCAGGTGCCCCACAGTGCTGGGGGGTGGGGGTGCAAGGGGACATGAGTGGGACATGGTTGGGGGCCTGCTGGCAGGTGCCCCACAGTGCTGGGGGGTGGGGGTGCAAGGGGGACATGAGTGGGGGCCTGCTGGGGGGTGGGGGTGCAAGGGGGACATGAGTGGGGGCCTGCTGGGGGGTGGGGGTGGTGTGAGACATGGGTGGGGGCCTTGTGGAGGCTGCCCCTGGTGACTGGGGGGTGGGGGTGGTGGGAGACATGGGTGGGGGCCTGGTGGAGGCTGCCCCTGGTGACTGGAGGGGTGGGGGTGGTGGGAGACATGGGTGGAGGCCTGGTGGAGGCTGCCCCTGGTGACTGGAGGGGTGGGGGTGGTGGGAGACATGGTTGGGGGCCTGCTGGGGGGTGGGGGTGGCGGGAGACATGGGTGGGGGCCTGGTGGAGGCTGCCCCTGGTGACTGGAGGGGTGGGGGTGGTGGGAGACATGGGTGGGGGCCTGGTGGAGGCTGACCCTGGTGACTGGAGGGGTGGGGGTGGTGTGAGACATGGGTGGGGGCCTTGTGGAGGCTGCCCCTGGTGACTGGGTGGTGGGGGTGGTGGGAGACATGGGTGGGGGCCTGCTGGGGGGTGGGGGTGCAAGGGGACATGGTTGGGGGCCTGCTGGGGGGTGGGGGTGCAAGGGGACATGGTTGTGGGCCTGCTGGCAGGTGCCCCACAGTGGCCTGCTGGGGGGTGGGGGTGCAAGGGGACATGGTTGGGGGCCTGCTGGCAGGTGCCCCACAGTGCTGGGGGGTGGGGGTGCAAGGGGACATGAGTGGGGGCCTGCTGGGGGGTGGGGGTGCAAGGGGACATGAGTGGGACATGGTTGGGGGCCTGCTGGCAGGTGCCCCACAGTGCTGGGGGGTGGGGGTGCAAGGGGACATGAGTGGGGGCCTTGTGGAGGCTGCCCCTGGTGACTGGAGGGGTGGGGGTGGTGGGAGACATGGGTGGGGGCCTTGTGTAGGCTGCCCCTGGTGACTGGAGTGGTGGGGTGGTGTGAGACATGGGTGGGGGCCTTGTGGAGGCTGCCCCTGGTGACTGGGGGGTGGGGGTGGTGTGAGACATGGGTGGGGGCCTGGTGGAGGCTGCCCCTGGTGACTGGGTGGTGGGGGTGGTGGGAGACATGGGTGGGGGCCTGCTGGGGGGTGGGGGTGCAAGGGGACATGGTTGGGGGCCTGCTGGCAGGTGCCCCACAGTGCTGGGGGGTGGGGGCGCAGGGGGACATGAGTGGGGGCCTGGTGGAGGCTGCCCCTGGTGACTGGAGGGGTGGGGGTGGTGGGAGACATGGGTGGGGGCCTGCTGGCAGGTGCCCCACGGTGCTGGGGGGTGGGGGTGCAAGGGGACATGTGGCTTGGCTGGGGGGCATGCCCATGGTGGATGGGCTGCCTGCGGGACATGACCAGGGGTGCAGGGTAGTCCCCTGTGGTGTGGGCTGCCTGCAGAGGTCGTGGAGGGGGTAGAGGGGAGACCTGGGAGGACCCACACTGGCAATTCACCTCTTCAACTTCCCGCACACCCACGCAATACACTGCCCCACTCGCACAGGCCCAATCGCGTGTAGATTTTCTCGCGCACCCCTGAAATCCACGTACCCAGGCCAATCGCGTGTAGATTTTCTCGCGCACCCCTGTAATACACGTACCCAGGCCAATCGCGTGTAGCATTTCTCGCGCACCCCTGAAATCCACGTACCCAGGCCAATCGCGTGTAGATTTTCTCGCGCACCCCTGTAATACACGTACCCAGGCCAATCGCGTGTAGCATTTCTCGTGCACCCCTGAAATCCACGTACCCAGGCCAATCGCGTGTAGATTTTCTCGCGCACCCCTGAAATCCACGTACCCAGGCCAATCGCGTGTAGATTTTCTCGCGCTCCCCTGTAATACACGTACCCAGGCCAATCGCGTGTAGCATTTCTCGCGCACCCCTGAAATCCACGTACCTAGGCCAATCGCGTGTAGATTTTCTCGCGCACCCCTGTAATGCACGTACCCAGGCCAATCGCGTGTAGCATTTCTCGTGCACCCCTGAAATCCACGTACCCAGGCCAATCGCGTGTAGATTTTCTAGCGCACCCCTGAAATCCACGTACCCAGGCCAATCGCGTGTAGATTTTCTCGCGCACCCCTGTAATACACGTACCCAGGCCAATCGCGTGTAGAATTTCTCGCGCACCCCTGAAATCCACGTACCCGCTCAATCGCGTATTTAACTTCCCGCGCGCCACTTTTTGGATGCGCTGGGACTCTACCGCCTGCCTTCGTGTGGCGGCCGTGTTTCAGCTTGTGCGTGTCTTTGGCTGTGCGTGGCTTTGCCCTATTCGATTCCATGAATACGTGTGGTTCGAGTGCGTGTGGGCGTTCCGTCTGCTTCCCTGCAGTACATCCCCAGTTACGCCCTTATTTTCGCGTGTTGTTCCCCATTCCGCGCGTTACGCCCCATGTCCCGCCCACTTTCTGGTGTGTGCGCTGCGGTTGTGCGCTTTCACTGTGCGCGTCGCGCACGCCTTTCGCGATGTTGCAGTGATGTGTGCGCCATGCACGGGTTTGGCGCACATCCCGAGGAAGACACGCGCAGGGACTTCCATGAATCGCACGCGTGCGCGTGCGCCTCTTTTTTTCCGCTTGCGCCTGCTTGCGCGTAGATTTTCGGCGCACGTTTGTTCCATGAATCGGCCCCTTAGTCTTGTGGCTTGGTCACACATGGGTAGTGTCATACCATGTACATCTAGTTTGTCTGTGGCGCTGATTTCCATGATTGGTTGCATTTCTTTACTTAGCATGATTTCATTGAATTTGAAACAGCTTGCAAGAGTTGGCATTAAGGCCATACAATTGACATTTTTGTGGGCTAATTGTTCCAAAACATCTGTAGCACATGCGTTATCGCCATAAAGTGCATTAATGTGCCGGGTTTTCAATATTCATCTGCTTCTTTAGAAAGTATACCAACTCTGATACTTTTTAAAATGTTGGCATAAGTGAGATCTGCAGATTGCCGCATGTTTTCTGTTAATTCTCTGTATTGGAAATGTTGCCAAAGGTTGACATTTCCAATGCTGCCAACAGTTTTAAGGCAGAGTTTGTGTCCTAATGTTTTAAAAATAGGCTCACCTTTTACTGGTGTTAATTGAAGCAGATCTCCAAAAACAATAATGTGTTTTCCTGCAAAGAGCTCTTCATAGTCTGTTTTGAGTACTTCTTGTAATATGAAGTGAATCAAAGCTAACATCAGGTTGGAGACCATGCTCACTTCATCTATTAGTAGCATTTTCATTTGTTTCAATACTCTGCGTAATTCCATTGCAGCTTCTGCAGAAAGTTTGTAATAGTCTCATTTGTTCTGGTGTTCTACTGGTAATAGTAGTAATCGGTGTAATGTAACACCACCTATGTTGTAGGCAGCTAAACCTGTGGGGGCAGTGACAACAGCTGACAGTTTGTTGTTTGTCAATTGTTGAAGGAACTTACTAATGATTTTGATTAGGAATGTTTTGCCAGAACCAGCTTCACCACTGTCGATTAGTATAGGTTTATAATTATGGCAGGAACATTCTTCATTTTCATGTTTTACACCATGTGCAATTTGTTTTGTTACTTCTTGAAAAATGCTACTTTGCTCATTGTTTAGTTTTGATTTGTAGTATAGTTAAGTCTTCCTTATCTTCATACTGACACATGGTGTTTTCTACTTCTATCATAGCTAATTCTGCCTCATTTATTATTAGTGGTTCTCCCAGTGGTTCTTGGCTTCCTGTTACAGAAGGTTGACTACTGTCAGGAGTGTCCTTATCTAGTTGGGCTTGGAGTTCTTCTTTGTGTTGGTGTTCATTGTGCAACATTGTTTTGTACTGTGTAAAGTTTACATCAGTTATAGTGCTTTCATTTGCTTTGAAAGCATCCTCATATGAGTCATAGTTATCTAATAATTGTTTTTCTTTTCTCCATGGTTTGAAGAGTTGTAACAGGGACATGTAATATACTTCTTTATGTTGAGGAGTCTTTAATTACAATTTGATATGATTAATTAAATTTGGTTTAGTGAGTTTAACTAAGCTGCCTTCACAGTTTGTTACTCTATATTTACCTTTTTTTTTCATCAGGTTTCATATTATTTTTGTATGTGTAGTTTTGGGCTATGTGGTATAAACACATGTTTTCAAAAGTATTACTTCTGTTTGGGTAGTAT
Source organism: Ambystoma mexicanum (assembly GCF_040938575.1). Taxonomy (NCBI): domain Eukaryota; kingdom Metazoa; phylum Chordata; class Amphibia; order Caudata; family Ambystomatidae; genus Ambystoma; species Ambystoma mexicanum. Next base: position 913,079,753 of record NC_090930.1, on the reverse strand, counting down.
GTGTCCAATAAACTGTTTTTTAAAATGTCTTGGTTGTTGGTATCATGTTTGGCTATTGTTTCTATATCTTCATATGATTTTAGAACTCTTTTTCTAGATTTAGCTGGACCAAGACTTAGCCATACTATATTTTCAGATTTACCATACAATGCAGTACCAGTTAAATGATCAGCTGCTTCATATGATCCACATTCTCTATGGGTGAGCATTTTTATGCCCAAGCTGTATAATTTCTGAGATACTGTTTTATCTGATGACAGGTCATTCCAGAGGTCTTGGAGCTCTGTCTTTTCTGCTTTAGTTAATTATGCTGTGACATATCGTGCAACTGCAGTAGAATTGTCTGCAATGTACTGCACATCTATGTTTGCATTCCATACGTGGGCAATGATTGCATTATAATCATTGATATATTTTTCTTCTTCTTTTCTTTTTATGTAATATGTATTTTTAGGTGACTTACCTTTAACACTATGTCTAACTGAAGACATGAGGTTGTTCACTTGACCTGCATTTGTAACTGGTCTAGGGAAACCAAATCGGCATTTGGTGTAGTATTTCCCTTTGTTTTTGTATTTGCGACGACAATATTTTCCACATTTGTGTCTTTGAAATTGTAAAATTTGTGCATGAAGATCACTATTTTTGGCTTCTGATGGAATTTCACAAGTGACATATTTTTCAATAAACTGTAAAACAGTGGCATCACTGTCTTGACCAAATTTAGGAGCATCTTTAATCCATAAAAGCATGTGGATATGTGGTGCTCCTCTGGCTTGGTATTCTTTTCTCCAAAAGAAGTGTTGCACTTCTCCAAGGGGAGGAACAGTTTTATTACAAATAAAATGTAGCATAGCAATGAAGCGATGGTGAAAATATCTTGAAACATTAACAGGATCCAAAGAACAAAGTTCTCCAGGTGTTAGTATATCTGTTTGTTTTGTTTATATTTGATATGCGTAGGAAATCATGTAAATCTTCCCATGCATATTCTGCACAACTTAATGTAAGTGGGTGGGCCAAGGTTTCTGATCATACAACGTACATCTCCATGACGTCGAAACCAGTACTCTTTAGTACCACGCATATTTGCTAATAGATTTGTAATATTTGATTGTAAAACCTCATCCTTTTGTTGCACTTTTTCTAATAATTGTGTAGCTGTCATATTTTGAAAGTGTGATCCTGATTTTAATATATGTGCAACTCCGTAACATAAAGTTGCTAGTTCACTTTCAAAGAGTAGGTGGAATATGAATTCCACATTTTGTCTAAATCTGGGATCTTCAGAATACATCTGTAATGAGCGGTATTCTGAAGCTGATATTTGAATAGGTCTATCATCATACCTTCCTCCTTTGCCAGTAGGAAAGAGTAGAGGAAAAGCACGTGCTTCTATACTTTTTTCCCATATGCTGATTGGCGATCCTTTTGTTTGACGCATTTGGTAAGTTTCCAGTGCATCTTCTACGGTGTCTTTACAGTGCAAAGGATGAATTGTATAATGGTCTAAAGTATTTGATATTGTAGCAGGATCTAGTAGCTCAAATTGACCAGCTTCTTGTGTTTCTTGAATTATTTCAGTTGTATCTTTCAAGTTTTCTTCAATATGAATTTCTTTGTAATATTCATTATTCTCTTTAAGATATTGGAAGGCTTGTCTAACTTTATATAAATCTACCAGCTGTTGCCATATTTTTTTGTCTTTTGTAGGTACTCCATTTACTAAGATAATTAAAGATTGCTGCATTGGACGTTGCACTCCTAGAGTATGCACATTTTCTTTTAGATCAAATGGTAAATAAACTACTTTTCCACTAATGCCTTTTACCAATTCAGAAGGAGGTAATTTTGCTGTTTTTGGTTGAAGGCGTATTATTGCTTGAAATGGGTGTACTGTTTGAATTATGATGCTCTCATATAAATTAAGTTGTTGTAGGGGTTTTGGTACTGGGTATAATTCCAAATTATTTGTGATAGCACGTGAAGGAGTTTGGTTGTTGTCAAGTTTTGTAGTGCAGTAACTGCAAAGTATTAAGGGCTCAGTTATTTCATATTTGTTTTCTGCTACAAGGTAGAGAGCTAATTCAAACCATTTAGAATCTTCATTGTCTTCTATTTTGTATGATAGTCTATCAGTTTTTGTGTTACTTTTATAAAAAGTTCTACGGCAACATACACATACATGGTTTGGTACTTCAGCTGATGTACTTTTAAATTTTAGTATTTCTTTTTTATATGTGTTTCGCAAAAAGTTGCCATGTGTAGAATTGTTGCTTAATTGGTTTAAAGCTATTTCATTCTGTAAATGGCTTTCACTTCCAAAATATTTTTTCTGGATATAGTGAATTTCTTCAAGTAGGTCTTTTGCTGTACCATGTAGAAGGATGTTATTTAACTTTGCTAGTGCTAAAGCAGGACTTTTAGAATAGTACAGTTTATAGACTAGATTTCTTATAGTTGAATGATGTGTTGATATCCTTTAGATATCATGAAAAGTGGTTTTACAAGTAGGTTCTGTAATGCAGGCCAATGAATGTCCTTGTAGTCCTGTGTACTTGCGCACTGGACAGGTATCCAAATTTTGCAGTAATTTAATTTTGATTTTGTCTTTGATTTTTACATATTTATTGAGGAATTGGCGTAAAGATTTGAAACATTGTTTGGGAATATTACACATTGACGTGCATGGCTATTTGTACACTAGACGTTCCGATTCAGTTGAATGGAGGGGTAACTCTAAGTTTTCAGGGCATATTTTTGTAAGGAGTACTTCTTGTTCCATTATGGTATTATTCACTTTTTCATAACCTGGACCACTGCTATGTATGGAAATTGTATTTGTTTGTTTTGTTTGTACGCTTCTTCATTAAAATATGGTTCTGTGCTCGTAGTGTGATTCCATTCACCTCCGCAGATACTTAAGAAGTTCTTTCTGTTGACATTTTGCTTATTGAGAAGTCTTTTTTGTAATTTAGTTATTAGTTTTGTTAGTGGTTTCATTTTGTTTAACAGTAAAATAAATAACTTTCTTTTCAGAAGAATTGCACTGTCCATCAACGCTTCTAAGATTAATTTCCTACGATAGGTTTTAAGCATTGAACCTGATTTCTCTCCTGTTTTTATAAGATTTTGAAGGACTTTGTGACGGTACATTTTGGCTTTATTTGGTTTGTTTTACATTTTGATAGAGGAGGCAAAGTTTTTGTACTTGAAACTTCTTGTGTTTCACTAAATGACTGTATTAGCTGTTATGTTTCAACTTTTTTTTACAAATTCTGCTAGAGATGGATGCTTATGTTGGACACTTTTATTTTCATTTGCTCTACTTTTGCGTTGCTTTCTACGGACTTGACTTTTGGTAGGCATTTTTTAGGGTCTGTTGAAAAAAATAAAGAAGATATGGGTTGGGGTGTTCTGGAATGTATGTGTGCTGTGTGCATGAGTGTTTGAGTAAGATGATAAAGATGTATGTAATGGTGTGTGATTGTGCATTGGGAACTACAACTAGTAGGGATAGGTATTCTTGAATTTATGTGTTACTAAACTGGGGTTCAGATGACAAAAAAAAAGTAAGCTAGTAGTGTGGAAAAGTACAAATAGTAAATCTAATGTATACAATTAAAACAGTTGTTTGTTCTATGATTTGAAAAATGTAGCGGTTCAGTTGGGTAATTTGTGTGTCCAAAAATAGGAATTTGTGGGCCATTCTGGCTGTAAATCGCTGTTTAAGAGATGGAGATTTTTGGAAAAAATGATACACAATCTCTATTTTTAGGCACCAAAATAGCTTGTATTAATGTTATAGTATGTTTGATTAATAATACAAATATTATGGTGATATTCTACTAACTTTTTTTCTTAAATTAACAGGTAACTTCTTAGTTCTTCTTTGTTCTTCGAATTCGGCTGCTTCTTTTCAGTAGACTGGTCTTCACTGCAATTGTAAAATCTTCAAATTAGTAACTTTGTTTGTATATAGTGCTGTTTTTAATTTAGATATTGATTTTTTTAATTGAAATCCTCAGTGCCTTCTTTAAAACCATTAAACTAATTTATTTACATAAGATACATTGCATCAGTTCAGTACATATGATATGTTCTTAATGAACAAATTGTATTGAATGACTAACTGTAGCAAAAACAATATCTTTACTATGTCTTGTGAAATTTATAATATACCAGTGAATACTACTATTTCTGTAAGTAAGCTGTTCTAGGTAATAGCGCCTCAATGTCATGTCTAAATTAAATTAATTAAGTAAATAAATAAATAAAAACAAAAAAATATGAAATTGTATAAGTATTTTTTTAAAGATTTAAACATAGATTGTGCTTGCATGCAATTTTGTTTGAATATATGTAGTCTATATATTTCATTTAAAAAATGTTAGTTTAACATGATTTGAGTGTGTGTGTATAAAGAAAGTAAATAGTATAAAGGTTTATAAGTGATAGTTGATTGTAGGATATTGAAAAAAATACAGTAAATTCATTGTACAGATTACACAAGCTAAAAGTCTGTTTGAAAATGTGTTCATCTACTGTACAGAAAATATGCATACCTGAAGTTTGTGTTCATGCATATGGATATGCATGGAGCTGCAAGTAGAAATCTTGGAGACTTGTACAGTATTTCTGGTAGATGGTGCTTGCCAATGCCTAACTGCATCATCATAGATCAGCACTGCAAATGTACTGTGAATCAGTGATGTCATCAATGACATTTGTGATGTCATCTTTGATGTCCTGGATGTTAGTTTTAGCAGTGCACGGTGGTGGCGCGAGTTATGGTTGCTTAGCTTACCATAACTGGCGAATTTCAAGGGTTTTTCGGTTTTACTTAGAACCATTACGTCCCTTTGACAAAGTTTTTTCACTGAATTTCATAGGTTTTTAGTAGCGCAACTTAACCATAACGTCCCTTTAACAAAGTTTTTTCACTGAATATATATATATATATGTGAAAGTGTAAAGAATTTAAAAAAAATAAATATATAAGCAGACCTGTACTATGTTTTGTTAGATGCAGATCTTGATGAATCTGGAAATAGATATCTTGGACAGTGGCACAGTAGTTGTTGATGCAGATGTCTTGCATTAACAGGAAATATGTACTCTGAGAGTTCAAGTGTACTTCTAAAGTGTTGAAGTGAGATGACAGAGTTAGGTGTAGAGTTTTCACATGTGATCGATGGATGGATGTGTGAAGGGCTACCACAGTTGTCCACGGATGGCACATACCACATCTAGGTCTTTTTAGGATGCCTGGCATGGAAAGGGGACTTTGGGGATTAGCCAATCAGGCTTTCTGAGTGTGGTGTACAGGAAGAGAGTGTTGTAGGAGTTTTGTTTTCAGGAGTTGTGAGAGCACTGACAATGGCTATGTGTTTGAGAAGGCAGACTGTATGGATTCCTGGGGACTCTTCAATTCAGTCATTGAAGCTGTTTGCTGCAAATCAGGGCATCCTTGGAAATATTGGATTGGCAGAAGTGGAAGTTTTCTGGCATGCAGTTTGTGGCTTAAACTGTGTAATGTTGCTTTCATTCTGTGAGAGTGTGGATCACTTTAAATGTCCAGACATTGTGATTGTGCATTGTGTAGGGGACAGTTGCCCTGAAAGATTTATTTAAAAGCCTAATGCAAATGTTTCCTTCTGCTTAGATTATGTTTTCTGAAATAAATCAGAGGCAAATATGTAGATGTCCAAAACACTTTTTCAGTCTACAAATGTAAGAATCAAGGCAGCTTGTTAATAACGCTGTATCTGCTTTTTTATATGGTGCAGGAATGTCATCTTTTGAGAATGATAATATACATTCTGGTGGTGTGCATTTTATTTGTCAAGATGGTGTTCACTTCTCAGATGTCTGAAATGCAATTTTCCTTGACTGAATTAATCTTTACATTTGTGATGTCATCTTTACATTATGATTAATCTTTACATTTGTGATGTAAAGATTACATTTGTGAAATGTACACTTGTGATGTCATCTTTGATGTCCTAGGTGTTAGTCTTAGCAGTGTACAGAGGTGGTGCGAGTTATGGTTGCTTAGGGTACCATAACTGGCAAATTTCAAGGTTTTTTCAGTTTTATCTTGTAACCTTAATGTCCTTTTAACAAAGTTTATTCAGCAAATATATATACATTTGATAAAATAATGTTAGTTAAATGAGAGTTAGATTGATGTGATTTATCGCAACAAAACCTTTGAAATTCAGTGGGTTCAGAAAGTAATGGCCATCTTAACCCAGTGCCACTCCCTTCATAGATGTCTCCAATGATGTCCGTTTTTTTTTCATTGTGCATCCCTTCTGTGATATCATGTATGTGCTCATGTGCTGTGCAATGGTGAACACCGAGTTAAGCTGGTCATCACTTCCCACACCCACTGAATATCAAGATTTATCTGCGATAAATCAGATCACCTTAACTCTCTCTTAAATGAAGATGCTATATTTTATTTGAGCCCACTAGCCATGGCCTTTGCTCATAGCCATTGGCCATGACCACTGTTGCACCAATGACTTAAAAAGAGGGAAAGCCGCTGGCTACGGCCTTCGGCCCTTGTCACTGGCTATGGCCTACTGGCTGAGGCCAATTCTCCTCCCTTATACCTAAAAGTATCCCACCAGCTATGGACTATTTCCAGTGTCAATCATGCACAAATAAGAAAAATAACCATTTGACCCTGGGGTGTTGCTAGGTCTGGAAAAGATCCGGGGCTACGCTAATGTCTGATCTGTCAGGGCTCAGGGCTAGCTAGCCTTTTGGTTATAGCTTTTGAGCTTCTATCCGGGGCTACAACCAAAAGATCCAGGGCTATATCCCCCTGAGCCCCCCACCCCAGCAACGCCTCTGATTTGCCCTTTCCTAGTATATCAAACCTCACTTCTCTGAAGGTTTAAAAGTCTCAGTAGTCCAATGGCTAGTGGTTATTCTCCCTTTTTTCCCCTGTCTTTTTTGTAATCCTGTGACGATTATAAATAGCTGCATTGAGGCCATCCCTTATTCCCATGGAATTCATTCCTGCAGTACTGCAGAATGTGACGATTCAAGTGTTAACATAATGTTTGCTGATTTCCACAGTAACTGGAATAAGCTTGAAAATGTAAAAAGTCTTCCAAAGCTAGATCCAACCTTGGGTTCAATTCCTGTTTTCTTTTTGTATGCTCCCCTAGCATGTGTATTTCTTCACTGACCCTGTCCCATTACCACCTTTCACTCATCGGTTGATGCATTTTCTTTTCCAAGCTTGTCTTGCAATTTAAACACAGGAGTCTTGTGAGATTCCTTCAGGATTCCCCCGTAATACTAAGGGGGTTATTATAAATGTGGTGGTAATATTACTGTTACCACTGTAGCGTTGGGTGGAATTACCATTACCGATGTACATTTGGTTCTAATTCCACTAGCAGAATTACCACCAGCGGAGATAAGGTAATCGCCGGAACGGGAAGCATGGCAGTGGCCATTTTGAAAAACGTAATCCACTCAGAATGACCCTTAAGGGATTGCCATCCAAGTCCAAAACACACCGCAAACATGTCCTCGGGCAAAGACAAATGGAAGGAGCCAGAACTCAGCCTGTGAAAAACACAAATCTCTGAGCAGGGGCTCACTGTTCTAGCATAGCTGGAGGTGGCCCATGCAGAGGAGCTATATGGACCACACCACTTCAAGACATCCCCCCCAGCAGAACACTGCAATTTGGACCGGAATAAGGGACATGGTGGCAGACATGGGAAATGTTCCATGGACTGTGATGAATTAGGAAGCACTGGACTGAAGAGCCAGGATGCGAATGCTCATCTCCAACCACTGTAGGGACACTGTGTGGAGGAGGTGTGGCCCCACTGCATCTCACACCGTGGGAGGATAGGGTTAAAAGCATCTTCCAAATAGCAGACCTGGAGTGTGTGGCTACATCAGGGGCATGAGCCAGAAGCCAGGAAGACCCAGGGGACTACATGAGTGAATCATGGGCCACATGCACAACTCCAATAGAACGGCAACAGACAATGCAGACACAACACATTGAACACCTTGGGATAGTACATCAATGGGCATGGTAGTAGACACGCACCGCCCCCAAAAGGCACATCATTCACAAGGATGTGCCCCCCATGTAGGACATACCTGCCCAACAACCATGGTACAGCATGTATCCTGGACAGTCACCCATTCACCAGGTATATCCCCACCACCTCGTGCCAGCACGTTCAACACCCATGTAAGAACACATCTGCCAATGGCTGCCACAGCCTACACATATGGCATACATGTAACATCTGCAAATGTCTGGGTCAAACACTCATGTAATGCAAAAAAGCAATATCAGTAAGTCCTCTGTGAAGTGTGCTTCCCACTGAATGTCACACCAACCATCCCATGACTAGCCGGGAATCCCTCATATAACATGAGAAGAGGATATGCATGAAACAATGGGCCAGCCCTACATTTGCACATATTCCCTTGTCAACATCATGACAACACAGGTCAGGCAAGGCACACATAACAAACTCTTGTGATTCACACTTAAACATGATGCCACTATTCCGACATACTGCTTGTTCCATTGAAGAAGGCCACCATGGGGTGCTATGTCGCTGTGCCCCCTTGCACATTGCATACACTGCATGAGAGCACACCCTATAGCCTTTCAACAAGGCTAATGATGCACTGTTTTCTTTCTCCCAACAGGCACACAAGACATCCATGCCTGCATGGAGGGCACCAATGGGTCTGACACATCTGGCCCACCAAGTACAAGGAAGGGAACAAGCCATGTCACAGCCATAGAAGTCATTCCCCAGAAGATGTCCAGGACCTGCTTCGGGCACCTCTGTGGACACAGGCACACCTGTCAGAGTCGTGGCAGTAGAACAGGACACTACAGTGGTCACCGGCACCACACCCGCTGTCCCAGAAGCACCTGACACTGGCACCCCTGACTCCTCCTCTACAGCTGTCTCTGTGAGAGAGATGTCCAAGGGATCATCCCTGTGTCCGGACACTCACCCATGCAGTGTTCTCCCTCACCCCTGTAGTCTCGCTGTGCGCTCCATTGGCACAGTACAGAGGACCCTGAATCACAGACAGGTGATGAAGTGGTTCATGGTGAGTAGGCATCTGGCAAGCATGGAACACACCTCCATCTCTAACTGAGGCTAGTGCCACAACACATCATGGATGACATCTGGGAGAGGCTCACACTGATGGAGCGGTAGCATAATACGATGGAGCACATGGCAGAGGGGCAACAGTCTTTCGCACGGGCAATGCTTGATGTGGTGCTCAATGCCTACAGGCAGGTGTCCTGTGCCCTAGACCAACTGTGCCATCGTGCTTAAGCAAGAACCGCAAGTACCACCCTCATAAGATGAAGGGTACGGTAGTTGTGTCTGCAAATGCCGGCCACCAACAAGAACATCTCCAAGACCATCACACTCAGCCTTCAGCATGTCCAGGACAGTGAACTGGGCCGTTCCATTTCAGGCACCTCTACTGAGGTATCTGTGGCAATGATGCCACTAAGCCACACTCAGTGCTGCACCTCTCGTGCTGCCACTCCCAGAACAAAGAGTACCAAGAGAAGGAGGTAATGGACACATGTGCTACACAGACTGCATGGGTATTGTGTTGGGGATGAAGGTGTGGGGAGGCTATTGTGTTGGGTATGTGGGCAGGGTATTTTGTTGGGGATGAGACTGTGGGGATGGTATTGTGTTGGGGTTGAGGGTGTGGGGAGCATTTTGTGTTGGGGATTTTAACACTTGAGTATTAAATACAAGTCAACTGGAAGCAATGTTCCGACATTTCTTTTTGTGCTGATGTGTATTCTTCTATATGTGGCCATGCACAATGGTGAGCATCATGTGATTATCAAGGATATCTGTAATTCATGAATATTAGTTATTGCCACACAATGCATCCATTCCATCCCTCTTCCCACTCACTGTGTGGCAGCACTGCACCTGCAGGTAGTGAATTCTGGTCTGGAGGTGGCATGTCCTCATCAGGAGGAAGTCAGACATTTCACCTAAGCCAGATGTTGTGTAGCATGGTACTGACAACAATATTTGTCCAATGAATTGTGACCTGTACATCTAGGCCATTCCGATCCAGTGTAGGCATTGGAAATGAGCCTTCAACAGGCCAAATGTTTGCTTGATGCAGAGCCTGGCATTTGTGGATTATGCATGGGTGTCATCAGCTATGGTAGCTGGAGGTATCCAGGGTCAACTGCAAGGGAAAAGGTCATAGGTGTCATTTACAGTGCATTGTGGATATGTTGCCTTTTACAAAGTCATATTGACAGACACTATGTGCAAGCATGTATCTATAAATATTGTTGCACGACATGTCTCACTATCACAGTACTTGCATGTGGAGTCATTCACTATTTCTCTGTTGTGTAACACCATGCACACAGCTCAAAGCCAGCACTTGTCACTTTCAGGATCTGTGATTGTCATGGCAGGGTGCCATGGTGCCTGTGCCGGGCTTGTGTGTTGGTCTCATGCATGTGCCTCAATGTTTGATTATTTGTACTTCATGGTTACCTGAATGCATGGCATTACTACTGCCTGTGTTACATTCCTTTGGTGCAGTGTTGAACTTTGTTGTTCCATAAATATGGATTATAATGTTGCATTGTGGTTCCTGTAGTCATGTGTGTGTGTGTTGCTAGCTTCTTGGGGCAATATGCATTGGCATCTTACTGCAGCATTGTCCATCCTGTCCAAGTTCTGTGGGTTGTAGGCTGTCATTTGTGTAGTGAGAGGGCAGGCCCTGCAAGTACAGGGCCTTAACAGGTCATGCATTTCTCTGTTGCGGGTATCCAACCCCCCCACCCCCTTAACATTTTCTGTAGTGCTGCAAGATACATTTACGTGACAGCACTTACACTCACCCAATATCCATGCCTGTTGCTCTCTGTGCCTCTCCATGTATCCAGGCAGTGTACTATTGCATGTGACCATGGCATTGTGGGTGGAACCAGGGAAGCAGGCACAGCAGTGTGTGATGTAGAGGTCTGGATCACAGGTCACCTGGATATTCAGTGAGAGGTAGTACTTCCTGTTGTGGCACACTGCTTCATGTGTCTGGGGCAACCAATGACACATGGGTGCAGCCCAGGGCAACAATGTTGTTTGGCATGTGTGTCACAGAATAAAACCATGCCTTAATGCTGTGCTCCTGTGCCGGGTGGTAGGCAGAGAGATATACCATGAAACATGGCACAGTAAGGCTTCCAGCACCTGTCCAAACACAATTTGAAATGTTGGCTGCGACATGCCATGCAGCATGGCCATGGAATACTGGAAGATGCCAGTTTCCAGGAATTACATGACAGACACTAGCTTTAGCTGCAGGGGCACAGCTGTCTTGATGTTAACCCTGCTCTCAATGTCCAATGGATTATGGTGAGCAGCTCACCTATGGTCTCCCTGTTGTGCCGGTAGAGGGTCACCAGCTGGATGTCCGTATGGGCCCACGGTGAGGGCCTGACCCTAGCTATGGGTGCTCGCCTTCCATGGCATCTCCTACTCCTCCTCTTTCTGCATCCTGTGCCCTGAGCTGATTTTCCTGCCTCTGTAGGTCCATACAAAGCGTGAGCAGCTGCATAACCCAGGTTGCAAGGGCTAGTGGCAGCATGGTGTTGGAAAGTGTGTTTGGGGAAGGTGTGTGGCTTATGTAGCCCTTTTTTAATGGATTGAGTGCACCTGTGGCTTCATTTGTGGCACCTGTCTGCATTTTGCCACCACCTAAAATTTGGATGTAAATGCACTGTGTTTTTTGGCATATTACCGCCGTATCTCAACTCGTAATGCAACAGTAATACAGCTTTTGTGTTCTCAACAGTAATTCCGCCGATGGTAATTCCATAGACTGTATTAAAGTCAGCGGAATTACCATCGGCTGAATTACCGTCAACAATATTACAGCTGCTTCATAATTCAGCAGAACAGTAACTGTGGCAGTAATTATGTTAAGACCACTTTTACTGTATACTGTGGCACTTGTAATGACCCACTAAAACCTTCTCTCCCAAATGGGCTCCACAGCCTACCCCAAATTGCCCCACTGCACATGTGGTCTACTTTCCCCTCCCCACCTGGAGCATGATATGAATGTATCATGTTGAGCTCTTTTCACTTTCGGCTCCGAAAAGCCTCTTTGCTGTAAAGCATGACGGGAGATATGTAAAGGTTTTTCAGGACCAGGGGGCAGTCCCTTCTCTGACAAAAATGTTAAAAACCATTGTACAGATCTACTCCAAACCAGCAAAAGGAACATCTGAGATGTGTTGTGCTCAACTTGGTTCTTATTGATGAAAATCCACCCAGCTGTCAATGGAAGCACTTCTTTTCCATAGGGGAATATGTCTGAAAACAGAGGGTTTACCACCTTTTAATAAATGATCATTTAACAGTTTGGAGGGGCCCAGGACAATGGTTACGTTGCTCTTATCAAAACATCTGTAGATCAGTGAAATTCCACAGGTTTTTATCTGAACAGCGTAACCATAATGTCCATTTGAAAAAAAAGTCAATGAATTTCAATAATTTTTATAACTGAAGATGTTTCATGCCGTTTCAGCACTATATGTAAGTTATTACAAATTCCTCTTTAAAATATATGAAAGAATGATGACATTCCTTTAACAACAATCTTTTTTAACACAAATTGATGTGTGTCACTTTGATCAACACGTTTTGAGGATGCAAGTTTCAGCTAAATTGCCTAGGGCATGAGGTTTGGACCAACCTAACTAAGCTACCCACAACAGCCACTGGGCCTGGCCTGTGACCTGTCCCAGTGCTCACCACACATCTATAGTAAGAGCTTGGTCCTCTCTTCATGGCTTGTGCCCATGGCCAGTGGGCACAATCCTTGGTGCATGGGCTTCAGGAATGTTGCCTTCCCCATGAAGCAATCTCCAGAACAGATTGGGGAGGGAAACCTAACAATAACTTCCCATTGCAAATCATTTGTCAGGGAATCTAAATGTTTTTCATAACTGAAGAAGTTCCATGCTATTCCAGCAGTGCATGTTAGCTAATAGAAATTATTCTTGCATGAAAGAACTACATTTTTTAACCAAAATATTTTTTGCAGAACAGATTGATGTTTATCACTTTGAACAGTGCATCCTATGGTTGAATGTTACTGCATAATTAGGTTCCACCCTTTCCCTAGCCACACCAAGCCACCTAAAATAGCACCTTGAGCCAGCCTTTGACTGGGTCAGGTGCCCTCTATACCTTAATAGGACTGCAGTTAACTCTCCATTGCTTTTCGCCATGGCCAGTGGCCACAAACTCTGGGAATAAGGCTGGTTGTGCTTCCTGCAGAGCAAACCACAGTAGACATGGCGTTTGACCTTTGGCCTGGTACAGTAGGGACTAAACCCCCATAGTGGAACCGTGGACCTCTGTCTGAATAAATAGATCTTAAGACTATACCCTAAAGCAAACTGATACTGATTAACTGTGCTGCTCCCTGCAAGTGTGAAGCCGATTATTCAGTGCTGAGAAAATGAAAGTTTAAATGAGCGAGGCACTGCAAAAAAGGTTAAATGTTCATACATGAGTTCCATTTCTAGCTTGCTATCATGACAATAGGGTGCACATGTGAGATGGGAGTACTCACCTGCACACCCTAGAGACATAATTTATCAAACAGGAAAAGGTCCCACCAAAGTATAACCATCGCAAGGGCATTTTTGGTACATTGCATCCAGAGACTGGATCTTACGCCCAAGGAAAACAGGGCTTGCAGAAAGCACAGCAACTTAGCAGAATCATGATGTTGAGTGTCCTGGATGGGTGAGAAAGGCTATTTCGCCTAATCACTAGTGCAATCCGTTTAGAAATAAATAAACTGAGATGAGACGATTGAGATAAATCAAGGTATGATTTAATGGGAAGTTGCCATGCTTTCAGAGGCCATTTTAAGAATAAAATACAATTGTGATTTATTAACTCTGTGAGGGGTCAGTAATGCGAGACAGACTACTGCTTATATTTTTCTCATAATTGAGCATTTTATTAAAGAGTAAAAATGCAAATACATCCTAAATAAACTATCAGGAAGTTCCCTAGTTCCCAGGTTATACTGGGGGCAGTAAGACAGACAGAAGAGGCAAAGAGGCTGCCCTTTTCTTATAGCATAGGAAAGAACAGTGCCTTGCCTACTGGTGGAGTTTGAAGAGTCTTGTGTGTAAATTGCCTAAAAATCCTAAAACACAAAGTTGAAGCAGAAATACCATAACTGTAGTTGTGAGTAATACTGTGAGTGGATGTTGTATTAAATATGCTTGAATTAGTAGCATACTGTGGAGTCAAGGAGTCTGGTTCCACAGTTAACCGTAGTAGAAGGGTGGCTGTGTCTCTGACTTGGTGGCAGGGGGGGCACACAGAAGGACTCTGGGGCAGAGGGGGCACACAAAAGGACTCAGGGACAGGGGGGCACATAGAGGGTCTCAGGGCAGAGAGGGCCACACAGAAGGACTCAGGGCAGAGAGGGCAACACAGAAGGACTCAGGGGCAGGAGGGACACACAGAAGGACTCAGGGGTATACATATACTCACAGGGGGCGGCACTGCGGCGTACCGTGGTGGACAGGGGTAGACAGGGCCTTCATTGTGGGCCTTAGTGGTCGGGTGCTGGCTCCTGCCTCCCAGTTGCACTGATTGGCCTATCTAGGCCAGGGCAACCAATGGGAGAGGGAGTCGGGGCCTGGCCACAAACAAAGGAAGTCCAAATTTAAACAGAACATCCATCTTGGAAAGGCCTTAGAATGCATGTGATTTTGCAGAAGAAATAGTGAAAATCCCAAGAAAAGGGTTTCATCCAGGTGCAGCATTAATATTTCAGCAAACGTCATGCAGCCAACAAAAAGTCACATATTTTCAGATGAAACGCACGAAAATTATGCATCAGGCACGATGTACTACAATTGCCAGGCTTACCTTGGCAGTTAGTGAAAGGGTCTGATGAGGCTGTAGGCATGGCGGCGGATGCTGCAGCAGCAAGGCAGGCACCCAGGTGCTGATGAAAGAAGGCAGGAATCCAATAACGTACATTTCCTGAATATTTGTTCTTGATGTTACAAGGTTTAATCTTCAAAAGTAAATAATATTTAGGTACACACGACCACTCTTTAATGAAGATCTTTAACGAATCCTAAGAACTTGCATTCCCACTAATTAACACAGAGCTATGCTTTGAATCCAGTCGGGAACTAAAATTGTTTGCACGCAACCTCTCTTTGCAGTCAGAATTCTTTTAACCGTTTGTGAAAGTCAGCATTATAGATTCTGAGTGATTTGAAAGAGTTCTCCCTCCGAATTGAAGACACACAACCACTCCAGTAATGTGAACCAATTAACAATGGGAATTGAGAAAGCTTTTCTTTATACACAAGTACTCTGACTTGTATTATAAGTGCGCATGATACACTTCCATTGTCTGCAGGACTCTTCACAATGACAAACAGTTTCTATTCGCTCCTATTCAAGTCAATATAGAGCTGGTAACAGTTACCAGCTAGGTTTAACCTGAACACTGAGCTTCACTCATCGGCTCCAGGATCACTGTGGTTGCAGGCTTCTTACACGTCCCGACTTCTTAACCTTCTGCTACAAAACTGGCCACTCTTGGGACCCACACCCCTCTGTAGCTTGGGTATCTTTGGTCTGACCTAGTCAATGGGGCGTCTCCTTCACTTCTCTGTCCCCTTGCTTGCTTCTTATCACGGTTCTCAGGGTGTAGCACGATTACAGCTTTGCAATCACAGCCACTAGGCGCATCTGTGATGACCTTCAACTTCAGCACATCTCTCTCAGTGCAGCCATGGTAAATCAGGGTTTGTGAATACAGGACCCTCTCAGAACTTGCAGGTGAACTCTGCTTTCTTCATGTCCCAGTGTCCCTTAAGTGATCACACTTTCTCATGAACTGCCAGCCTTGTGTTCTTCTCCTTCTGCTACTACTGCTAGCCTTCCAGCTCCTGCTCCATCTATCGTCCCCCTCCTACTGCAGCCTTTTAAGCCTCTTAGGTGGGGCAATTGATTTCAGGTGCTTGTCATTATTGTTAATTGCCTGACCCTGGCAAGAGCTGTTAGGCTTTCTTTCCTGTCCTTTACTCCTACATGCTTACCCAGCCATTTTCTTTGTCCCAGTCCCAAAGGCGTACTGGGACATATAGTTCATTTTTAGAAAAGTTATATTTTTTCACTTCCAGTATATCTTTAAGGGAAGTTGTAATTCCCTTAGTATTTTTATAAAAGTGATTTTAAGTTTCAACCTTACTGGAGGAAGAAGGTGTAGAGAAGGCAACATTTCTGCCATTCCTTGTAGTATACCTTTTGTATTGAGGAACATATTTATTTTTAGTGATACAAAAGGTTTGTTCTTTTGGGATAATATGGTTAGATGTTATCACCTTCGGTTTTACCACATTTATTTTATTAGGAGGTATTAAACACATTAAAATGACAATAGGCCGTAACCTCTTCTGCCATAGTGGTAGAAATATCCCCTTCAGGAGAAAAATACTGTATCTAATCCCACAGAACCTCTTCACTACCCTGGGCCCTGCCTCTACCCAGGTGATCCTCCTGCAGTACACCACCCCCAAGGTTGGGATCAGGGAGTGTCTGCCCTCCCCTGGCCACTTGGGAGGAACTTTAGGTAGGGTTTTAGTGAGGGATCCGCAGGATTCTTCACAACTAACATGTTCGTTTTCAAATGGAACACAACTAAAGGATAAGTGGATGCATTCTGCAATGTATTTAATTTAGATCATGTGAAAAAAATCTACAATTATAAATGAATACAAGAACTAACCATGAGTTCTATTGATTTCAATAACACTCTATTCTATCCAGCTTGAAATTGAGCAGCCTACATGTGAACTTAGGTTGATCTCAGAACATGCCAGCCCCCATTCTCAAGAGGGGCAAAAAGAATATTTTAGCAACATAAGGCTTGACATGCCGGAGTTCAGAATTCTATGGTATATTTTCGATCATAAAAACCCATGCCTGTATTAATAGTGAAACTAAAAAGAAGACTCATCTATCAAGAATGACATAATGAACTCTGCCTGGATACAAACACAAGCCATCTGCTGAAATAATGTAGTGTACAAATACAAGCTGTTGCATTCAGATTATGGCTTTGTAGGCACAGTCTGTCAAGGCGACAGATATAAGTTGTAGACACAATTATTTTGAACCAAAAGATTAAAATCTATGTCGCGTCTAGTCTGAGTTGTGGTTGAACAAGCCAATTAAACCACTAGTGTAGGTTACATAATACAGAGAACTCAGATAAAAGACGGCGACAAATCCAGTTTTGCAATAAAAAAAGGTTTTAATTTTTCATATTGCCCTTGTATGACATGTGTTTCGGCTATATCCACTAGCCTTTTTCAAATCAGGGCCTTAATATAACAATAACAAATAGCAGTAAGCATTTGGGAGTGCAAGGGTGGGAAATATGCAATTAATTGGCACATAAATTCAAAAGATATAAATGACATTTATGACAATAACAGACAGTATAGTTAAAAGAGTAGAAACAAGGGTGGGCAAAGGGAAGGTTTCATAGGGTAAAAAACAATTATGAAACAGTATATCAAAAACAAAGGGAAAAACATAAAGACAAATAATTCATTAGTCCAGATACTACCTAAGCCATTTTGTAAAATTGTGCAAATGTTGTTACCTTATTACTGTGTATTCTCAAGTATGTGTGTCTAGTCAAGTACCTGGATAAATGGGTTCAATCCCTTAAAAAGAAAAATATAAGTACAATACTTAATGTTTTTGTAAATTCTACTGAGCATATGTCCTCGGACTTCTAAAGTATGATGTTTATTAAGGTTGCGCAATACAAAACGAATGCCTTCCTTTCCATGTCTCAATGAATCATTTTGGCAACGAGAGTCCCGAGTTTGACACTCCAGATTCTAGTAGTGTACCTTGCGCGAAATGTATTTACAAGGTCTATTACAAGGTTAGCAGGTGAAAGCAGTTTGTGCTCACTGTGTTAGCATTGTTACATTCATATTCTATATATTCATGACTCGTTTTTATAAGACACCCGAGTTACATATTCAGTTGCTGTAAATTGCATTGTTACACACATAATGCGTTCTAATAGATTAATGCAGTAATGTTGTGAATAGAATAGTCTAGGTCATAATGTAAGCGCTGCTTCATTACATTCCGTTACCTCCGTAAATCATTTAACACACGTCATTCAAATAAGTAGATGTAACTTCTAGTTGCGCATCAGAACATGTATCACGTTTAAAGAGGACATTGCAGATGTGTGATCTCTGAAGAGTCCTTGCTCGCTACTCATTGACACTATGGCACATAGCTACTGCCTACGGATGGTCATTTAAGGACGGTCTCTTACCAGCACCATTTTCTCGATGCGCTCTCGCGCTTGGGTCTGATCTGTGAGGTGCCAAATGGCATCTGTATTGAAATGTTTGTTGTTGCCATCATCATCATGGCGATGGTGACGGCAGTCCTACTATTTCCCCTGTCGGCGCTGTGGTGTGCGCCATCTTTTGGGAATCGGTTACTCGTAAAAACCACATTTACTGATTATAATTG
The DNA here is from genome assembly GCF_040938575.1 of Ambystoma mexicanum. NCBI lineage: Eukaryota > Metazoa > Chordata > Amphibia > Caudata > Ambystomatidae > Ambystoma > Ambystoma mexicanum. The sequence continues at coordinate 913,061,106 of NC_090930.1, read as the reverse complement.
TCCAATTCACTATTTATAAGTTGGGAAATTAAATCTGAGTGCTAAATTCAATATTTACAATAGCGCAAATCAAATATATTGTGTGATGCCTATTTTGCATGTCCTAATAAATATATTGCATAAATGAGTAGGGTAGGTGAGTTCCGGCGTAATAAGAAGCTTGTCATCAATGTATATTCTTATATTTGGACATAGGTCATCCATAGATGTATTGCTTTGATAATAGCCCTATTATGTGCAAGTTCCAAAAGCACATGAATATTCATAATTAGTCACAAGAGTGTGATTTTGGAGTTAGAGCTCAGTGATATGACAAACTCATGGGTATTTGTTGCACTAGTCTGAGTGTCCACTGAGAACTTGTATGTGGGGCTCGGTGTATCTAAGTAAGGTAATTATACCATGCACATTAATTCACATTAATTCAAAAAGTAAGTGTCTATAGAAATGACATCATTTCATTGTCCTTGTTGAGGCCTTGAACAGTTGAATTAAAATTGCAAATGATCCTGGCCTCATCTTGGCATAACTTTTTCTCCTTATTGCCTCCTCTTCTGCCCATTGTAATTTTCTGTAAACCTTTAAATGTGATGTCCGCCTTGTTAGCCATTTGATGTTTGTCTTGCCGGTGGCTGGCCAGAGGGAGTCTCTGGTCTTGGCTTCCAATTTTGGCTAAATGTTCTCAAATACGTATGGTGCTTCCAATGTAAACCAATTTACACACACAAATAATGCCGCAGACAACACATTTAGTTCTGCAATTGATTGCTTGTTGAATCTTAAACTCGTTATTGAATGAATCTTTAAACAAATTGGCTTTGTCATGAGCATATTTACACATTGTGCAGTTTCCACACTTCCTGAATCCATTCATAGGTGATTGTAACCAATTTGAGGTGATAATTTGTTCTGGATCTGGTAATAATGAGGGGCTCAATTTGTTCCTCAGAGCTTCTGCCTTTCCGAAAATCATGTCTGGTTTGGGATCAATGTGATTTCTAATATTTTCATCCAGTTTAAGGAGATGCCAATGCTTGTGTAGAGTTTTATTCAATAGTTTGTGATTGCTACTAAAGTTGGTAATGAACCCCACTGTGGATTGTTCTGTCCGTTTGGGGATTGGTGTTAAGGTCTGTTGTTGTGTGAGTACTTGACTCCTGTTTATAGCTTTTTGATACAATCTTCTGGGTATCCTCTGGCAATGAACCTGGCTTTTAATAGGGTACATTCTTTGGCAAAAGCTTGGCAGTTTTGTCTCGCTCGGATTAACTCTCCTGTAGGTATATTGAGAATGGTGGATTTTCAATGGCAGCTTTTGGCGTGCAGTATGGAATCGACTTCAATAGGCTTCCTGTACGTATAAGTCTTGAGTTAATTCTGTTCGACATACATTATTAAATCAAGAAAGTAGACTGAGTAGCCATCACAGCTTCCCGAGAACTCTATTCCAAACATATTATTGTTGATGCGGTTTACAAAGTCATTGAATTCCAGTACTGTGCACTTCCAAACTATTAGAACATCGTATATGTATCTCATCCATCTGAGTAGTTGTTTCTGATGAGCTATGTCCTGATAGATGACAATGTCTTCCAAATAGTCCATAAAAAGGTTTGCCAGGTCCGGGGCATACTTAGTGCCCATTGCCACACCTTTTGTTTGTTTGGTAGAAGATATTATTGAAGGTAAATATATTGCAATCAAAGGTTAGTTCAAGCATTTCCTTGATCATTGCCACTTGGAGATAAACTGATGACGAGTCCTCTTTGAAGGTATGGTCTATGGTCTTGATCGCCCAATGATGTTGAATGGATGTTTAAAGTGCTTTGACATCCAGGCTTGCCAGTTGGTAGTCTTGTTTCCATTCAATAGTTTTGAGTTTAAGAATGACATCGGTAGTATCCATAAGGTATGCACTCAGTTTGCTTGCTCTTAGTCTCAAGATGTTATCAAGGTATTGTGAGATGTTTTCCGTTGCCCACCCTATGCCACTTAGGATGGGCCGGCCTTCAGGTATTCTGTCATAGTCCTTATGTACTTTTGGTAACAAATACATGGTGGGAATTACTGGATCCTTAATGTACAGGAAAGTTTTCTTTTCATCAGTCAAAAGACCTTTCTTGTGCCAGTCCAGCATTTCCTTCTCCAGTTTTAGCAAAATTTGTTTTTTAGAGTCGGTAAAAAGTATTTTGTAGCAGCCAGGTGTTTCCAAGTGTCGTCTGGCCATTTCTAGGTAATCCTGTCTCTCCATGAAAACAATATTGCCCCCTTTATCTGCTTCTTTTATTACTATGGATAAGTCTGATTCTAAACCCTTTAAAGCCTTCTTTTCTTGCGGAGACAGGTTATGCATTGGGGTCTTTCGAGATTTCGTATTCTTAAGTTTGTAAAAGTCCTATGTGACAGCTTTATATAATGTGTCTATAATGTTATTCGGTGCTAGTTGAGGCACAAATTTTGATTTAGGCTTCAATTCTTTGCTTGGTAACATGTCCGATTGTATGTCTAGCTCACGAAGGAGTTCTGGTATGTCGTACTCTTCTGACTCACCAATTGATCTTAAAAGGTGTATCTCTTCAATTTCTTGAATCATATGTTCACTTTGGTTTATCTGTATCGTTACTTGCTACCTTAGTCACAAAAAACTTCTTAAGTTTTAGTTTGCGTATAAATTTGAATAAATTGATATAAATATCAATATCATTGAACCAGGTGGTGAGTACAAACGATAATTCCTTGTTTAGTAGATTATTTTCAGTTTCGGTCAGTATTCTCTTAGACAAATTGATAACCAGGTCCTGTCCTATTTGTTCCTGTTGTATTCTTTCGCACTCGCTCGGGTAAATCTTCTGTTTGTGTGTCATGGTGCTTCTTGATTTGTTAGGTCTTGTGCCCCCCCTTCGTCTCCTGCTTGTGTAAGTGGCATAGGTGCCATGTTTGTTGGTAATTGAAAACAGACTTGCTTGGGTATTTGGTTTCTGTTCCCTTTCTTGTAGTGTTTTATTTGGTTCATATAGCCTTGTTGATTTTTATTTTTAGTTGTTACTTCTGTGGTTCCTTTATCTGTGCTGATTGCTTCACCTTCAGAATCTGCATCTGAGCTCACTGAGGGTGTATTCGGTGTGCTTCTCTATAATGTTTCCGTAATTTCCTCAATTTAATTTCATCTTGGTAATTTTTCAAAATTTCATGCATTGTATAATAATTCTTTTCCTTTGTGGCTTCAAGTGATTTTTTCTCACTAATTTCACTCTTCGTCTTGTCAATTTGTTTGATTATTCTCTTGTGTTACCTCGTAGCATGTTCTATCAGAAGTTCTAACATCTTTTTCAAGCTGAGTTTTAAGTTCTTCTCCCAAAGGTGAGTGAGGTCATTATCCAAGTCATAGCTGAAGTTAGGGAAAATTAAGATCCATAATCCTCTTGGGATGAGTTCATTTTTGATGAAGTTCTCCAATGAAACTATTTCCCAATACTTATCGATTTCCTTTTTGGAAAGTCTTTCTAATTTGAAAAACAATTAACGTAAATCTTATTTAGTGGTTGGATTAAAAAATGCATGGGTAATTTTGCCCCTCGGTGTGTATAGGTTGGCTGTTTCTTCTTGTCGGTTGCGAAGATACTCTGCCATGGTGTCCCCTTGTAATTGTAAATTCAGCCGCAGACTGAATCCAGAGTAAACAGTTGCATTCAGATTATAGCTTTGTAGGCACAGTCTGTCAAGGCGACAGATATAAGTTGCAGACACAATTATTTTGAACCAAAAGATTAAAGTATATGTCGCGTCTAGTCTGAGTTGAACTTGAGGATATACAGTAATAATGTAACAACATTTGCACAATTTTACAAAATGGCTTAGCAATTTGTAAAATGGACTCTTAAGGAAGTATCTGGACTAATGAATTATTTTTCTTTGTTTTTCCCTCTGTTTTTGATATACTGTTTCATAATTGTTTTTTACTCTATGAAACCTTCCCTTTGTCCACCCTTGTTTCTCTGTGATTATAAATGTCATTTATATTTTTTGAATTTAAGTGCTAATTAATCGCATATTTAATTTATTCACCCCTTTTCCCTCCCCCCTTTCCCACCCTCGCACTCCCAAATGCTTACTGCTTTTTGTTATTGTTATATTAAGGCCCTGATTTGAAAAAGGCTAGTGGATATAGCCGGAACACATGTCATACAAGGGCAATATGAACAATTAAAACCACTTTTCATTGCAAAACTGGATTTGGCGCTGTCTTTTATCTGAGTTCTCTGTATTATGTAACCTACAAATACAAGCTGTTGCCTCATTCTCTCCGAGCCCCTTATTAAAATGTGTTTACTTGCTTTGTGGGACAAAAGTCGCAAGATGTATTCAAAGGGAAAATGGTACATGTTGGAGCTTGTATTAATCACTTATAAAACAGAGCTCATTTGTGCTGGAACACCAAGGATACTTTGGCATTTCCCAATAACCTAAATGTAGAATCCAGTTGTGTTTGGGAGATTGAAGACACCTCTTTAATTTGACACCAAATTCACATTTCCCACAATTATGAAAATTAACATAACATATATAATAACTTCATAAGGAAATATACCACAGGGTTGTGTAATATGGCTCTGTGTGCATTCTAAGGTATATCTCGCAATGTTTTTAGTTTCATTAAATTAGCCTATCTCTGTCAAAAATGGTGCTATATAAATGGAATTGCTCTGAATAGGCATGAAGAGTGATGAGTATTCACCATTTTTCTTATCACCATTTCTAAATTCATTAATATCCAATGAAGATTGAGGGTGTATCTAAGGGAAGTGTCTGATTATGGAGCCAACAAATGATATAACTTAAATCAATTGAAGTTATGTAGTGTTAGGAATGTTTTCTCTTGTAGCAACGTTTCTCCATATTCTATGGACCCTCAAGCTTTTTACTTTTGTTTATCACCATGTCCTAACTTTTTACAGTGAAGTGAAGCCTTCAGCATCACCCCACAGAACTTTTTCTCACATAATTTGGCCAAACTCACTAGTCCTTCAGGCTGTCAGTACTGAGAAACTATGTTTCCCTTACTCTGTTGACGTTGTTGCCTTGTTGGGTAACATTTTAACATTGTACAATGCATCTTACATTGTATTGCAATGGGGTATCATGTGTATGACCCTACACTACACTAAAAGTGATTTGTTGGTTCCCTAAGGTGTTCCTAAGAACAAACTGGTTGCAGCAGTTACTTTTTCATACTTTTTAACTGTACATGTTGTTAGCCGTACCACGTTTACTGCATTTGGCTATTAACACTGCCTAGTGTCCCCACATGGCCATGCCACAAGGTTTTTTGTTTGTTTCTTGGCAGGTCAGAAATGTCCTTTTGTGGTCATGCATTTGCCTGGTAAAGCCTTTATTTTTGTAGGCTATTGCATACCATGTGTGTGGGGTCCTAGGAAGTGGGTTTGGACTGTCTGGTCAGAATCCACATACTGGCATCTGAATCTCTGGTGTTCATGCTTGAGTCAGACCCACAGAGATCCCTGATTCAACGACTGCTGCTGTGCATGAGTGGGACAGATCTTGCCATGGGTGGGCTGAGTCTGAACACTCACCTGACTTTGGGATAAGAAGATGTGTACTGCAGCCATTCGAGCAGATCTGAAGAAGAGCCAAGTATTATGTCATGGAAGACCCATGAATGATACCTGAAGAGGCCTGGCAACCAACTCTTCTGCTCCATTTCCTATGGATTCCTATCTGGCTACCGATCTACGAAGACCCTTGTCAGTGCTTCAACCCTCTTGGTCAGTGGGAATAACTGGTCCTGGCATCTTCTTGTAACCCAGCAAGTTAGAGCCTTCATAAGAGTCCCTGTATCATCCGGTGGGCTGATCAGCTGCAGTTTGAGCTACTGCGGTAGAGCACTGTCATTCAAGGTTTTGGCCTGGAACTCCAGGGGGGGTCTTCAGTTTGTCCAACAAGAGTCCCTCCTGTGAAATTGCAGCTCCCTGCCATTCAAAAGGTCCTGTGATAGGAGGCCTCCTTTGACCATAACGACTGTGATGCCTGATGTCCCCCTGCATTGGTGACGGTCCCTGAAACCAGCTTTCCTGCATCTGGTTGAGTGCCTATAATTTGCCTGTATTGGTGTTTGCTGTATTGTTCATCGAGAATAGGCACCAAGCTCCGGTATCCAACCAGAACCTTTCTTCCACCCACAGCGCCTGGGCACCAGCATCTGGAAACAAAAGCGGGAAAACTTACCTCAGGCGACCATCCAATGACCTGCCAAGTCTGAGGGGAAACCTGAGTATGGATGGTAAGTTGTAGCAATACGTACCTGCCTCCATATCTCCATCCTTGAAAAGTTTGTATAACATTTGAAACTTTAACAACTGTTTGGGTTTGGCAATACTTATTCCTCGAAAGACCTCCAAACACTCGGAGCAGTCTTATTCACTAGTAAACATCTACTTCTGACTTTTGGACCCATCTCCACATCCCCAGGATCCATCTCCTAACTTTTCCAATCTCCTAAAACTCTTTGCGAACTTTTGCTCACCGGGCCTCATACAACGTATGGTTGGACTTCATAAGTTGGAAATGCAATTCTTGTGGACAGTTGATGCTAACATGAGCACATACTTTCCTTTTCAGGTATTGGGGGGTAAATTGCTTATTCTGCACCAACTGCAGTGACTGTACATATGTTTTATAGTGTTTAGTATTGTGTGGTACTATTATCTGCCAATTGTCATTTTTCATAGTGTGTTTTCTGGGCCTAAAATAAATACAGTATTTGTATAACTATGTGGACACATTGTGGACCCCAGACCCCACTCACCTCTCCTGAGATTTAGCCTTGACCTCTCTCCATGCTACCTTGATTGGTTTTGCTAAACTCTCTGAGGTTGCTGCTTGTTCACTATAACACGCTTTGCCTCCTAAACAGCTGTCCAACAGGCCATAGTTTATCGATTCTAACATGCATCATCATAATGCCACATGGGAGGATATTTTTTTAAATAGTTCTGCAGTTTAGTTGGAGATGAATATAGATTGAGGTGTGATACCAACTGGAGAACTGGGATTCCATAGACTAGAGCATGCTGAAAAGGATGACACCTTTGTTTAAGAGATTAACAGTCCGAATGATGAACTGGTCCATGGCAGCTTGGTGACATTGCTGAGAGAGGGTTCCAAGTTTGATAGTATCCAGACTGATTTCCAAAAATAAAAGCACCATTTGAGGTAAGTATATATAGATATTCCCAACATAAATCTGAATTGACTTATTGTCTTTCTGTCAATGCTAAGTCATAAGAATAGGTGGTGTGGGAGAAAAGGGGGATGCTAGGTCCCAAAAGACACTGAAGAATTGCAGGTTAAAATTCACTATTCCCTTCACTGTAATTAGGTGCAAAGTGAGGTTTCATTTCGACAAAACCAAATGCATTTCTGTGATGTGTGCTGTGTAAAACTGAATGCACTGTTATGCTGATTAAGTGCAGTTTTTCAAAATGAATCTCAATTAAAATCTAATAGTGTGCCACTTCCCTCCCCACAGAAAATTATGCCAATGGTAGGAGCCTTCATCCCTGTTTAATCAAATTCCAAAATCTATTCTTCTCTGTGGGGTTGGTGAACTAATATGTGGTGTGCTATTTATTGATAATGCTGTTCTCCCAACTTAACCCTGCAGAAGTCTGATCCAATTATTTTGATCCTATATATAAATTGTGTGCACATAGTTCACAACCACACACTCTTACAAGGGGCCCAATTGATGTGAATGTTTATATAGATGTTGTTTGTCAAATTAACCATTCACAGATACTATCCATGTTTTGATGTCGGAGGAAGGCAAGCGTTTTGAAGAACATTTCAATTGTTAAAAGAAAATGGTCTTTGTGATTGTGACGTGGTACATGTGAACACACTGGCTGAATAGCAGCAATGTTATCATTGAAGTACATTGTGCAGCTTAAATACAAACAATCCTAAAAGAGTGACAGTGTATGTGTGTGAGGAATAGTGAGATAAAAGAGACAGGTCGATTGTATTTTTATAGGTTACTTTGCCTGTGATTGTATAATATTGTTGTGATTCATGCAGGCAGGGCATTTTCGTTGTTTGTGTATACGCTATCTGTGATTGAGTAATATTGCTTTGGCTTCCCCTGCGTCAAGCTGGAAACCACCTTTGGCTTGATTTAACCTATAATTTGGTTTAAATGAATTCAAATTTTGAGAACACTGCCTGTTTTCTTGGCCAACATTGTGTACTGGGACTATATAAGTGGGTCGCGTTATATCAGTGGAACCACTAATTTAAGAATCATAAATTGACTAAATAATACCTCACACCTCTGTCCATGTCTTGCAGCCATGGCCAGTGCTCACAATCCATGGGGCATGGGATTCCAAAATGTTTCTAGACCCACAAACCAACACAGAGCACACATTTGGTTTGATTTACAGCCTGGCCCAGTGGCACAGTACACCCATAATGGGATTGTAGGCCGTTGTCCATTGATTGTGAACATTGCCAGTGGCCACAATCCTTTGGGTGTGGACTTCAGTCATGCTGCGGGTTCTGCCAAGAATCTCAGAGCAGACATTAGGTGTCGAATCTTTAACCATCATAGCCAGTCCCCGGTGGCCTTAGCCAGTGGTTAGGTCAGGTAATGTGAGATTATATGATATGATCATATGAGGTTTCATATCATCATATGATGTCGCATTATGTTGTTCACAATTCTTATTTTTGATGCACTTTGACACAGCCATAAGGTGGCAGCTAGAGCTCTCCAAAGCACACACACAATAACTAAATAAATGACCATAGTCTCACTCAGATCATTGAAAGGGCCATATCTCATGAGCTAGATCTGTAATCTAGAAAGATGATGCTTCACCCCTGTTTTGACCTAAGATTCACATTCTGCCCTCTTTCAACAGGACTATATAACAACACCTTGGGTTGAAAAGGATATACAAGGCTGGATTATAAAGGTTAACTGACAGAAAAGCACAACCTATGCCTAAAAGTATTCCTCTCACATACAGAACACTATAACAATCCTCATAAAGTTCAAGGCTGGCCGAAAGAATTTCCAGGATGGCTAGACAAAGGCTTTTTCCCAGAGGATCCACTATCATTTCAAATTGACCAGCTTTTCTCTCTATAGAAATTGACAGATGTAGCTGGATTGTACCTAGAGAAGTAACTAGAAGGACTTTGCCCTCCTATTTTCTTCTGCATTGTGTCAACATCGCCAATTCGTAAAGATACCAGGGCAGACTGATGGCCCTGCAGGTTTGATCTTTGGGCTCAGTGGTGTTCAAGATTCCATCCCTGAACCTCAGTCCAATGAAGTAGCCTTACTGTAGCATCTAGCACTGTAGAAGCATCAACGTGTGTCATAGTTGTATTGTAACAGTCAAAGCATTGAAACATAAAATAACAGCTATCTGGCACTTCTCTCCATACAACCAGTCCTCTTCATTAATTGTAATGAACATGCCTGCATAGGGAGCTCAGGATATATCTTTCTTATTATAGATGATATGGTAGGTCAGAAGAAGGAGGTGGACGAAATAGAGGCATTCTCAAAAAATGTTGTGTTTAAATGAAAGAGAAAAGGCCTGTCTATCCCTATCAAAAGGGTTTGCCCTGCCTAACACAACACAGCCTAGGGTGTTCATCATGAGTAGTGTAGTCCAAAATCCAATGATCCATCCTATGTCCAAAAAAAGCTATCTCGTGCTGACCATGCCACTAATCAAATATCAAAAGAAAAAGAAGTCCAGGAGAATGACTCCCTTCTCCTAGACAGGCTTCTATAGCCTTAATATTCTATCTTCAAATAGTAATTTGTGATTACATGAACAAGTTTCTTTGATTCTTCTAGGGGGCTCTTCCACTTCCTGGGTTTCCCCTGTCATTCTTTAAACACAGTTCCTTGCTTTATCAAGATAGAGTTTTGACCCTCAATCCCTTTGGAATCTTGCAGTGTCTCTTTGTTACTTTCTATCCTTGGTTTGGGCTTCAACCACTTTCTGGCCTGAATGAAGATTATTCACTGTCTTTATGACGTACTGAGTCCCTCTGTACTGTTCAATTTCTTTAAAGTAATCATAACCATGGGGATGAGTATGATGAACCCCTTGGTATTCTTTACTTTTTTCAAGATAGTCACACCCACTAGGATGAGTCCCTTGGCACTTTTCACTTTCTTTAAGGTATTCACAGCCACTGGAACGGGCATGAGGAGTATGGTGGTACTCTTCACTTCCTTAAGATATTAGCACCACTGGGATGAGTTGATTTGTGCTGTTCGGCTTCTCCTGCCCTGTTCCCCTCGCAGGTCTCCCGCTGCTCCCATTACCTTTGTTCTGCTAGATTGGCATCACTGGTTCTTCCTGTGGGGTCGGGCTCTCTCTCGTAGTTCACGTGCTTCTAGCATCTCATCTTTCTTCCGAATCCAGTGCACGGCTTCATAAAGCCCATTTCACAGTGTTCTCAGTATTGTTTAAGGAGCAGCCGTTCCACCTTTTCTGGGTCACATCACCGCCTCGACTTTCCTTTTTGGGCATACACAGATAGGCTCCTTGTCCTGTGTCTCCTTTCCATCTCGGTTTCTAGCGTCCTCTTGACCAAGGACCTCCCAGACTCTCTGGGTTTCTCTCGCTCTAAAGGTTTGAAACTCCCAGGGTCCACCAACATTTTACATAGGCCCTTCTTTCCTTTTTATTGGGAGGTGCTGGATCCTCCCCAGTGTAGACCTGAAGTCCTTCCTCTCTGTCCCTTGAGCATACTTTGTTACTCTCTCGATCTTCTTCTTCCCAATAGGGTTGGCTTCCAACCACTGAGTAATCTTAATTTCTTCTTCTGAGTATGTTTGACTTTCTGTTGGTTGTTTTGTGTGATGTTTCAATAACAAACAGTGACTTGCTTGAGATAGTTTTTAAGAAGCTCTGCTAGTATTAGTGGCTCCTCATGAAATAGTTTAGGGTGTTAGTTGAAGGAACAGGAGTCCTTGTCCCCAAAAGCGGAGTATATCCTTGTGAGGTCCCGCTTACTGCCACCCCTAGGGAGACTATTGCATAGCGTGCTCACCTCCCTAGCATCACAGAAAAAGTCTACCCTCTGGGGAGAAGTGACGAGATCCTGTGAATTGTTACGATGTATATCTATGACTATACTCTGATATCCTAATCCCTACCAGGCTTTTCAGTTTTACTGTATTACTTTGACTATTCATTCCCCTTACATTCTGTTACCAACAACATACACCTTTCTACGCAATCGATTCCTGTCTATGCAACATTTGATCAGGCATAGAAGTCACAATATAACATTCTGGAGTTTTCCCTGGGGTGTCATGTATAGAGATGCCTGGGCAAATAAGCCACCAAATTTACAGTATTTCCTGAGCACACATTCAATCCCCTCATGCATCTAAAATGACATTGTGCAATAAGGTAGATTTCTCCACATCTGCCTTTGAAACACAATCATTCATCACAACACTTTAGGATATGTGCACTGCCTCATTTTTGCAGAACTAGTATTCATCTAACAGGACTCACATACAACCTTACAATCACAAAACATTCTTTGCCTGCTGAAAACCCCTGTGTGTGTTTGTAGAATCTTTTTACTCCTTCACAATCTTATCTTACCCTTAATTGTTTTCTTTCCTCCAGCAGACTAAGTTCTCGATCCTCGTGGTGGTGGGTGTCAGGTGTATTGACCCACTTTTGAGTCATTAAGCTGCAACATTTGGTGCTGTGGGCTTAGAAAATCCAAGATGGCCAAAAAGCCCACATGTGCGCCAGAATCCAGGAGAACCGTGCAGTTTGTGCGCACACCAAAATGGTCGCCTAACCTTCCACCCACCAGTGCGAGCGTGATGGGCCAGGGGTGCCATGAGTGGAATGTGTGCCAAAGGAAAAACAGCAGTGCCTGTTAGCTTAAAAAGCGCTTTGAAATCACCTTGGTTTCTCTGAATGCAAGCTCAAAATGCCCATTTGAAACATTGCAGGATATTCAAAAATCTCACTGAACACCAGCAGACATTTGGCAGAATGAAGTTTTGTGTGCATACAAAATCTGGAAAGAAAAAGAGCCCAAAACAATCATCATAACAAAACTGGCTGAGCTGTGGAGGTCAGCATCTTAAGTTAAACTGAACTGAAAACCACTAAAATTGAAATATTTAAATTAAATGAGGGACCTACTTTTGAGTGTCACATAGTTTGTAACTGTTGAAATGTCATAGTTTTGAACTTAGAATCAGCACTCTAGCTGCATGTGTAAAAATTGTCAGTTTGATTTGAATGTAGAAAACTGGGAACAAAAAGTGACATTTAGCTGAAACCTGGCTTAATGAAACTGGATTCTGCCTGACAACTACCGCCGACAGGAGTTGAAACTGGATCAACAGCTGTGTTCCCAGGCCTGGCTGCATTCTGATGCCCCCACAAAAGGGAGGTGACACCTCTCTGATTGAATTACCTGGGGACTGCAGGAGACTGAACAATGGACTCAGGCAAATGTTATATTGGGGGGGCCGTGAAGTGGCTTCGTCTTGGGAGAAGTGGGAGGAGAAGTGCCTGTGAGAGCCAGCTGAGCTTGGGGGAAGTGGATAAACCAGTTCTTCCACCATGTGATGTGGGAAGCCACACCCCTTTTTGACCAGGGCATAAGTTAAAAAGATAGATAACTCATAGTGCGGACTGGTCAAAATTATATAAGTAATATCATTATTCTTGTGATTTTTCTGTGCCCGTTTTAAGAGGCGTTAGGACCCTGTGGTGTATTCTGGGGGGTTGCTAGTGGAAAATAGGGTCTCACTCCAAATGTCTGCATGTTAAAAATCTGACACTTCATCAATTAATGTGCATACTCCTTGCGCACATGTGTGTAATTTTTGGTAAATGTCCGATATTGGTAAACCAGTCAAAAAGCACAAAATTTTGTCATTTTTGAATGCAAGCCCCCAGGAAGATCAGAGGCGGACAAGCATGGACCATAAGGAATATATAATGTGTACATGTAATTTCAACAAATTGTGTATCTGGGAAATATGTATTTGAATCAAATATAGATTTGTGGGCAAATTGACCAGGGGAGGATCCTCTGACCCATAAACAGACCTCATCATGATGACAATCCATTTCCTTCCCCCAATCATGGGAGAGGGGAGAATTGGGCCAATGACAAGTAGAGAGGGGCAGGCTTAGCTAGGCCCAGGCACACACCCATTTTCAAAACACATAAAAAGGGCCACTGAGACCCAGGTAGGAGATTCAATTCCATTTTCTGCGGGACGCTCTGCCGGGAGACTCCAGACTTCACATCCATCAATCTTCAGAGACCAGAAATTTACTTCAGAACTTAAAGCAAGGGCCTAAACCCACAAACTGAGAACTCTTCTCAGCAGGCCTCAGCATCCTTAAAATCATTTGCAAACTATTCCACAGCTGGGCGAGCTGTCTGAATTCTTTTGCCAAGCACTTTTGCCAGTACCCTAAAGCAGTGTTACATCCAGAATCCACTTGATCCGGACCAGAAAGCAGAGCAGTATCCAGAACCAGAGGCCGCTGTAGCCAGAGAGGCTAGACCAGCAGAGCAGACCAGACCCAGACCGCTGTGAGCAGAACCAGAGATCCGGATCGCTGTGAGCAGAACCGGTGCCTGATTGACCCGCCGAGCAGACAGAACCGCCGCCGGACGTGTTGACCAGATCCGTGACGAGGCCTATTTCAAATTTATATTGTGAGTACCTAGCAGAACTGTGCAGAACCAATCTCTTAGTTAAAATAATCTAATTCAAGCTATTTTAACCAAAGTAGAAGTGACTCCTAGAAATCGTGTCATCTGTCATTTTTAAAGCTGCACAACTGTCACCTGTCAATTCTGCAGCTGCAAGCTGTCACCTGTTATTTTGAGTTTTACTTTAAATCCGAAAATCTACCTTTATTAAATCGTCCGTATCTCTGGAACCGTTTGGGCTAGGAACGAAATTTAACTTTCATCTTAAGGCTGTGATTCTAGGCTTTCCAACGAACCTAGAACCGACTTCCTATACTTTTTCCGCAATTGCAATTTACGCACTCGCGAAGTTTTCCGCGATTTGCGATTTTGGCTCAATTTCTCCACTTGTCAAAATAGCAGCTCCGTTCTTTCCTTTGTTAAAAATCCGTTTGCAACCTGGTAATAACTCATAAAGCATTGCTAAAGTGAGCCTGAACTAATACCAACAAGCATCTCTCACTCACCCTGAATCTCTAGAGGGAATTAAAATCAGTTAGGACATTTTCCCATCCATTGCCATCACATTTAAAAGCATTTTGGGCCTGTGTTTCAAACTTCTGCCTGTTTCCTCTAAGCTTGCTGGGGGGAACTGCATTTCGTATTGCTTTTTGTTGGGATTCTTGAAGACTGTGTGCTCTCCTTCCATTTCTTACATTGCATAGGGGGGGAGTGAATTGTCAAGGAAAAGTGATTACATTGTCTTTTGTTGAAGACATATCAAATTATTTTCTGTACTGCATTTCATTCATCATTGCATTTCCTTGAACCATATAAAGCATTCTTTCCCACCTTATTCTTCTGTTCCTATTCATAAGTTACCTCTTGCTGATTACTGCTCATATTCACAAGTGTAATATCCATTATCAATTTATTTATAGAAGTGTGATATATATATATATATATATATATATATATATATATATATATATATATATATATATATATATTGTTTAAATTTTCAAATAAACCTTTTCATTTGCAAAACAAACCTACTTCTTGACTCAGTGGGGTCAGGGGGATTCTAAGAGGGGGGTATGATACAAGGGTTGTCCTCCAGAGTACTGAACTGGACATAAAAATACATCAATAAGGGTTTTCCTCAGCATCCCAGACTAGGCATTGACTTAGCTGTAGTGTTGATTGAATATCGCTTAACATGGGGTCACAGAAGCCACTCTTTGGACAAAGCTAGGCACTCTGAAACTACTATGGATGTGATTTGGTGCTTTATGAAAGCATATTAACAAAATAGTTTAAAAGTGTATTTGACAAGCACTCCTAACATGAACATGTTTTCACATGAGGCCAAGATGTTGTGATGTCACTGGATTAGATACTGCGGTACAGTTAACCCTCAATAAATAAGCAAAAAAGGGCAACATAATTATTCTCCCAGCAAAATCAACCTGTAACACTTCTGCAGTCAATTGGCAATCTATAACTCAGCTTAGTAAGACTAACCTGAAGATGAAGTGAAATCCAGCAGCACGGGTCTCTTCTGTACCCTGAATATGTAAAACTGAATGACAGCACGAAAGAGCCAATGACAGCTAATGCTTACATCGTGTTTTGACAGGGGACCCAAAGCCAGCATTTGATGAGTTTGGAGGGGTTGATGATATGGCTTAAGCACTGCCATGGATGGATGGCTATCCATCCTTTCGCTCCCCCATTGTTGGCTTCACTCAGTGTCGATTTGCAAAATACATAAGCAAAACCCTGAAAACAATATAGAATGATAGGGTATGGAAATTATCAAATAAACGACTCTGACTGACTTTCATCACGTGTACGAGAATGCAGCCAAAGAAGAATGAAAGAGGAATAGTTGGAACTCTTATGCAGAGAAGATATGCCACTATCACAAAAACATTGCAATCCATGAATGAGTCCTTTGATTACTACATACCCTACATATCAATAGATGTGTGTTATTTGAATAGCACTGCTATTCAAAATGATATAAAACTGTAAGTAAACTCAAGCAAGGTATAAGGGTATGAGTTTGCGTGTGCGTGTGTTGTCATGCAGCAGGCATTAAAGGCACATGCTAGTAACGTGATTAAAGTGTTAAGAAGGTAATGCCAATTGGTGCCTCCAACCAGCACTAATGATTGTACTGAAGTCTCCTTGGGATCTCACTAATTCTTTTGACAGGCCCGAAGGCCTCTAAGGTTATGGATGGCGACCCGTCCTTCCTTCGGAATCTTGCTGAAAAGTCGCTCTGTTCAGGCTTTGCTCATGACTGATCTGTTATTGTCGCTTTAATCACGCGCAGCAGGACACTACATCTTGCTTCCAATTAATGGATTATGTCTGTTTGACAGCCTTGTAAACAGGGCCAGTCTAATGGAGGGATTAGCTATTGAATTTATATAGGGAGAAACGAGGATAGAGGTTTAGGGCCTGCACACATTGCAAAGCACAGGCAGATAGATGAGATGTGAACACTTGCTGAAAGAGCGACAAAGGCAGTTGGGAAAGAGTTAATCAATCCACTTTTATTTTGTTTATTAGAGCATTCGCACATATTTTTGTAAATTTAGCACAACATTGTATATTGCATAGTTTGGGCCTGATTCACAAAGCATGTTTCATTGGGTGCATTCCATTGAAAAACGCGTTGTGAATCATACCTTCTAAGTTTCTATGACGCTCATTAATGTTATGATGATGTGCCATAAATGTTAGCATTTAATTGTGTATATTTGTCGCAATTTAAATGTATTGGTTAAATCTGCACAACATTACATAGAACTATTTTTTATAGATGGAGCAATAAAGCCCTGTCAACAATAATTACATTACAAGCTTAAATCATGGGATTCTTTAAATATGTGGTTGCGGCCGGTCTGCAATGATTAGTTGATGTTCATTTGTGACTTAAAGTTAGGTTTGAACATTCATATGTCTTAGAAAGGGTTATACAACGTTTGCTCACCAGATATGTTGGACTACAACTCCCATCAGCCCTAGCCAGCTCCTTCAATTGTGATAGCTGAAGGGAGTCCTAGTCCAAAACATTTGGAGATACACAGGTTGCAGGCCCGTATAACTACTGGTAAATCTAACACATGTATCTTTCCTGATAGCTGCAACATTTTAGAAAATGTGCCTGTACAAAACCCAACATGTAAAAATAAGGGAGAGGTTAATCATAGATGATCAGCACACAAAACCGCCTACAAACCTTTTGCAGTGTCAAAAAGAGTGCGTCACCTGGCTCTTTGGCAATGGTCGAAACAGGTTTTCATCAGACGACCTTGACAATGGGCATCAATGAGTTTGCCAGTAAATCTGCCAAATTACCGCCAACATCAATTAACATCATCACAACTACTGTGCTGCAAAGAAAGCAGACATTTTATTAACATCTGTGCCTCTTCTGAAATTAATAGAGGCAGTACTTATAATGAATCCTCTACCCATACAGTACAGACTGCCATTGTGCATGTCCAACAAGTTAGAGTAATAAATACCCACAGAAGAGAGTGTTGCAAGTTCAGACTGTTAGGGAGAATTCTCATAAATGTGCTAATTCCCTTCACCTTAGAGACCCCCAGCAACTTTGCTAGATTTTGAGGACTTGATTCTTTCCTGGAAAGAGTGTGAGCCCTTTTTCCCACTCTTTCATGTGTTTTGATGTGTGTTTTGCACTTGTATTCTTTGAATATGGGGTTTTAGATAACTCCATAGGCATCATCCTTTCATGTGTGTTACACAGCACCTACAGTGCAGTGACACAGGGATGTCTTTTAGACTTCCCAAAGGTTTCAATACCTTCTCTGGGAAGAACTACTGTTTCCCAGAGAATGTAAAGTGAAATTGACTTTACTAGTGTTTCCAAATTCCTAGACCCAGCACACACCATCTTACAATGGAGTGCTGGAGGGGTTACATAGTATCCCCAGTGTCTAAATACTCAGTAGCAGTCAAATGCCACCCTTTCCTATTGAAAAGGCTAGTGGAAGTGGTTTTACAATGAACTACCATGATGTTTCCCGACCACGAACACCGGTAGCTAAAAATCACGGGAGCCATGTTTTTGAAGATGGCGCCTTAGGCCCCTTTGTTTAAACAGATCCCGGTCTTCTTTTTTCCCATCGTTTCTTTTTGGAAAGGTCCTTCTAGTGTTTGTCTCTGCACGCCAAACCAGGTTTGGTCCCTTTGTTCGTGTGCCTTTGGCGAGCTTCAGGAGTGAAGACCGCCTCTGGCTTCTGAGTGTCTGGGGTGGGCAGGAAGTGAGGGAGGTGCCCCAAACACCCTGTGCTTAGTCTCATAGGAGACCCAAATGCACTCTGGCATGATTGGCTGGCTGACTGTCCAGCAAGGACAGCCACCCTGCCTGGTGAGAGAAAGATAGGCTGGAATGAAAGGGCGAGAACTGTTTAAAAGCGAGTCTCTTGGACTGGAAAGCAGAGTCGACCACTGGAACGAAAGAACCGAAGACGAGCTGGAAGGGGGCGGCTGCTGCAACTACTGGACCGTTGGTTTTCCCGGTGAAGCCCTGCTGCAGGTCCAAATTGCTCCATTCAACAGAGAAGCTCCTTCAAGGACAGCTTTTTCCTTTGAGCTGGTGTGACCAATCAACTCATAAAACACCTGGATACCATTCTCAAGGCTGGTTAGGATTAACCAGGCAGAGGGACACCAGCTTGTGTTATTGAATCTACAGCTACTGGAACTGAAGTGACTCCCTCTTGTTTGCTTTCTTCAACTATCTCGTGCAGTGCAGGAGTCCCCCGATGTCGTCCCTCTTGTCCCCAAGACTGAGGCTCAGGAACAGTGAGATCTGCAGGAACTACCAGGAACCAAGGACTTCAGCAGCATTTGTTTCGTTATAAGGTACTGTGCCAACCCGATTGAGAGAGCGCCACTCTCGCAGCAAAGTTTGTGAAACTTTCCCAACTTGCAGGCCTTATCAGCTTGTGACCCCACATATGATTCTTTTTCGCCTAAACGACTTCTAAGAACTTTTGCAAATACTTTACCATTTGATACCAGAACTGATCTTTCCTATTCAGAACACGAGCCCATTGACTTTGGCCTGGGCCAATTGACTTGAATTGAACTCTTCTGGTGAACTGAAACTATTTGCACTATCTAAACAAGTAAATGTGATCTATTCTACTTACCTTGTCCTTTTTGCTCACTTCTAAGTAACTGAACTGCTATTTTGCTCCTACTTCAGGGGAGCTCAAACTGTCTCAAGATCTTAGAGTGTTGTATTGAAGTGTATTTGCCTATAATATTAAGCTGTCTTCTGCTAGTGAAATGTTTTCCAAATGATTGTGTAATAAATTAATAAGTGTTTTACCAAGAAACCTTGAGTATAAGTATCTACTTGAACCACTGTGATTGAAAGACCTCTGTGTAACTTCTTGTACTGCTCACATTCACTTTTGAGATAAGCCTGGCTGTTCAGCTTGCTACCAAAAACCGTGTGGCACAGATTTATACCAAAGGTTGGTTTGTGCTTACACCTGTAGTCCTAATTGTATGTGGTGGTCCCAGAGGGTACTGCATGCAATTCTGTCTAACACAGACTTCAGTGTACTGAGCCTCACATGCTCACACAGTACACTGCTGTGCATAAACAGTGAAAGAGATCAGAGCCTGATGTCCATTTGGTGTACCGTGGCAGGATTCTATAGTAAGCAAGATGTTAATGCAAACCAATAGAGTATTGTGAATTTTGAATTATTCCATCAAAGATATTTTGCTATTTCTTATGATAGGACAATTCTGCTGTTGATTACAGCTGATGCAGTAATATTATAATATCACATTTTCATGTAGTGTTTCATGATGGGCTACTCCCAAACTTGAAGGCTATAACAATAGGTGTTACACTGCAACTTAATGATATAAAGTGTGGCACTCTCTAAAAGGCGGAGTAACCCCTGCTGTAATTGGCATACCTGTCTACAGGTTCCACACAGATCTCTGAAGCAAGTGGTTAACGTCATGGCCATGCACAAATTCTATACTTCTATACAAGAGGAAAGCGGCTTCCCCAGTGCATACTAAAACGAAATCTGTGCAAAAAAGAATTAACTAAATGGATGAGGAATACCCCCGGAGTGATCCCCAGCCACGGGCCATCCTACACTGGCCAATATGCTTTGACTGGGGCTGACTCCGGGGAATTCCTCATCCATTTAGTTAATTCTCGTGAGCACTCTGCTGTTCAGTGGGCAGCAGGCCCAGTTGAAGATGTATGGGGACCCATTTCAACATGACGTTTGCCCCCCTTGCTTAGTGTGGGAAGCATTCTGAGGTGCCCATGGGGGCATACATTATAAAGGAGATAAAGAGAAGGTTAAAAGCCGCCAATTATCACGAGACTGCGAGTGAGCAGGGAGCTGAAACAGACTGTGCATGCTTAGAGTGGAAAGCAGTCTGAGGCACCCGTGAGGGTCGAGGCTATTAATGATTTGTCTGCCCCCTATGGGTGCCTTAGATTGATTTCCACTCTCACTTCAGAAGCTCTCTGCTCTGCAGTGCACACACGCTTCTCGCTCACTCTGAAGTTTGAACACTGGCCTGGGCACTGCACTTTAAATGCAGTGCAGTGTCCCAGGCCAGTGTTCAATCTTCACAGTGAGTGAGCTATGGGCCGTTGGTCGTCTTTCCGGACACACGCATCGGTAGACCCCCGTCCGGGACTGCAAACATCCTGCTTTTGCTCTGGGCTGTTAGAGATGGGGTAGACCCCTCTTACGCAGCCGGGAGCAAAAGCAGGACTTTTGCAAAACAGGAGTGGGGGGGTCTGGGACCTTCTGGGTGGATAACACTGGGTCCCGAGTTCTGCAGGGCAGAGTCTGCACTGCATAACTCGGGACATTTAAAAAAAAAAAATAATAATGTTTGAGACTGCAAAAGTTTCGCTTTTGCTCCGGGCTGTGTGAGAGGGTGTCCTCTCACACAGCCCAGAGTAAACGCAGGACTTTTGCAGTCCAGGTGGGGGGGGGGGGAGTGTCCGGGACTGTCTGTGTGGCTATCAGTGTCCCGAGATCTGCAGGACGGTCTGCTTACTAGCGCTGGGTCAGGTACAGCCAGTTCCTCTTCCTCTCGTCTATGGTCATTATAGTGTGGACTGTGGAGCCTGACCCAGGTGCAGGAAGTTGAAACGAAACCAAACATAGCCTATGGTGTTTGCATGTAGGTGGGTCCCCGACTTCACTGTGACCTTCCCTCAGCACCCTGCCCCCTTTCCTATCTCTTGCACAGACTGGGGTTTACGCTGGGGTTTACGCAATAGATAGAGAGAACAATGCTTTCAAGTGTTGACATATGGCCCTCCTGTAGGCCCACACGCAACCACATTATCACAAACATACCGTTGCCTGGCTACATCACCCCTCCCAATGTCTGTCAAAAAAGTAACTAGCTTTCGAGTCTCCTTTTCTTATCCCAACTAATTTTCTCTCCTCAGAGTAAGGTCTGGTCACCCTTGGTGGGGTCACGATAGGACTACTTCCTGGACAAACTAGATGCTCTGAGACCAATACAGTTATGATTTGGCATAGCATATTAGCTTCTTAACGTAGATAACATAACATACCCTTGGTGTCGCCCTGTCCAAAGTGGAGTTAAACGATGGCGGAAAAGCAAAACAGCACTCTGTTAATAGCAGAGTGTATTTCACATGGACTAACACATTTATTATTTTAAAAAATGGCAAACTTCCAGGTATTGTGTTTCTAAATAGAGCCATTAGATTGAATTAGGAGAACAATGGATTTGGAGAGTGATGCCAGTCCTTGCTAGTCCCTCCACTTTCATGTTACCAAACGCAGGCTTACGGATTTGCTCTACTGAGAATATTTGGTTCATTGTTATGTTTTGGGCAGATTAGTTGGCTCGTTAACAGTGGGGCAATAGGTCTGTGAAGATGCATACCTCACTACAGCAGATGGAGGGTTATAGCCCTCTCTGGCATCTCAGAACATGTTATTGGGTGTTATTGGTCAAACACAACAAATAAAAGAAGGTTACTAAGCCAGGGGAGTTGTTGCTGGGGCAGGTGTCTTAAACTGGGCTAGTGGGTGGGTGTGAGGCTGCACAATGTGTTATATATGGTTTGCCTATCAGTGTTTATCAACTGGTCCAAATTCCACCATGTAACACTTCAAACCTGAATGTTATTACTTATCACTGCTGGCTTCCATTTTGAGGTACACAGTGTGTGTAAACTGGTGTCAGAATGCACACCAGGAACCCTGAACAGCTAGTCAAAGAGAAGCCTAATGGGCTCCCTTACTGCCTTGCTTATCATAGCTGTGATGCTCGCTGACCACCCAGGGCCTGATTCAGAGGTATTGTAAAAATAGAAATGTGTTGTTCTAAACCGGAACAACACTTTTCTTACATGAACCATGTTCTGACAGGGAAAGAATGTGGTGCAGGGACATGAACAGCTCGGTTTCAGCAGGAGCCGATTTACGGCTTGACAATAGCCCTAACAACCATGAGGTACGCAGGCCAGCCACATGGAGGGGATTCTCCTCCCAGTAATACTGCTTTAGTATGACAAAAAAACGAATACAAATACGGTACCTTTCAGGCGCCATTAAACTAAACTGAACACTTTTTCCATTTACAAACAATGCATTTCTTACACTGCAGCACCACTTTTCTAGTTTAAGGAAAGTTTAAGAAAACTACCCTAACCTAGAAAAGTGGCAGTGTATCAAGAAATGGTCACTGGAGCACATGTTTCCCTCACAACGTGTGATTTTTTTTCTTCCAACTTTTTCTACTGGAAAACATCGGATCTTCCCTCTAATATTTCCACTCACCTCAGAATGATGGTGCTGGGAACACACACTTTTTATCACTGACTCAGAATACACTGATTTGTTGATGGTAACATGCTTACATTTTCATTGCATTTTATATGCACAATTGATACAAATGTGGCAAGGTCATTGTTATATCCTGAGTGAATGAGTGACAATTTGACAATGATGCCACAAATGTGATGATCCATATGTGCTGTACAGGTTCAGGCCTTTCCTATTTAACTGTATTATGGGAATAGTGCTAATGTGTTGTATGATTGCAGGGGCAGTGACAGAGACACACATCCAGAGGTAAACTTGTCTTGGTTCGTAACAGAGTTCTGCAAAATTGCCAGCCCTTATGTGTCCCTTTGAATACTTCCTTCTAAAGTGGGGCTTATAAAACTGAAACTGTGCTTGCTATGTGTACCTGGGAATGGAAATGAATTGAACCAATGCATATTTGCACTACTTTGCACTAGTTTAATATCTCTGTAATATAGCTCAGTGTGCAGAATTCAGTGGTTGCACTTTTCCAGAAACAATCGATCATTTGTGAACAGGGTGCTTCTTGTTGTTTGGCTTTGATGCACACTATACATGTTTCATGTTGTTCTTTATTGTCGAGGATTTGCATTTGCAGTTCAGCCAACGTAGTATGGAATTAGATCTTAAATATTTAATTACTCTACCCATTTTATTCCTGGTTAGATTCAATTCCAAAGCATACATCTGCTAGTTAGTGTTGTGGTTTGGGCTGTTGCCCCATCCCCTGTGTGCAATTTCCCGGGTACATTGATTATGTGACTGTTGTTGACCTCCAAGGTTCTCAAGTTGCTTAAGCAGAGCAGCACCTACTTGTAGATTTCTTTGTTTCATTTGCTTTTTGGCATGGACTATTGATGTCTTCATGAATTACAATTCTTTGCAACAGCCTATGTTATCTGGCTCGGTGCAATGTCCTTCTAAGTAGAGTCCATGACAACATGCACCTCTTGTCCTTTTCGGTGCCAGGGGAGTGGCTTGGTTTAATAGAAGAGGCCAGAAGGCCCCTCGTGCAATATCGAACACCTACCTGCTACTTTAGTTTGTATGCATTCGCGAGGGGTTCCTTCCTTCCTTCTACCTACCTGGCCCAGAGGGGCTTAGACCTGTGTGAGAGCGCACATGCAAAATCCGGTCACAGGTTGACATTTAGAAGGTCAGAATATGGGCCTAAATGAACTTTGGTGAGCCACGTAGGAGGGGGTGCATTACAAACTGTGGGTTATCTCTGGACCCCTTCTATACGATGTTCAGCGCAACAGCTTAATAGTGTGACAGGACCGGTCAGGCTGTGATCTCTATTAGACTGTGTGCACTAGCAGCATCAGCAAACAGAGCAGTGGGTGAACCGGCTGATCTGTTTAATCATGCTGCTCCACTTCCAATTGCTGCCTGTGTGCTTGGCAGTGACTTTTTTTTGTTTTAATAAGGAAGTGCTAATCCACCGAGCAGGGGTGTTGCTATGTCTGGAAAATATCCGGGGCTCCACTAATGGTGGGACTCGGGGCTAGCTAGCCTTTTAGTTGTAGCCCTGCCACTGGGTGCAATACGTGTATACTGCACAAGACACAGCTCGGACTTTGCTTGATCCAGCACCAGACTGTGGTCATTTCCTGCTACATAGCATGAAGTTCAGTACACATTTTATATTGTCTTTAAGGCCGGGGTCAGCAACCTGCGCCTTAGCAGCTATTTTGAACCATGACTTCCATGATCCGTACCACTGAGCAGGCTTGTTAAGGCTTATGGGAATTGCAGTCTATAACATCTAGAGAACCAAAGGTTGCAGAACCCTGCTAATGGATTGTTTGCTTCCTAGCCAGTATTTTTGCCTTGGAACTCCAATTTGCAAACCTTAGCAATTTCCATAAACAATTTTCCTAATTGTATTTGCCTTGCTTAGATTTCTCAGTACCAATCAGCAATTTAATTTGGTATAGAGATCTCCTAATATATATATATATATCAGTTAAAAGAAAACAAAGACACCAGCGGCATCAGGGTCGCACAGGAAAGGCAACAGAGTTCAAGCAAAATTAAAGACGGAATCCATCAAATAGACATCTTTATTGAAGTTTCAGTAAAAAGATCAGGCTGAGAGGCAGCAAGCAAAGCATTTAATACTCTTCTATGCACTTGATCACTCAACAATAAACAGACCCTGTGCACATGACGTATTAAAGTTGCTCTCAGACTCTATCGTCTGTGAATCATCAACACCATTCACAGTGAAAAGTGTATAAATGGTGCAAGGTAAAGTGGTTTGTGGTAAAACAGGTTGGCTTTAAAAGTGTGCAAGTCCCAGAAAGACTTTGTTGCCGTTAACACACCAAGACAATGCTAATCAGCAGATAATTACAACGCACGCCAAACCAGGTGCCCACGTGGTCAATCATTACCTACCCTCATTTGTCACCATAGTGGGACAAGATACTGGGATTGGATACTGGACTCATTTCTACAACCTTGCAACAATGACTGGCTCACAATCCACATGCCTTGAGAAAGACTCTAGAGAGTCCAATTACGTGTTGTCTGAGTTTTAACAATAAGCATGGCATCAAGAATGGTTTTCAAGAGTGCTTTATTATGACAACAGTTACTTATTGAATAACCCTGTGCTGGGGTGAACAGGGCTCACTCTCCTATTGCAACCTAACACTTGAAGAAGGAAGGGCTCCTTCACAAAAGAACCCCATCACCAGCAGCAGGGTAATCTGTTTAAAGTACTAGATGAAGTGAAGTGATCTACCCATTCTACCGCCCGACAATTACTTGATAATCATTTACTTTGATTTTATTATTGAGCATGCAGCATAGCCAAACCCTAGTTTTGAATGGGAAGACATATTTGCTTGTGGCTACATCCTGAAGTGCTGTACTCTGGAAGGTGCCAGGTGGGCAGGGCTTAGGGCAGGTGATCTAGATCCACATGCACCTGCTCCCCATCTACAAAGGAAAAGAAGCTGGAGGGCTCCTTAAGTAGGGAAAAAGAGTGGCAACTAGGAAGGCACCAGGTGGGCGGGGCTTGCTAAGTGGGGAAAAAGAGCAGCAACCTGGAAGTTGCCAACTGGGCGGGGCTTAGGCCAGGTGACCTAGATCCACTTGCACCTGCTCCTCATCTGCAAAGGAAAAGAGGCTGGAGGGTTCCTTAAATTGGGAAAAAGAGCGGCATCTACAAAGGCATTGGTGGGCCTGGGCTTGCTTAGTGGGGAAAAAGAGCAGCAACCTGGAAGGTGCCAGGTGGGTGGGGCTCAGGCCAAGTGACCTAGATCCACTTGCACCTACTCCCCATCTTTCATCATTGATGTACTTGGATGCTTCGTCCCTTTTAATCTTGTATGTATTTTTAGGGGATTTGTCTTTTATGCTGTTTCCAGCAGAAGACATCAAGCTATTTACTTGTCCTTTTTTGCAAACTGGTCTAGGGAAGCCAAAGGGACATTTGATGTAGTATTTGCCTTTGTGTTTATATCTACGTCTGCAACATTGGCCAAACTTATGCTTTTGGAAGCATATGATCTTTTTATGTAGGGCACCATCTGTGGTTTCTGAAGTAATGTCGCAGGTAATGTATTTTCAATACACTGTAAAACAGTGGCATCACTATCATGGCCAAATGTAGGAGCATCTTTAATCCACAAAAGCATGTGGATGTATGGTGCTTCTCTGGATTGATATTCTTTTTTCCAAAAGAAGTGTTGCACTTCTACGAGCGGGGGGGGGGAGTTTTACTGCAGATAAAGTGCAGCATAGCAATGAAGTGATAATATATTGACATCGTCAAATCTCCTGGTGTTTTTATATCTATTCCATCTTTATTTTGGTTTGCAGTGTGTAAGAAGTCGTGCAAGTTATCTCATGTGTACTCTGCACGACTTAAAGTAACAAACCATGTGAATGGGCCTAGGTTCCTTAGCATACAATGTACATCAGCATGACGTCAGGAACCAGTATTCTTTTGTACCACGCATGTATTCCAAGAGATTTGTGATACTTGACTGCAAAACTTCATCTTTGTTTTTCATTTTTGTAAGCAGTTGTGTAGTGGAGATATGTTTAAAAAGTTAGAGCCTGTTTTTAATGTTTGTGCAACTCCATAACATAGAGTTGCTAGTTCAATTTCTAAGAGGAGTTGGAAAATGCATTTGATATTTTGTCTGAATCTGGGGTCTTCAGAATACTTTTATAAAGACAGTTATTCTGATGCACTCATTTGAATGGACATTTCATCATATCTTCCTCCTTATCCTGTAGGAAAGAGTAGAAGAAAAGAGCTTGCTTCTACTCTTTTTTTCCCTTATGCTCATTGGGGATCCTTTGGCTTGATGCATTTGATATGTTTCTAATGCATTGTGACTGGAGTCTTTGGAGTGCAGTGGGTGAATTGTATAATGGTCTAAAATGTTGGCTGCAGTAACAGGATCTAGACGTTCAAATTGGCTAGTTGCTGGTAAGTCTAGAATTATGTGGGTGGTTTCTCTTATGTTTTCATCTATGTTTATATCTTTGTAGTATTCATTTTTTTCATTTAGCTATTGTCTAACTTTGTTTAAGCTGACTAGTTGTTGACAAATGTTTTTTTCATTTGTTGGCACCCCATTAACTAGCACAAACAAAGACTGATCTATTGGTTGTTGTAACCCTAGAGTTTCTCAATTTTCTTTAAGATCTATTAACAAATATACTACTTTGCCATGGATGCCCTTTAGTAACTCAGATAGAGGTAATTTGGCAGATTTCTGTTGAAGTCGTACTATAGCTTGAAATGGGTGCACTGTTTAGATTATAATGCTCTCATACCAGTTAAGTTGTTGGAGATCTTTTGGATGTGGGAATATTTTAAGTTATTAGTGATAGCTCGTGAAGGCATTTGGGTATTGCCAAGCTTTGTGTTGCAGTATGTGCAAAACTGTTAAGGGGGCAGTTATTTTGTATTTAGTTTATGCTGTTAGATATAAAGCTAACTGGAACCATACTTCATTGTATTCTATTTTGTTGGCTATTTCTACTATTTGTGTCCTCTACAAGAGGAGACGCATATTTATTCTGGTTTTTCAGCAGATGTGCTTTGAAACATAGCTATTTATTGTTTGTATATCTTTATTAGGACGTTGCTGTTTATGAGGTTTTCGGCAACTTTTTCTGAAGGTACAGAATTTTCTAAGTCACCTTTGGTTCCAAAGTATTTTTGTTGGATGTGCTGTATTTCTTGAAGCAGTTCTTTGGCTGTTTCATGTAGGCGAATGTTATTTAAATTTTTCAGTTCTAGATCAGGACGTTTTGCATAGAATAGTCGATGTACAAGATTCTTCATAGTACAATGGTGTGTTGCTACTATTTTGATGTGGTGGAAGGTGCTTTTGCAAGCAGTTCCTAAAATGCAGGCTAATGAATGTTCTCACAGACCACTGTGGCTGCACACTGGACAGGAGTCCATGGTTTGTAAAGTTTTCATTCTACTTTTGTTTCACATAGTGATTGAGGAATTGTCGTTAAGATTTAAAGGATTGTTTGCATACATTACACATTGAGCTGCATGTCCATTTGTACACTTTACGGTTTGTTTCGGTGAAAAAAGTGTTTGGTTCAAAGTCTGTTGAGGACTTTTTTTCTATAAGGGTTTCTTTTGCCATTATGGTGTCTTCCACCATTTCATACCCTTGACCATTATTGTCTATGGCAATTGTTTTTTGTTGTTCTTGTTTATACACTTCTTCATTTAAATATGGTTCTGTGCTGCTTGTCTGAATCTATTCACCATCACAGAAGTTTGAAAAGGACTGTATATTTACATTGTGCTGCACATGTTTAGAAGTACTTTTTGTAATTTATTTATTAAATTAGTGGTTTTATTCTGTTTAAAATCAATATAAACAATGTTCTCTTTAATACAAAAGTGCTGTCAATTAGAACTTGCAGGATTAGTCACCTGCGGTAGTTTTTAAGGGTAGATCATGACTTTTCAACAGTTTTTATAAGATTGTGAAGGACTCTATGGTGGAACATTTTCAGTAACACAATTTTGGATTGCTTTACCATGATGTTAACACTGCTAGATACAGTGTTAGGTTCGTTAGTAGGTCTGCTTTTCTTTGTACATATTTTTTTACTTTTCGTTTTTGCAAGAGGTGCCTTACATTTTTAGTTGTGGTTGGTTTAGTTTTGTTGAGTGAGGTTACTAGCTCTTTTGTTTTAATGTTTTCTATACATTTTATAGAGATGAATGACTATAAGGTGTAGTTTATTCTTATTTGCTATTTTTTCTTTCTTTTCTACAGAGTTGCTTTTTAGTAGGTATTTTATTTTGTCTGTTGGGAAAAGAGACATTTTCTGTTGGAAAGTTGTGCAATGTAAATGCATGTAACATGTATGGGATTGTGAGCATGCTTGTAGAGTTGAATAGAGTGCTATTTGATTGTGAGGTGGTATATCAGGTGTGGTTGGGAAAGTTGTGAGATTAAGAAAATGCAGAGGTGTGATGGTGTTGTGTTAGTGAGTAAGGGAGTGGTGATGTGATGGAATCTGTAGGGACATTGTGCTGTTTTGAGGAACAGAGTGGGTGTTGCAATAGATGTGAATAGGAAGAGTGTGAATGGTGGAATATAATGGCTTAGAGTGAGAAATGTTGGTTTGAAAAGAGTTGTTGGGGTAGTATATAGTGGAACTGTGATTCTGTAATTACATACAAATACATGGTTCATTAATGTACTTACTTTGTTGGATGTGAAGGGTAATTTTTTTGAGATCTTGTCTTCGGTAATGTGCTTCTTTTGTGTAATTGTAAAACAAAGTTATTGGGGACATGTGGTAATGGTTAAGTACTTTTATTAGGAAAGATTGTTATTTATGAAGGAAGGAGGAATGGTGGGGAAAAACAGCTAATATAGTTGCTGGACGGTTAAAAATGTTTCCTTTTAGGAGACTTTTCAGCATTTATAGAAGCTTTGTAACATTTTGTGAAAGAGAAGAAAAGTTGATGGAAAGGATTTGTAGTACACTTTTAAATGGCAGTTGGAGTGTGAAAGTTTAATATGTTAGGAGTATATGCATACTTGCCAACATGATGTATTCTAATCTGTGTGTGTTTATGTAGTCCTAGATTTTTTGTTTGCGTTCTGGGACTTGTAGTTTCACTTTTCCCATTATAAAAGTTGGAGTACAAGATTGTAGAGAAAAAAATAGGACCGCATAAGCAGCTGAAGATTGGAATGGGTTATGTTAGAAAGTATATATGTACTGTCAATATATTAAACTGGAACACACTCAGTGTCAATTATAAATGGTATACAGATCAATGTATCTGCTTTTACTTGCTTTTATGAAAAAAGTGACACAGTGCTGCTATAAATGCAGATATGCATTGTTTTACTTTCTTGAAAATGCTTCGAAAAATAAATATTTTGAAAAGCACAGCATTTTATATGTGTATTTGACATACATGTCATAGTTTCAAATCTTGAAGTTTAGAGGTGCTTTTTTAGCATTCTGGTTCTGTAGTTTGAGTTATGTAATGGGTGAAGTGGAATTGGAGGTGACAGAATACAAAGGAAAAGAATTGGGGCCTGATGCATGGAAGCGTTTTATAATGGCGCAATCCCATAGGAAAATGCACTGAAAGAACACTGCAAAAGAATGTTCTTTAGAACACTACATTATGTAATGAAGTATGTAGTTTATTACACATCTCCCGATAATCCCTGATACTTTTTGCCAACATTACATTCACAAACCCTTGTATGAAAAGTAAATGCACATGTGATGTCATGAGTGATGTCATCAATGGTATTTGTGATGTAATCTTTCATGTCCTGGGTGTTAGTCTTAGCAGTGCACTGTGGTGGCGCGAGTTATGGTTGCTTAGCTTACCATAACTGGCGAATTTCAGGGGTTTTTCGATTTTACTTGTAACTATAACGTCCTTTTAACAATGATTTTTTACTGAATTTCATAGGTTTTTATTAGCGCAATTTAACCATAACGTCCCTTTAACAACGTTTTTTCATTGAATTTCATAGGTTTTTATTAGTGCAACTCAACCATAACGTCTCTTTAACAAAGTTTTTTCATTGAATTTCATAGGTTTTTATTACTGCAACTTAACCATAACGTCCCCTTAACAAAGTTTTTTCATTGAATTTCATGGGTTTTTACTAGTGCATGCTATTTTATCATACTTACCCAATATAGCAATATTTGTGTCCAATTTACAAAGTGTCACCTTAAAACGCTGCCATTTCCCACCTTCTAGAATCATTTTTAACATTTTTTGCAACTATTTCAGCTAGTTTTGCATCCGTGGATGTCTACGAACATCTGACTTCATAGCAGACCTTCTGGACAGTGCCACATGACCATATGCTGGCGCGCGGCATGATGACGTGTCCAGGAGCCCGTCTGATAAGATCTCTGCTTTGCAGACAGTTCAGAACTGCATTTTCTACTGATCTAGGAACTTTCAACTTCAAAATTTCCCTTGCAAAGCTCCAACACCTATTCCTACTCTTTATCCATTAACAATCTAGTACACAGTACATATTTTTAGCAAAACTGTTATTTTTCTTAAAATGGCATCAGCTAATGCCATCCCTCCTCCCCAAGAGCCACCACCACTGCTGTAATCAAGGAGCATGAGAAACACTGCCCCCTACCTTAGAAATAACACAAATGCAACACTTTCCCTTGTCCACCTACCCCTCTATATTAGTGTTTGGTTCCTCTTCCCTCGTTTCCCTCCCCACCTTTCGTTCTCAGATCTCCTGCCAAAAAATATACATCCAAAAACAACAAAAGACATATTCCTTTAGGAACCACCTTTCACAGTGAAAAAATAGAACTGAAAAAACATGTATAGACTCCATCTACTTTATATTTCTCAGTAAAGTACATAGACTCAATAAGATTTTCCAACATTTCCATTTGCGTTTTGTGTTATGCTAATTTGAATATTGTGGCGTTCAATCTCCGTCCAGGGACTGGAACGGTGGATACCGGCCCAGGAGCCCAAGTTATCGGCCCAAGCAAAGCCAAGGTGGATAACGAGGTCTCTGGACCATTATCCCCCCATTCCAGCCCCTGAAATGGGGGATGAAGCACATTAGCACCCTATGTTCCCAAAGCGGGAACCCGAGGTGCTAAAAAAGAGGATTTTTCTTACTACAGGAAGGAAAATCCTTTTCCAAGATGGCCACCATGGAAAGGGAAGGCAAGGGTTCCATACAGGGCCCCTCTTCGCGAGAAAAGAGAACCATATGACCATATTACCATGTGCACAATTTTCTTCCGTTACAAATCTATCCTAATTTCGAATAACTTTACCATGAAGCAAGTCCCAGGTGGACATGGCCACTTTAATCCTATGTTTTGTCCCTTGTGCTTATGGCCAGTAGCTACCCCTCAGTCACTAAAGGTATACCACTATTTTTTGTAGCTACATTATGACACTTGTCAAATAATAAAACACTGGCACATTTGCAAAACCATGCTTGTAGGTCCTTGCCAATGCTCCTTACGCAAGTTGGCTGGAAATCCACCCACGTTTTATTTTTTCAAAAGTGTCAAATGTGTGCACATGCAATCTCCTTATAACCTAGCCCCCACTTGACAAAATCCATTCAGACTTTACAAAACCATCTATATCTAGATCCATAATCTGTTTGCAAACCTTTGTGTTGATTTGTCAAATGGCACCACATTTATAAGCCTTTACAATATTTTGAGACCCCCCCTCTAACTTTGCTCCCTCTTGACAGAATCCCACTAAACTTTGCAAAAACATGTATAATTAGATCTATTTTTAGTTCGCCAAATGAAGTGTAGATTTGTCAAATGGCACCTCATTTATAAGCCTTTACGTTATTTTGGGGCCCCCCTCTAATGTTGCCCCCTCTTCACAAAATCCCACCAAACTTTGCAGAAACATTCAATCTAAATGTATTATCAGTTTCCCAAATTAAGTGTAGATTCATCAAATGGCACCTCATTTATAAGCCTTTACATAATTTTGGGACCCCCATCTAATTTTGCCCCCACATGACAGAATCCCACTTTGCATACTCACTCAGAATCAGGTCAGGAATATACCTACAAAATTTCATGCAGTTCCATTAAGTGGCGCCAAAGTTATAAACCATCCAAGAACTGCATTTCACCAACCCTGTAATGCTAAGGTGTCCGCGAACTTTCACAGGACTGTTTGTGAACATCTGAACTGTTCGCTGACTTTTGTGGCAAAAAACATCTATTTTTTTTTGCTTCTTGCAGCGATATCCCATCCCATCCCCATCACCCCTCACCTCCCCTGAGATTATTTGATAAGTTTGACAAGGGGAATGTTGTGCTTTTTATTTTTTTTTCCCACGATGTCTGGGGACATCGGCTGTCGTCCGCGGATCCAAGATGGCGAGCATTTCCCAAAATCTGACGCACTTCACGCTCTTCACCATCCAATCAGCGAACACGTTGCATGTCCGTGGACATGACGCAAGCTGATTAGCCAATCAGGACACTGTCCGCGGAGCGAACAGGGAAAGTGTATCTGCGGACGGGACATAGATATCACTAATTTTTTGTTATCTACTTTATGGTCATTTAAAAAAAAAACTACTGGACAGATTTTCACCAAATTTACAAAAGCATGCTTTCAGGACCAAGGCGCTGCTCCTGCTGCAAATTTGGTGAAAATCCATCCAGCGGTTTGGGCTGTAGGCGTGAGCAACATTTTTTCCCCATTCAGTGTATGGGAAAAAAAAGAAGTTTTGGGACACCCCTATAACTTTGCCCTCCCTGAACCAAACCTCACCAAAATTCAGAGTGGGCCATATACTTTTTTTGCAAAGTTTGGTGTGGATTTGTCCAGGGGGAGCGAAGTTATAAGCCACCCAAAAAGTGCTCTTCCTATGGGAATAGCAACTTAACCATAACTACACAGCCACTACTGTGGCTGTGTAATTCAGTGAAAACAACTTTGTTAAAGGGAGGTTATGGTTAAGTTGCGTTGCTAAAAACCTATGAAATTCAGTGAAAAAAACTTTGTTAAAGGGACCTTATGGTTCCAAGTAAAACCAAAAAACCCTTGCAATTTGCCAGTTATGGTAAGCTAAGCAACCATAACTTGCGCCACAACTGTGCACTCCCAAGATTAACACCCAGCCACACTAGTGGCTGTGCAGTTATGGTTAAGTTGCTAATCACATAGGAAGAGCACTTTTTGGGCGGCTTATAACTTCACACCCCCTGGACGAATCCTCACCAAACTTTGCAAAAAAAGTGTATGACCCACTCTGAATTGTTGCAAATTTTGTTGAGGTTTGGTTCAGGGGGGGCAAAGTTATAAGGAGGTCCCAAAATTTCTTTTTTTCCCATAGACATAATGGGAAAAAAATGTGTGCATGCCTACAGCTCAAACCACTGGACGGATTTCCCCCAAATGTGTGGCAGGCGTGGCGGCTTAGTCCTGAAAGCTTGCTTTTGTTAATTTGGTGTAAATTTGTCCAGTATTTTTTTTTTTATAAACGTCCAAAACATAAGGCAAAAAAATTAGTAATATCTATGTCCGCTCCGCGGACACATTTCCCTGCTCGCTCCGCAGAGAGGACACCAATTGGCTAGCCGGCTTGTGTCATGTCCGCGGACAGGAAACGTGTTCTCTGATTTGCTGGGGTGAGGCGTGAGGTGTGTCACATTGTTTCAATGCGCCCGCCATCTTGGATCTGCTGACAACGTGTTGGTGTGTTGGTGTGCAGAAGTGCTTGGGGAGGGTTGGGGAGTAAGAGATGGGTCAAATACTGTACTTGTTTAGGTGGCGTGTGATCGCCAAGTCCGCGGTCATAGCAGTTGTGTGCGGATATAATCAATGCACTACTGGCTATTTCACTTAAGTATGATGTTGGTTTTGGGTTGTTAAATAGAGGATTGATTGTAATAAATATCTCCTATAAGCAGCCTACATACCACAGTCAAAATGTTTGGTATTATAGGTGTGTTATGCTGCAGTGGGTGTGGCCAGGGCTTAGAGTCTTGGGTGCATGGCCGAAGGACACGCACCCAAGACTGTACACCCTGGACACAACCACCGCAGCATAACACAATAACACACCCATAGAATCAAACACCTATCAAATATCCAGAAGGCAAAAGTTTGTGTACTGTTTCATTTGAATAGTTTGTATGTGAAGTTTTGGCTACGCTATGCAGTTAAGATTGTACAGTTTGTAATAGGACTGCGTTATAAGATACCTTTGGAAGAAAATATTTTGGATTGTGGTGTATGATTGTGTACATTTTCTTTGAGATCTAATGGTAAATAAACTACTTTGCCACAAATGCCTTTCACTAATTTAGAGGGAGGTAATTTTTTTTTGTTTTTTTTGAAGGCGTACTGGCAGCGCAGCAGCGAACAGAGGCAAAATGCAATTTTGAGGAGTGTGTTGTTGTGCAGAAGTGCTTGGGGAGTAAGAGATGGGTCACATACTTTATTTGTTTAGGTGGCTGGTGCCCCTGATGTGTTTGCCATGTCCGCGGTTGTAGCGGTTGTCCGTGGATACAATCAATACACTACTGGCTATTTCATTTTAATATGATGTTGGGTAGTTAGTAGAGGATTGTTTGTAATTAATATCCCCTATAAGGAGCCTACATACCATAGTCAAAATGTTTGGTATTATAGGTGTGTTATGCCACACACACACATGGTGTGGTACTTCAGCAGAGGTACTTTTAAACTTTAGTATTTCTTTTTTGTATGTGTTTAATGGAAGGTTGCTATTTGTACAGTGGTTGGTAGTTTGCGGTAAAGCTAATACATTTTGTAAGTGGCTTTCAGCTCCAAAATATTTTCTCTGGATATGCTCTATTTCTTTGAGTAGTTGTTTGACTGTACCATGTAGAAGATTGTTATTTAAAATGACTAGTGCTAAAGCAGGACTTTTAGTATAGTAGAGTTTATGGACCAGATTGTTATAGTTCCATGATGTGTTGATATCATTTTGATATGATGGAAGGTGGTTTTGCAAACAGGTCCTGAAATGCAGGCTAGTGAATGTGCTTGTAGTCCTGTGTATTTGCTCGCTGGACAGGTAGCCATATTTTGCAGCACTTTCATTTCGATTTTGTCTTTACCTTTCACAAACTGATTGAGGAGCTGGCGTAAAGATTTGAAAGATTTTTTGGCAATGTTGCACATTGATGTGCACGGCCATTTGTAGACTGGACGTTTTGGTTTATTAGAATGGAGAGGTGATACTGAGTTTTTGAGGATATTTTTGTGAGCAGAGTTTCTTGTTTCATAATGGTGTTATGTTTTTCATACCCTCATCCACTGCTATGTATGGCAATTGGGTTTTTTGCTTTTGTTTATAAGCTTCTTCATGAAAATATGGTTCTGTGGTTGTGGTGTGACTCCATCCACCTCCACACATGTTTAAGGAGTTATTTATGTTGATATTCATTTTATTGAGAAGTGTTTTCTTGTAATTTAGCAGTTAGATTTGTTAGTGGTTTCATTCTGTTTAAAATAAAATAAATAACTTCCTTTTCAGAAGGATTGGACTGTTTATGAGAGCTTTTAGGATTACTTTTCTGTGGTAGGTTTTAAGGGTTGTCCATGATTTCTTTCTCTCCTGTTTTTATAAGGTTCTGAAAGAGTCTGTTGTGGAACATTTTTTGTAAAATATTTTTTTTGGTATGGTTAGTTGCTACTATATCAAGATTTATAGTCTTGTTAATCACTTTTTGTTTTGTTTGAGGAGGGAAAGTTTCTTTAGTTGAAGCTTGTTTTGTTTCACGTACTGACTGTATTAGCTGTTTTGTTTGAACTTTCTGTACAAAATCTGATAGAGATGGATAATTACTTTGGACACTTTTATTTTGATTTGCTCTACTTCTGCGTTGCTTTCTACCGAGCTGCTTTCTGGTAGGCTTTCTTTGGGGTTTGTTGGAGAAACAAGTGTGGGTTGGGTTGTTGTGCAGTGTATGCATGCTTTGTGCATGAGTGTCTGAGTATGATGGTAAGGATGATTGTGGAGGTGTGTGATTGTGCAATGGCATCTATATTAAGTTGGAAAGGTTATTCTTGTATTTGTGTGTTAGTATACTGGGCTTGGGATGACAATATAAAGTATGCAACTGGTAAGGGGAAGCGGTAATAATACATCTAATGGGAAAGGGTTAATACACTTCTTTGTTCTACAACAGTAAAATACTAGTGTGTTTGAGTAACAGTTAGAAAATTATGTAAGTATTGTACTTACTTTTTTGTATGGAAAGAGTAGGTTTCTTCTAAGT
The DNA here is from genome assembly GCF_040938575.1 of Ambystoma mexicanum. NCBI lineage: Eukaryota > Metazoa > Chordata > Amphibia > Caudata > Ambystomatidae > Ambystoma > Ambystoma mexicanum. The sequence goes on along the minus strand of NC_090930.1, from coordinate 913,024,189 downwards.
CATTGTTCGTACTTTAGACGCTGCTGCTTTTCAGGAGAGTGGTCACTGCAATTGTAAAAGAAATACGTTAGTGAATTTGTGTGTTTATACCACTTTTCTTAATGTAGACATTGGGCCTCATTACAACCTGCCAGTCCGGGGCCGTGCAAAATCCGTGACGGCGGTAAAAACGTTTCCGTGTCCGCAAGGTTGCTGAAAAACGGTCCGATTACACGCTGTCGGTCGCGCGCACCACACGGACTCGGAAACGTTGTTACCGCCGTCACGGAAAACCCCTCGGAAATGGAAATAACGAAGCCACAAGTGGCGCTAAACCCGTTTCCGCCTCCGCCACCACGGACACGGAACCGGAAATACCATGATCGCCAAAACAGGAAACAGAGAGGCGGCCATCATATAAAAGCACAATCCATTGCCATCCAGAGCCAGCACAAGCACAATCCTAACTCTGAGAAGCCAAAAGGGACCACCAGCATGTCTGCCAGGATTCCTGCTCAGAGGCAGCGCAAACAGCGCTTCAGCGAGGCGGAGCTAACCGTCTTGGTGGAGCACATTGTGGACAATGCTGAGATGCTGTTCAGCGCCGACCAACGGCGTGCCACACAGCAGCGGAGGAAGGAGGTGTGGGCCGAAGCTGCACGCAAGTGCACCGCCGTGGGCGTGGCAGTGAGGAGCGTGAAGGACTGCCACAAGCGTTGGGACGACCTGAGGCTGAGGGTACGCAACTTCATTTCCACGCACCGCCAACGCAGCAGTGGGACAGGCGGAGGACCCCCTTCCCCACTGAGGCTGCAAGCATGGGAGGAGCGTTGCAGCAGCGTCCTCCACCTAGAGGGAATCCATGGGATCGGGCAGGCTGAGGCAGGAGTGAGCCCACCTGCAGATGCCGGTAAGTGCCCAAACATGAATGCCACATGTAAATATGCAGTTGTGAGTACTGGGCCAAAGGACCCATTAACAACCCCCCCCCCCCAGGCAGTGCATGTGTGGGCCAAAGGACCCATTAACAACCCCCCCCCAGGCAGTGCATGTGTGGGCCAAAGGACCCATTAACAACCCCCCCCAGGCAGTGCATGTGTGGGCCAAAGGACCCATTAACAACCCCCCCCCCCAGGCAGTGCATGTGTGGGCCAAAGGACCCATCATGATCCGTATGGCAACCAATATCACTGAATGCAGACACCAGCAATCAGATGCATGTGACTAACATTATTCAATGTACAATCTTAATGACGCATGTGATGCACCCATCTGCCACCACAACAACACTAATTGCATGCCCTTTGTGTCCCCACAGCCGTTTCAAGTGACAGTGATACTGCACAACAGGCCAGCCAATCTGCATCGGCAAGTACACTAGCCACTGCCACCACACAGGAGGATGCTGCCGGCAGTTCTGCACCTCTGGCCACATTACCAGCCACTACAGATGTGCGGCACACCACCACCACCGACATCCCCACCGTCTCCACACTGGCTGAGTCTAGACAGGTGCCACGGGAACCTATCATGGACACCCAACACAACAACGAAGGCAGCAGCACTGCAGAGGGGGCGGCCTGCAGTGATAACAGTGCCCCGCAAGAGCACTCGGAAACGGGGCCACAGGGGGAGATGCCCACATTGGAAGACCTGGGCTCCTTCCATGAGCTGGGGTTCAGCCCCACTTCACTGGGGAGTCCCATGAGGTCGCCCACCCCATCCATGGCCGAACTGAATGCCCGCATGCAGCGGATGGAGGACCAGCAGGCTACCCTCACCCAGCTGGTGGAGAGGCAGCTAGAGGAATCCAGGCTGCAGAGGGAGAGCTACAGCGCCTCAGTGCGTCGCCTGTCGAGGTCCATTGGACGCTTTGCGAGCACCATAGTGACCCTTGCACGCCATGTGCGGGAGGGCAACGACCACACCTCCAGGCTTGTAGAGGCCATGTTGGTTGGCCAACAGGCAAATCTGGCACGGATGCCCTCAATCCCAGATTCTGGCCCATCAAACACTACCACCCCATCCAGCTCCACCACTGCCAGTCCAAGGAGGCGCTCGAGTAGGCTAACGGGTCCTTCGGGCAAGGTTGCACAGGCACAGAAGCGCACGCGGAAGTGATGGCATGTGTGTGGGGCAGTGCAGGACACATGTGGACTACAAGGGTGTGAGAGGGGTGGGCACGTTTGGGTGGTGGGGTAGGTAGTTTTGGGGGTTTGGACAATGGGCTCTGGGTGGGGGTGGGCACGTTTGGGTGGTGGGTGGCCCCGGGTGTACAGCTTCCCTAACCAATGCACCTTCTTCCCTGTTGTTATCACATCAATACATCACCATTTCAAATCAAGACATACATGTGTGGACATTGATCATTTATTTTGCAGTGCAACTATTAATTCATTGTCGTCACCATGTTTGTGCATTTCTGTGAATGTGTTGTGACTCAAAAGTAAATGCGAATCAGGGCATCCCGTGCTCTCTGGCCATCATGTGGACCCCCAGGGGGAGGCGGTGCCATCCCATCCCCATCCCCATCTCCATCCCCATCCCCATCTTCCTCATCTGCGTCTGGTGGCATTGGGATGTTCCTGCGCAGGCATATATTGTGCAGCATGGCACATACGAGCGTGATTTTGCCCGTCTTCACTGGGCTGTACAGCAGTGATCCGCCAGATCTGCTCAGACAGCGGAAATGGGCCTTCAGCAGTCCAAATGTCCTCTCAATCATTCCACGTGTGCGGATATGTGCCCTATTGTATGCCTCTTCATGCCTGTTCCATGGTCTCCGTACAGGTGTCATCATCCATGGCGTGAGTGCATATCCTGCATCACCTACATGGGGTGTAGATGGGGGAACATGTCAGTGTTTGTGGCATCATGTCCTCATCTGCTGCTGTGCATTCTTGTATCATCATTCATTCATGCATATGTACCATGCAGTGTCTGGAGGTATGTTTCGGCCATCACGAGGTATGTCGCTGACTGCATATGGGCCTACACATTAACTTGCATGTTTACTGCGCCCTGCGGGTGAAATTTGATTGTGTGCATGTCATGGTGCAGTGCTGTCCACACATGGCAGAGTGACTCCACTGTACGGAAGTAGTAAATACACGTCGTCTCATTTACACGCCTCCCGTGCTTTTTGGGGCAGTGTTTCAATTGAGGGTGGGTGTCTGCAGTGGCACAGGGTTAATGGGACAGTGACGGGATTGGCTGTGGCAGCGTGTTCACGGGCACATTGTGGTGCCCTGTCATGTCTTCCTTCATGATGTTTGGCATCCGCTGTGTATTTGGTAGATGGAAGGGGGGTGATGCATGTGCGGTCACAGCGGCACACTCACAATGCTCATTGGCCTGGACACACACACACCACTCCGACAGGGTTGTAGCATCGTCAGCTGTACTCACCCAATAGCCATGTGCTTTGTCCGGCATAGCGTTCCATGTACCGTGGCAACGTGGAATTCCGCAGTACCATTGAGTCATGTGATGAGCCTGGGAAACGTGCACAGCAGTGTGTAATCAGTTGCATGGCATCACAAACCATCTGGACATTCAAAGAGTGATACTGTTTTCTATTGCGGAACACCGCCTCAATTGCATGTGGTACTGTCAGCTCGACGTGGGTGCAGTCAACTGCGCCTATGCAATTTGGCATGCCTGCTATGGCATGGAAGGCCAACTTGGTGGCAATGACCTCGGGGAGGGTGCGGGGTAGGGCTATGTGTTCCGACACATGGCGCAACAGGGCATCCAGTACCTGTACCAGGATTTTTGAGAAACACGGTTGTGATATGCCGTGCAGCTCACCAACCGTGTGTTGATAGGTGCCAGTGCCAAGGAAATGCAGAACTGAGACAACCTTCAAGAGGGGGGGGATGGCGGTGGGGGTGTCAATTAGGCTGCTGATGTTGTCCTCAATCATGGCAGTGATGTGCAGGATTGTTGGACGGTCCAGCCGGTATAGGGTGTGGATCTGTCCTGGGGTGAGGTTCCAGGGTGAGGCCCTGATGCGTGGTATTGGTGGCTGGCGGCGGGGTTGGGCTGGCTGGGCAATGGGGTTTGCCATAGCTGCAGGGTTGGCTGGTTGCCGCCTGCGCCTCCTCCGCCTACGCCTCCTCCTCTGCGCCATTACTGCCACCATGTGCAGCACTGCCTGTTGGTTGAGTAGGCCCAGTCCCAGTGCTACTAGACCTGCTGCCTGCATGGTTCTGTGTTGTGTTGGGCTGGGTGTGGCCCTTTTGTAGGCTCCCAGTGGCCTGCTAGGTCCAGCTGGGCTGATTTGGTGCACCTGTGCCCTGATTCAGTTCAGCAGGCAGTGTATAACGCCATGTTCGCGGTGGCGGCGGTTCCGCCACCGTGATCACGGTATTTTCGCCATTTTTTTCCCGGTATTTCCGTGTCCGCGCTAGTTGTGATGCTCACGGTGTTTAGTGTTGCCGGTAACAGAGGGGTTTCCGTGCAGACGGACTTAAGGGGAACCCTATTTCCGCGGTGGCGGTTTAGGGTGGTGCTATTACCGGGGCCGCGGGTCATGATTGCGCGGACATGGAAACGGTGCCGGTATGGTTTTACCGGCAGTGTTAATTCCGGACCGGAGTACTTGTAATGAGGCCCATTGTTTTTGTAGTAGTAGTGTTTACTTACAACTGAGCATAGTATGCAAATGCACTTTCCTTTGTCTATGTGCATCTTGTATATTTTATTTTGAATCTATTAGTTGAATATGTTTTACAAATGAGTATAATAGTAAATGTATAGAGCACACTTGTTTTTTTATGTTATGTTATTGGCTGGTAAGAGGTGGAAGAAATAATCATATGCATTTTTTGCTATTTTTAGAGGGTAAAGAGATACTACAGAGAAGCATGCAATGTATGCATTTTCGAAGGTATTGGAAATAAAGGAGTAGGATTTCATATAAAGGCAGTGGTGTTGTTTGATCTGGGATCCTTTGTAATTATATTGTCTCTGTGTGTGCTTGAATGAACATGCATGTACTCATCCTGGCTGCATGTAATTTTATAACACACTGGACAGTCTTTTTCATAAGTATTCTGTTATTTCTCCCATCTTTTAATATGAAATAAAACATTTTTAGATAGCTGTGTGAGTAAACAAACATTTGGAGAGGAGACATGTTTGCAGTTGATACTTCATCATACCAGATGGGATAAAAAAAGTAAGGTCATTTTACAGTTTATACAGGGTAAGTGGAAGTTGCTCTGTTTATATGTATTCCTAGGAGAGCACATGTACTCTGTAGAAAATATTCATGCCTGTAGTCTATGTTCGTGCATGAATCTGCTAGTAGAAATATTGGCCAGTTTTATAGTAGTTGTTGCTGTAGATCTGTTGCAGTGACAGCGGAATTGTACTGAGAGTGATCAATAGTACATCTAAAGTGCTGATGTGTGATGGAGTTAGATGTAGAGTTCTTGGATGTGATTGGTGGATGATTGTTTGACTGTTTAATAGTAGCCAATGAGGAAATGGTGCAGAGTGTGAAGTGGAAAGGGTAGAAGGGCTGCCCCAGTGTTACGCGATCCTCAAACATCATGGGAGTTCGCGGGCAGAGTGTGCTACATCTGGGGTTTCTCAGCAAATGCAGCATGTAAAGGGGAATGTAGGGTTGAGCCAATCAGATGTTGAGGTTGTGGTTTGTGTTGAAAGAGGCTGTGTGTAGTGAAGATGGTAGCGGTGGAGAAAATCAGAGTGTTGATGGTTGGAGATATGTTTCTGCATGATTTGGAGTGGTATGCAAAATGTAGGAACGTGGCAAAAATGTTAATGTTAAAGGAGTGGAGGTGGTGTGGAGCACTATAACTGGTTTTAATGTGCAAGGAATTGGTCAGGTTTGTGGAGATATGGACAGGGTAAACATTGCACATGTAGTTGTTTTGCACGGTGGTGCTTTGTATTTGGGGTATGTCAGTGTCCCTACTTTGTTGGCAGATTTTGAATATTTGGTTCAGGCAGTAATGAAAATAATTCCAAATGTCAAGGTTATTTTTTCTGGTTTAGAACCTAGGGCAATATGGGACAATAGTTTTGTTTTTTGTGCTCAGCAGATGGAAAGAAGAAGATGTAGGGTGCGGTTTATTGAGGTAAGTGGCAGAGCTTCTCATTCTCTATTTTACAGTAATGTTGGTATCATTATATTTGACCCATCCACAATTCTTTTCTACATATACAGTGTAGTGACGTGTATTGGTTGTGGCTGCTGCCTGGTAGAATATACCTAATGGTATGAAGGTTTTTTTCATCAAGTGATAGTTTACTATTTGTAAATCCAGTTAGCTTGCAGTTGTTTTTGGTACCATTTGCATTCTAACGTGAAAGCATTACCTTTATGTATTTACTACGTGTCTGTATTTGTAAGGTGGTAAGATAGCCACACCTTTCATTTCGCTAGTGACCGAAAGTGGGATACTACAAACACACATGTGCAAATTGTAGACCATTAATAATAAGTGCAGTCATTGGGGTCAGCATCGGCAGCGTGGCCGGAGGGGGTTGTAGGAGGGTTTGTTCGGACATTCTCATAAGACCACTTTTTGTCAGTGCTCGAGACTTGCTCCTTTCAAAAATGTTTACATGTATGGCCGTGTGAAGAGCAGATGCGATGAGGTGACAGATGGTGTGGCCTGATTGTGGGAGTCAGTGGGAGAGTACGAAGTTCTCCAGAGGAGCAAAATAAATCCATACAAATGTCTGCAAAGGTGAATGGAAGCAAACAATTCATACGTTTTTCAAAAATATGTGTAATGCCACTGTGGTGTGAAGCGCTATCGGCTTCCATTCTGAGTGAGGCTCAGCGGCGTAGAATTTTTGTTTCCTAGCTGAGCAAACCCACACATGGTACACAGTATAAGGTTCAATTGTTTTTTGACCTTGAAACAAAGGGAGGATTGCGAACGGAATGCATGAAGGGAGGGATGTAAGACTTTCAAATATGATAATGTTCACCATTCTAAAATTGGACAAAGAAACATGTAATTTCATTGTATGAAAATTTGTTGAAGTGAACGGAATGTGTGTTTTATGCTGATAGATCAGAAATGCCGAATAGTATGTTTACTTTGGACGATTTTATACAAAAACTAGTCAAATTATCATTCAGTGACATTATTGGTGGGTTTTATTGTATTTTTTGGTTGTGTGTGGTATATTGCAATGACACGCAATAACAACTTGTGTGTGTAGTTTGTTTTGTCGTGGGCACATGGGCAGTGCAGCATCGAGATGGGTGTAGTTCAGTAGTGGGTTCCCCCAGGTTCAAAAACGTGTAATTGAATGCTAATATTTAATTAAAATTCCGTGTATGTGTTCTCCTTGGTTTTATTTAGCTCTCTAATTGTAGCATCAGCCTTAGCATCCCATTACGAGCTGACCATACTCCATAGCAGTAACTTGCACAGCAAACTGAAGACTACTTTGCACGTTGTTTTGTTTGAGTTATCATTGTTTGACGTCCGTGTTTTTCAATAGTTGAAACAGGGGCCCAAATGAATGGTTAAAATGATAAACTGTAATAAGTTCGGTTACTGAGACACATTTCTGTTATCTTTTTTTAAACAGCTACATCTTGACTTTCTGCGATTGTCATGGATTCCAGATACCAACTTAATTTTTTTTTTCACCGTCAGATACAGATACACGGGAGTGGGTGGATCACAGTGACACTTTTTTGGGGTGATCGACATGGGCCCATATGCCCGTACACCATACCAGCGATAAGGAGCAACTTCATATCGTTTATGGTGGCCTAGCATGAAGTCTTGTGATTCACAGTGCATCCAATGCATTCTTATATCGAAAAGGAACACTGCGTGACTCGCGATAAACATTTGTGGATCGAGAACGAAGAAAACAATTACCTATTGCCTTGCATATGTAAGTCTCCAGATGTTCTTGGAGCATTTATTGTGAAATAAAAGTATTTGACAAATTGTACAGTTTTGCTATTTCCTTTAAAAGTATGGTTTCATATTCAAAATTGGGACGCGCTGTGTTGTGAGATGATGTGTGTTGATATTCCTGGTTTTGCTCAAGTAACGTTATCACGTAGGTGATGATTGGGTGCGTTTTATTACACTGTATAGTAATGTTCTGGAGATAGGTGGAGCATATAACTAGGTTTGGTGATGTTAGCCTCAGGGGCGGGGCATATGAATTAGTGCCGCCAGGGCAGTCCACCTTGAGCGATGCAGGAATGGATAAGATTATCACAAGATGTCCGCACCCTTCTGCCTGATTGTGCATGTGTAAAAAAAGAGGAAAATTACGCTAAGGTGCATAGGAAATGTTTGTACGATTGATCAACGTATGCTTAGAAGTACATGCCCGAACACTTGGGAAAATATTATTTCTGAGTGCAATATTATTCTAATAGAGCAATATTTTGCTGCATGTGTTGCAGATGATTTTCTAAGGTCTGTTTCTGTATTATTTTTAATGTATGTATGGTGTGTTTAATTTTTTTTTGGTTGAAAGTACACATAAAGTAATATGTAATCATTTCTTTTAATAGAGAAGTGTGGTGTCTTCCATTAGGAGGGCCGGTCTTACATTTGATTGTAGCCCAGGCAGGAAGCATCATTGGCGCCCCTCACTGCATCAAAAAATGACAACAACATAACTTGGGTGCAGATGAGCACAGACCCTCGTACTATAGTATTTTGGGGTCATGATTCAGGGTTAGCTATGTTTAGAATTAATAAACTAATTACACCTGCATGACTTACCCTGCAGAATATTCCCACCATAGAATGCATTATTCACCAACATAAATATGTTATCCATTCTTTTGAAAACTGGTTATAAAAAGAGGCCTGTTAATATGACTTCATTTCTACAGTTCACTATACAAATGTGGATCTTGCACCAACTAAATGTAAGGTAGTAAGATGGAGAGAGGTAAAAGGTATGAGTAAATCATATTGCTTGGCAATACTGTGATACAAGCGTCATCGCATGTGTTTAATGGGTCCAATGTCCACATAACATTACAATGCGCAGGCATTTACAAAAGGAATGCCACTGAGTTGTTGGTTGAGGGGGTGCACACTGTGAGCCTACTTAGCAGATTTCTGCTACGAGGTTGTATACAACTGACTATGCTGGCATTTTCAAACACGACAAAGCAGAATTGCTGTGTTATAAAGGAAGTTGTTTCAATGCATAATTACACACCTGCTTCCAATCACTGTATCAGTAACTAGTCTGCCAAACATTGGTTTCAGTCCAATATGATTCATGCTACATTTAATGGTCGTCTTCCTATCCTGCTGTCCAGTCAGTGTACTTTTGAGCCTTGCTTGCATTTCCAAACTCCCTGCCACTACTTAATGTCCAAGTGCATAGCTGCCATGTGAGCCACTAAGAGCCATTCCTGGCTTTTCTCATTGCATGGATTGGATTTGTAGTTTCATGTTTCCCTTGCTAAGTATGGGCCTACAAATTCCAGCATGTAAAGTCAAAAGCAAGAACAGGCTCGTGTTATCGAGCATGATATGGGACCACTTGAGAGCTATGTAAGGGTCCATCAAAAAGACATGCTCCAGGCACGTTTTGTGCTTCGCTTCATACTCTGCTATGCCCAGTCGTGTGCTTTTAAAGGCTCCTGTAGCATATGTGTTACCACATGTGGGTTTATTAGGTAAGCTAAAGCATGTGCGCGCCCTATATTTTTAAGAAGACTGTCCCTTATTTCTGAGAACACCTCATGATGCCCACAGTAGTGAGACGTTCAGCAAATGGTTATAAGTCCTATCAGTTTAAATTCAGGTTCTTAGGGTTTTCAATTCCGGTTATACATGCATGATAGTACATATTTGAGAAAGCACAGAGATCTAAGTTAAGTGCTACATGACGAGTGACTAGGCAGGTTCCACCTGATGGGGACCCAGTCCTGCTCCCCAGACACACATGTGGTCTGGTGCTACATTCCGAGTCTCCCCACAGCATTTTACTCCTATGCCACGGTGTCCCTGGGTGTCTGAAGGTTTAGCATAGGCACCAGAGTTTTGAAGTACGTCAATCGCATGTTTGTCTGAGAGAGTGTGTTTGTGTGTATTGTGTGTGTGTGTGCATGTGGGTGTGTGTTGTGTGTTTGTGTGTGTGTGCGCAATGCTGGTCTTTGCATCAGGCCATGTATTTTTGTCAAAATTAACTTGCAGGATTAAAAGCACTTCTTTTAATCCTGCGTGTTAATGTTGTTTCCCATTCACACTTCGTTCACACTCCCATTCACATCTGCTGGTGGTGGCGCCCCCTGGAGTCTGGCACATCAGGCAGCCACCTGCATGGCCTGATGCAAAGACCTGCCCTGTCCATTAGTATCAATGTTTTCACTTATGATCACGAAGAAACATTTCTTGCAGCCATTCCAAAGTAGTAGACATTTCTGTATAAAAAGAAATATATATATTATTTTTACTGTACCTAATACAGAAAGTTTATAAATATATAAAATCAGTGAAAAAAAACTTTGTTAAAGGGACGTTATGGTTCAAAGTAAAACCAAAAAGCATTTACTTTTCATGAAAAGTCTGTACAAGGGATTCTTATTATAATGTTGACAAAAAAGTATCAAGGATCATTGGAATAAATATCATGAGGTATGTAGTGCATTAAGCAATGAAGTGATACAAATAGCATTCTATTATGAAGTTCTTTAGTATACTATGATACCCATTTAGAAACATAGGCATTGTGTAGAGCATACATGATGGAGGTGCAATATTAATAATCTTGCCATGTTGAATAGTGAAATGATAAATGCTTTCTTATTAGAGTTTTGCATTCTGTGAAAATTTTAGTAAGTAGCCAATAAAACCCACTTACTACATAATTTCATTATTACATACAAAACACAAAGACACAACACATACAAAGATGAGCATATAGAGGGAAAGTGAAGTAAGCAAAAAAGCAGCAGTAGTACCAGAAAGTGTTCATGACCTAACTGATTATCTTTATGCAGAGAAATGATTGCTCTGTTTCAAAATCTGCTACTTCCCCTATGTGTATGTATCACATGATGTGACTGGACCGTAAGGAAAGTAGTGTGAGTACAGTGTATACAAATATGAGCATATACAGGGAAAGTACAGAAATAAAAAAACAGAACTATCAGAAAGTGCTGATAACCCTACTGATTATCTTCATGCACAGACAGGATTGCTGTCTTTCAAGCCTGTGTCTTCCTCTATATATATGTTTCACATGATGTGACTGGACCCTAAGGGAATTACTCTCAAAACATACTTGAAGGATAAGTCTACAAATATAGTACCTTTTGAATTTTTAGTTCTCGACTGTTACTGAAAAAAACCATAGATATGTCAGTAAAGGAAAAAAGAGGGAGCCAGACATGTGATGTCATCAGTGATGTCATAAATGACATTTCTGATGTCATCTTTGAGGTCCTGGTTGTTAATCTTAGCAGTGCACAGTGGTGGCATGAGTTATGGTTGCTTAGCTTACCATAACTTGCGTTTTTCAGGGGTTTTTCGGTTTTACTTCAAACAATAACGTCCCTTTAACAAAGTTTTTTTCACTGAATTACATTGCATTCGGTAGCGGCCATGTAGTTATGGTTAAATTGCTAATCCCATCGAAAGAACACTTTTTGGGTGGCTTATAACTTCACTCTCCCTGGATGAATTCTCACCAAGTATATGGCCCACTCTGGATTTCTTTGCAAAGTTTAGTGAGGTTTGGTGCAGGGGAGGCAAAGTTATAAGGGGGGTCCCAAAAAATTATTTTTTTCCCATAGAGTGAATGGGGAAAAAACTTTGCTCACGCCTAAAGCTCAAACCGCTGGACGGATTTGCACCAAATTTGCAGCAGGAGCAGCGGCTTGGTCCCGAAAGCCTGCTTTTGTAAATTTGGTGGAAATCCATCCAGTAGTTTTATTAAAAAATGACCAAAAAGTAGGTTGAACATTTTTTAGTTATATCTATGTCCGCTCCGCAGACACATTTCCCTGTTAGCTCCGCGGACAGGACACCTATTGGTTAATCTGCTTGCGTCATGTCCGCAGATATGAAACATGTTTGCTGATTTGCTGGAGCGAAGCGTGAGGTGTGTCCCATTGTTTTGATGCGCCCGCTATCTTGGATCTGTGGACATCCGCGGACAGCGCGGCATCCAACGGGGAAAAATACAAAATTGGAGTGTTTTGGTGTGTAAGAGTGCTTGTGGAGGGTGGGGAGTAAGAGATAGGTCAAATGCTGTATTTGTTTAGGTGGTAGGTGCCCCTGATGTGTTCGTCATGTCCGCAGTCTTCACGGCTGACCGCAGACATAAAAAATGCACTACTTGCTATTTTACTTTAGTATGATATTGGTTTTGGGTTGTTAGTAGAGCGTTGATTGTAATTAATATCCTGGTATAAGTAGCCCATATACCATAGTTAAAATGTTTGATTCTATGGGTGTGTTATGCTGCGGTGGTTGTGGCCAGGGCCTAGAGTCTTTGGTGCATGGCCGAAGGTCATCGGCATGCACCCAAGACTCTAGGCCCTGGCCACAACCACCGCAGCATAACACACCCATAGAATCAAACATCCATCAAATATCCACAAATCAAAAGTTTGTGTACTGTTTGATTTGTGAAGTCATGCAATTAAGATTGTAGAGTTTGGTAACAAGAACTGCAGTATAAAATATCCATGGAAGTAAACATTTTGGATTGTGTGTATAGTTGAATTATTATATACTTACTGTTTGACTTTTTTTGACTTTTTTTGATTGGAAATATTTTTTTCATGACTTGGGTAACTGGAGCAGATATTCTTTTTCAATTTCTGTGATAAAAGAAAAGATCACATGTTGGTGTAGGTAGTTCATAATGAGTTATTGCATTTCATAGTAGACATTTCTTCATCATTTCAACCCTCATATTTAGTACTTTAGAAGTACTATATTTCAAACTCGTGTACTGTGCAAATTGCTCAGTTTCTAAGCTTGTTTATTAAATCATTGGGTCTGTGGGAAAAAAAAAAATCCATGCTGGATTTTGTTATGGTACAATATATTTATTTCTTTGTTTTCAGTGCTTATTTGTTGTTTCTGGCTAATCTTCTATCTGTTGGCTTGTTACAGATTTTTTGGGGCAGTTAGATACCTGTTGTCGTATTCTGTTTATTTTTTGTATATTTTAGTGCTATTGTTTTATCTGTTTGGTTGTTGCAGAATCTTGGGGCAGTTAGATACCTGTTGGCGTATTCTAACTGTATATAGTTTTCTAATTGAAGTTTTGTTCATGTTTATGCAAAGATTAGTTATTACATTTTGATTTTAAGAATATTAAATAAGCGTTTATATGATTTGCTGGTAATCTCTGCTTTAAAGGTACTATCATTACATTCAGCCATCCACAATTCTTTTTTTATATATGCAGTGTAGTGACCTGCATTGGTTGTGGCTCCTGCGTGGTAGATTATACCTATTGTTGTGAAGGTTTTCTTACCAAGTGATACTTGACCATGTGTGAATCTCATCAGTTTGCAGTTGTTTTTGGTACCATCTGCATTGTAACATAAACTTATTAGTATTACGTATTTACTATGTGTCTGTATTTGTAAGGTGGAGTGATTATCTGAATGCAGGTAGTACATAATCTGCTATGGTTTGCATTTTATACAAGTTGCTGAAATGGAATGGATTCACAGTTGGGAATGGATACATACACAAAGCGTTCCTTAGGGATTTGTTCCTGTGCCACATGGTTGCAGAGAGTGCAAGTATGTTTCCACATGTATGAAATCTGAAAGATTTCATGGATAGGTAAGGTATTGTTTTCCAGTACTTGTACTAAGTACATTAGAAATTCTTGTGGATCTTTTTGTGAATTTATAGTGCATTTGACATTCTAGAACAGTAGTCTAATTCTTGTTTTATTCCATGAACATTGTAGGTGATTTCAGGATTGTTGGTTGCATTTCTATGAAGGACTAACATTTGCAAATACAATTGGTCTGTATTGTGTAAGTAAATGTTGTCAATAATTGGTGGCAATTGGAATACAATATGTATTGCTACATTTGCATAGCAATTTACACCAGTTATATTTGAAAAATGTAATGGACCTGATAGTTCTGTTTCCAAGTCATTTTTTCGGAGTGTATGTTGCTTCTTTGAAGTTTTGCGTTTATGGAACAGGATAGGTTTTTAGATGGGGTGTGGAGTGAACGCAATCTATTGTATTCTAGAATGCAAGGAATATCAGCATTTACTTTACTCACATCAAAGCTAATTAGAAATAGTATGTCAAGTGTACGTAAGCGTGATAGTGCTACATTGCTCATGCCTTCTTTAAAGACTGTGCTACCAATATATATCAATGCTTTATCTAGGGTAAGACCTTGTTATTTGTGAATGGTGACTGCGTATGCTAGAGTTAGAGAAAGTTGTTCTCTGCGTACATACATGTCTTTGAAAAGAAGGAATCGGGCTGTTGAGCATCCTAATCTTTTAACTTTTAATTTCTGATAGTTTGTCAAAGAGAATATTGATAAACCGAATGTTGTCACGCAGGTATGTTGGAAAGCCAACAACTGTACCAAATACTCCATTAACTAGACCTTGCTCCACGTCAAGGTTACGTTTAAGCATTACTCTACAGTTTAAAGATAATTTTAATATTTTCTCCAAACCAGCTTTGTTGGAGATAGAGTTTTCTAAGGTATTTAGTCTTGTTGTGGCGTGTTGACACATGGGTAGTGTCATACAATGTATGTCCAGTTTGTCTGTGGAGCAAATTTCAATTATTGGTTGCATTTCTTTTTTTAACATTGTTCCATTGAATTCTGTACATCTTGCAAGAGTTGGCATCAAGGACATAACATTGACATTTTTGTGTGCTAATTGTTCTATGACATCAGTAACACATGAGTTATGGCCATAGAGTGCATGGATGTGCTGGGTTTTTAATATTGCTTGTGCTTCTTGAGATAGTACACCAACTCTAATACTTTTTAAAATGTTGCCATATATGAGGTCTGCAGACTGGCACATGTTGTCTGTTAATTCTCTGTATTGGAAATGTTGCCAAAGGTTGACATATCCAATGTTTCCAAGATTTTTACAGCAGAGTTTGTGCCCTAAGGTTTTAAAAATAGGTTCACCTTTCACTGGTGTTAATTGAAGAAGATCTCTGAAAACAATAATGTGTTTTCCTCAAAAGAGCTCTTCGTAGTCTGTTTTGAGTACCTCTTGAAATCTGAGGTGAATCAAAGCCAACATTAGGTTGGAGACCATGCTCACTTCATCTGTTAGTAGCATTTTCATTTGTTTCAAAACTCTGAGTAGTTCCATTGCAGCTTCTGTAGAAAGTTTGTAATAATCTAGTTTGTTTTGGTGTTCTACTGGAAGGATTAGTAATCAGTGTAAAGTGACACCGCCTATGTTGTAGACAGCTAAACCTGTGTGGGGGCAGTTACAACAGCTGACAGTTTCTTGTTTGTCAATTGTTGAAGGAACTTGCTGATGATTTTGATTAAGAATGTTTTTCCTGAACCAGCTTGACCAATGATGTATAGCAGTATAGATTTGTAGTTTTAGCAGATACAGTTTTTATTTTCATGTTGTACGCCATGTTCAATTTGTTTTGTTACTTCTTGGGAAATGCTAAACTGCTCATTGTTCAGTTTTGATTTCAGTACAGTGAAGTCTTCTGTATCTTCTTCATAGTGACACATGGTGTTTTCTACTTCTGTCATGGCTAATTCTGCCTCATTTGCTATTAGTGGCTGTCCCAGTGGTTCTTGGCTTCCTGTTACAGAAGGTTGACTACTGTCGGGAGTGTCCTCATCCAGTTGGGCCTGGAGTTCTTTTTCGTGTTGTTTTTAATACTTCGCAATATTGTTTTGTACTGTGTAAAGTTTACATCTGTTATAGTGCTTTCATTTGCTTTGAAAGCGTCTTTATAGGAGTCATAGATATCTAGTAACTCTTCTTCTTATCTCCATGGTTTAAAAAGTTGTAGCAGGGACATGTAATATAGTTCTTTATGTTGAGGAGTTTTTAATGACAATTTGATATGATTAATTAAGCTTTGTTTGGTAAGTTTCACTAAGCTGCCTTCTCAATTTGTCACTCTGTATCTACCTTTGTTTTCATCTGGTTTTATATTATTTTCATATGTGAAGTTTTGGGCTATGTGGTATAGACTCATGGTTTCCAAAGTGGTACTCCTGTTGGAGTAGTATGCGTCCAGTAAATTGTTTTTCAAAATGTCTTGGCTGTTGGGATCATTTTTGGCTATTGTTTCTAAGTCCTCATATGATTTGAGAACTCTTTTTCTAGATTTAACAGGACCAAGACTTAGCCACACTATATTTTCAGATTTCCCATACAAAGCAGTACCGGTTAAACAGTCTGCCGCTTCATAGCAGCCACATTCTCTATGAGTATTTTTCTGCCTAACCTGTACAATTTCTGTGACAGTGTTTTGTCAGATGATAGGTCATCCCAGAGGTCTTGAAGCTCTGTTTTTTTTCTGCTTTGGTTAAGTAGGCTGTAACATATCATGCAACTGCAGTGGAATTGTTTGCAATGTACTGCACATCTATGTTTGTATTCCATAAGAGGGCAATGATTGCATTGTAATCATTGATATATTTCGCTTCTTCTGTTCTTTTTATGTAATATGTGTTCTTAGGTGATTTATCTTTGACACTATGTGACACTATGGGCCTCATTACAAGTCCGCCACCACTGTTCTTTCCGGACCGGCTGATTAAGAGTCCTGCAGGTGGGAGGTGTCATTCCCGCCAGGGAATGGGGATTAACAGAATTCTGCCTCCGGAATTATCAGGTCATCAGGGTTGTAATGCCCCAATGATTCTGGCAATCATGGAGGCGGAATGGTAATACGAGTCTGGCGGTAATCTTCCAGAATTTCCGGCAAGGTTACCGCCGGACTTGTAATGAGGTCCTATGTCTAACCGAAGACATGAAGACATGAAGTTGTTTATTTGACCTGTTTCTGTAACTGGTCTAGGGAAACCAAAGCAGCATTTGGTGTAGTAGTTACCTTTGTTTTTATATTTGCGACAACAATATTTCCCACATTTGTGTATTTGAAATTGTAAAATATGTGCATGAAGGTCACTATTTGTTGTTTGTGAAGGAATTTCACAAGTGACATATTTTTCGATAAACTGTAAAACAATGGCATCACTGTCTTGACCAAATTTTGGAGCATCTTTAATCCATAAAAGCATGTGGATATGTGGTGCTCCTATGGCTTTGTATTCTTTTCTCCAAAAGACGTGTTGCACTTCTCCAAGGGGAGGAACAGTTTTATTACAAATAAAATGTAGCATAGCAATGAGGCGATGATGGAAATATCTTGAAACATTAACAGGATCTAGTGAGCAAAGTTCTCCAGGTGTTAGTATATCTATGTTTGTTTCGTTTTTGTTTGTTATGCATAGGAAATCATGTAAATCTTCCCATGCATATTCTGCACAACTTAATGTAACAAACCAAGTGGGTGGGCCAAGGATTCCTATCATACAATGTACATCTCTGTGACGTCAGAACCAATATTCTTTTGTACCATGCATGTTTGCTAACAGATTTGTAATGCTTGATTGCAGAACCTCATCTTTTTCTTGCACTTTTTGTAGTAATTGTGTAGCTGACATATTTTGAAAATTGGTACCTGATTTCAATGTGTTTGCAACTCCGTAGCATGCTAGTTCACATTCAAAGAGTAGGTGGAATATGTATTCCACATTTTGTCTAAATCTGGGATCTTCAGAATACATTTGCAAAGAGCGGTATTCTGATGTTGTTATTTGTGTGGCTCTATCATCGTACATTCCTCCTTTCCCAGTAGGAAAGAGTAGAGGAAATGCACGTGCTTCTATACTTTTTTCACATATGCTGATTGGTGATCCTTTGGTTTGTTGCATTTGGTAAGTTTCCAGTGCATCATCTATGGTTTCTTTAGAGTGTAAAGGATGAATTGTATAATGGTCTCAAATATTGGATACTGTAGCAGGATCTAGAAGTTGAAATTGAGCAGTTTCTGTGACTCTTGAATTATTTCAGTGCTTTCCCTCAGGTTTTCTTCTTCTTTGTAGTATTCATGATTGTCCTTTAGATATTGCAAGGCTTGTCTAACTTTATGTAAGTCCACGAGTTGTTGCCAATTTCTTTTGTCTTTTGTAGGTACGCCATTTACTAAGACAATTAAAGAGTGATCTATTGGACGTTGCACTCCCAGAGTGTGTACATTTTCTTTCAGATCTAATGTTAAATAAACTACTTTGCCACAAATGCCTTTCACTAATTCAGAGGGAGGTATATTTGCTGTTTTTGGTTGAAGGCGTATTCTTGCTTGAAATAGGTGCACTGTTTGAATTATGATGCTCTCATATAAATTGATTTGTTGCAGGGGTTTGCGTAGTGGGAATAATTCCAAGTTATTTGTGATAGCTTGTGAAGGAGTTTGGTTGTTGTCAAGTTTTGCAGTGCAGTAACTGCAAAGTATTAAGGGGTCAGTTATTTGGTATTTGTTTTCTGCTATAAGGTAGAGATCTAATTCAAAACATTTGGAATCTTCATTGTCTTCTATGTTGTATGTTATGTCCACAGTTTTTGTGCTACTTTTATAAAAAGTTCTGCGGCAACACACACACATGGTTTGGTACTTCAGCGGATGTACTTTTAAATTTTAGAATTTCGTTTTTATATGTGTGTAGTAGAAGGTTGCCATCTGTACAGTTGTTGCTAGTTTGTTGTAAGGCTATTGCATTTTGTAAGTGGCTTTCACTTCCAAAATATTTTCTCTGGATATGCTCTATTTCTTCAAGTAGGTCTTTGGCTGTACCATGTAGAAGATTGTTATTTAATTTGGCTAGTGCTAAAGCAGGACTTTTAGCATAGTACAGTTTATGGACTAGATTTCTTATAGTTGAATGATGTGTTGATATAATTTTGATATGATGGAAGGTGCTTTTGCATATAGGTCCTGAAATGCAGGCTAATGAATGTCCTTGTAGTCCTTTGTATTTGTGCACTGGACAGGTATCCATATTTTGTAGTAGTTTCTTTTTGAATTTGTCTTTGCCTTTCAAATACTGATTGAGGAACTGGCGTAAAGGTTTGAAAGATTTTTTGGCAATGTTACACATTGACGTGCAGGGCCATTTGTACACTGGACGTTTTGGTTCAGTCTAATGAAGAGGTGATACTGAGTTTTCTGGGGATATTTTTGTAAGCAGCATTTCTTGTTCCATTTTGGTATTAAGTTGGTATTAAGTTTTTCATACCCTTGTCCACTGCTATGTATGGCAATTGTGTTTGTTTGCTTTTGTTTGTATGCCGACATTCCGTTTATTGAGGAAGTCTTTTTTTGTAGTTTAGTAGTGAGTTTTGTTAGTGGTTTCATTCTGTTTAAAACTAAAATAAATAATATCCTTTTGAGAAGGATTTTACTGTCTATGAGAGCTTCTAAGATTCATTTGGTATGGTAGGTTTTAAGGGTTGTGCATGATTTTTCTCATGTTTCTATAAGATTCTGAAGGACTCTGTGGTGAAACATTTTTTGTAAAATACTTTTTTTGGTATGGTTACTTGCCACTACATCAAGATTTATAGGAGTAGCGTTAGCAGTAGTGGTAGTTGCATTCTTATTAATCACTTTCTGTTTCGTTTTACATTTTGAAAGAGGAGGCAAAGTTTCTGTACTGGAAGCTTGTTTTGTTTCGCTTAATGACTGTATTAGCTGTTTTGTTTTAACTTTTTGTAAAAATTCTGCTAGAGATGGATGCTTCTTTTGGACACTTTTATTTTGATTTGCTCTACTTCTGCGTTGCTTTCTATGGACTTGCTTTTTGGTAAGCATTCTTTGGGGTCTGTTGAAAAAAAAGAAGGTATGGGTTGGGCTGTTGTGCAATGTATGTGTGCTGTGTGCCTGACTATCTGAGTATGATGGTAAGGATGTATGTGGAGGTGTGTGATTGTGAAATGGCCAGCTACAACAATTTGGGAAGGCTATTCTTGTATTTGTGTGTTACTATGCTGGGGTTCAGATGACAATACAAAGTAAGCTAGTGGTGAGGAGAAGCACCAATACAAAATCTAATGGTACAGAATTAAAACTGTTCTTTGTTCTGCAATATTAACATTCTAGGGACTGATTCATGGAATTTGTGTGTCGAAAAACAGGGATTTGTGGGCCATTCTGCCCGCAAATCCCTGTTTAACAAATGGGGATTTGTGGGCAGAATTGCGCACAAATCCCCAATTTTCAGCGCGCAAATTATTAATCAGCCCCACATTGTGTTTGAGTAACAGTTAGAACATTATGGTAGTATTGTACTTACTCTTCTGTATGTAAATAGAAGGTTTCTTTTGGGTGTTGTTTGTACTTCAGATGCTGCTGCTTTTCAGGAGAGTGGTGTCCACTGCAATTATAAAAGAAAGAAGTTAGTAATTTTGTGTGTTTATAGCACTGTTGTTAATTTAGACCTTGATTTTTATGTCTTTGTAGTATTAGTGTTTTTTGATAACTGAACATAGTGTGTGCATGCAGTTTCCTTTGACTATGTGCAGCCTGTATATTTTACTTAGAATCTGTTAGTTGAACATGCTTTGCAAATGAGTATAATACTAAGCATATGAAACTCACTTGGTTTCTTAAGGCTGTGTTATTGGATGTAAGAAGATAGAAGAAATAATCATATACTTATTTTGCTATTTTTATAGGGTAAATGGCAGAAACTGTATACAAAAGCATTGAATGTATGCATTTGTGAAGGTGTGGGTAATAAAGCAGAAGGATGTGATGTAGAGGCAGTGGTGTTATTGCAGCTGGGAGCTTTTCTAATGATAGTGTCTATCTGTGTGAGTGTATAAAGATGCATGAACTCATCCTGGCTGTGTGTTATTTTATAATACACTACTAAGTGTTTTTCTATAATTATACTGTTATTTCTCCCATCTTTTAATATGAAATTACACTTTTTTAGATAGCTGTGTGTGTTAAAAAAAAAATTAGATAGCATAAAGTTTTGGAAGTGTCAGTTGATAATAGCAGATCGTAAAAATGACAGTAAATTAATTTTATAAGTTATACAGGTTAAGTGGCAGTTACCCTGTTTATATGCATTTACACAAGAGCTGTACATGTACTGTGCAGAAAATATGCATACCTGTAGTTTGTATTCATGAATGTGAATATGCATGAAGCTGCAAGTAGAAATCTTGGTGACTTGTACAGTAGTTTTTGTAGTAGGTGCTTTCCAATGACATGAGACTTGTACTCAGAGTGATCAACAGTACATTTGAAGTGCTGAACTATGATGATGGAGTTAGATGTATAGTTCTTGGATGTGATTGGTAGATGGTTGTGTGACTGCTTAGCTGTATCCAATGAGGGAATGACAAAGAGAGTGAAGTGGAAAGGGTACCCCGCTTGCCCGCAGACAGGGTGTGCCACATCCAGGGTTTTTCAGCAAATCCAGCATGGAAAGGGGACTGTAGGGATTAGCCAATCAGGTGTTGAGGTTGTGGATTTGTGTTGAAAGAGGCTGTGTGTAGTGAAGATTGCAGAGGTGGAGAAAGCCAGGGTGTTGGTGGCTGGAGATATGTTTGTGCATGGTTTGGAGCAGTATGCTAAATGCAGGAATGTGGCAAACAATTTTGATGTGAAAGGAGTGGAGGTGGTGTGTAGCATTGTGCCTGATTTCAATGTGCAGGGAATTGTACAAGTTTGTGATGATATGGGCAGGATGAATAGTCCCCATGTGGTAGTTATGCACTGTGGTGCTTTGCATTTGGGCTATGTCAGTGCCCCTACTTTGTTGGCAGATTTGGAACACTTGGTTCAAGCAATAATGAAAGTCCTTCCAAATGCCAAACTTATTTTTTCTGGTTTAGTACCTATGGCAATATGAGACAATATTTCTGTTTTTGTCCTCAGCAAAACATTGCTAGGTGTGCAATCAACCAAGGCATGTTTACTTTCATGCTCAGAGCTTGGATGTCCTTTTTAATAATGAGACCATTGATTCTGGTAATGTTGTTTATTTTAAAGAAGATGCCATTTCTTTTTCTTTTCTGGGAAATGCCATGCTGTTTTGGAACATAAGGGTTGGTTTGGAGAAGCTTATGTGAAGATTTTAGAAGTAAAATAAGAAAAAGAAAAACAAAAAAATACAAAATAAAACTTGTCTGTCAAGCATCTGGAAAAAAAACAAAAAAAACGGCTCTTTTCAGAGCAAACCTCAAAGGGGAAATGGGGTACATTATTTAAATTTACATTCATCACACTCAGATTTTTTGATATGTCTGCGGACACAGCGGTTGTCTGCGGACAGCGCTGTTACATACGGGGATTTTGGGGTTGAGAGGCATGCAAATGAGAATGAGCAGAGCAAGGGATTGGTCAATAAGGTTTACTGGGTGTGTTGTGTAAGGAGAGAGTTTGTCAGAAATTCTTTTTACCGATAGAAGAACAGGTAGCTGTGGCTGTGTGTTTCAGAAAACAGATTATCTGGATTTTGGGAGACTCATGGATAAATTGGTTGGAGGTGAATGCAAAACGCTGTGGAGTTGCTGCCCATCTTGAATTCCCTCATGTGGAAGTGCACTGGCATGGGGTGCGTAGAATGAAGTGGCTGGATTTGGTACCTCTCTGTGCTACTTTGGTGACACAGCGTCATCCAGACCTAATTATTATTCATTGTGGACGGAACAGTTTAGGACATGTGTCTGGAATTTCTTTGCAATTTGCAATGAAAGAAGGACTTGGGAAGGTCATGGACATGTTTCCAAATTCCCAAGTCATTTTTTCTCGTATTGTGTAGTGACAATTGTGGCTGTGTTCTTCTTCATTTGGTCCATAAATGGAAAAAGCGAGGCGCAATGTCAATAAGGTTGTTTGTGCCTTTTTAAGAAATGTTGGCATGTACTGTTTTCACAATGAAAATATTTTTATATTCATAGCACATACATCTTACTTATGCAGGCAATCAGATTTTTCGGCGAAATATACAAAATGAATTGCAATTTTTTTTGTAATTACATTAATACATTTTGCAGTAGGTGTTAATCATTTGAAGTTTTTGAAACACAAAAAAACCACTAAAAGGCTCTTTTCAGAGGCACCACTTCCTAACATAGAAAAGTGCAATGGTTCTGATAGGGCAGCACCCCCCCAAAAACAAAAATGTTAGCGGACTGTCCGCAGACTCCTAAAAAATACACAGGGCCCTGCATTATTTATTTGTCACTTCAATTTTTAAACTCTGAAAGAAGCTTTTTTTGGGGGGGTTATTGTTTTATATTGTTTTTATTTTTTTAAACACGACACACAAGGAAAGGAGGGTAAGGAAGGGACACCAACCACGGGGATAAAAAAGGGCAGGTGGAGAGAGGAAGATATAGGGTGGGATTTATTCAGGTAGTGGGCAGTTCTTCTCGTGCTCCTTGACCGTAGTCTTCAAAGCACTCCGAAGATTTTCCCCCCTGCAGAGTACTGCATTGCAGTACATACACAATATTGTAACCCTCGAAAGGTAAGGGTCAATAGCATCATGTACGGCCTGTGAGGCAGCTGGAGGGATGCGCTGTCCCACAGGAGTTTCTCTTGTGATGACATGAGTGGAAATGGAGGATGCTGTAGAGGAACTCAACCATATACGTTTATCGCAAGGTACAACCTTACAAATAGCCCCATCGTGGAACAACCTTAGGTGTTGCTTCATTGAGTCGTACCAAAGCTATACGAACCAGGCCTTCCACGACTCAGCACTATGTGGCACTGATTGCAGGTGACCTTATTTCCTTATTTGCACAAGCTTTTGGCACTCCATCAAGAGTGGTAAATAACCGCCACACTCAAGACTCACGGCGAATGCTGGTAGTAGGGACCTCCACTACCGCATCCTCTTCATCCGTCTCCTCTGCACCCTCATACCTGTTCCCCTCTGCAGGCCCTTGGGGATGTGGTGGTGATGGAGGGGGTGGGGGTGGTGATGAAGCAGCCATGGTCGCCATCTGGAGGACAGCAGCCACATGTAAGCAGCAATGCAGTGAATTCAAGTAGAAGCAATGCTCTGTCGGGTAGCCAGAATCACAATGAGGAGCAATTCTAGGGTGTGGCCTTTTATAGGGGTGCTGGTGCACGCTTCAAACAACAAAAAAAGGTACCAAAAAGTATATAGATCTCCAGGGACATTGTCTGGGACATGTGCAATGGTGAACTTTTACTGTAAAATACTATGGATTGTCCAAAAAAGCACTTTTAAAATGTTCGGGGACCCGTCAGTATCCGCAAATAAGGACACACGTTCAGCGTGGGTGTGGTCACATGATGATGTCATGGACATGTTTGCGAATGAGACGGCTGTCCGCAGGACACTAAATGTGCAGGAACGGTTGTGCGCATGCGCGCGGGTGTTCTACGGACAGTGTTCAGGCCTCAAACTAATTAAAAGTGCGACACACATGTGACGGACAGTTACGGACAGGCGCAATGTTCGTAGGACCTATGGTGTGGTGCACATGTACGTAGATGTTCTACAGACAGTGTGGACACTCCCATATTAATTACAAACTGTATGAACAGGTATTGTGTCCTTAGGACACCTCCATTTTGGTTAATTATGGACATCCCGGACATCACAGTTCCATTTTTATTGCGGACAGTACGGACAGGCATAGTGTTCTTAGGACACCTCCATTTTGGTTAATTGCAGACAATCCAGACATGTGTGATGTCATCTTTGATGTCCTGGGTGTTAGTCTTAGAAGTGCACGGTGGTGGCGCGAGTTATGGTAGCTTAGCTTACCATAACTGGCGAATTTCAGGGTTTTTTCGGTTTTACTTGGAACCATAACGTCCCTGTAACAAAGTTTTTTTCACTGAATTTCATAGGTTTTTAGTAGAGCAACTTAACCATAATATCCCTTTAACAAAGTTTTTTACTGAATATAGATACAGATAATATAAATTTGATAAATGTTTACTTGGATTCCTTTAGCTTACATACATATAGCATAGAAAATACTGACCCCCTACCCCCGCTACTGATTTTGATGTCCGCAAACCGTGCGCATGTCCACGGACGGATGATGTCACCATCAACACTATCCAAAAACTGAGGGGGTATCTAACATTATTGTATCATACAATAAAAACACTGAACATGTTCAAAAAGCACCACATAAATACATTACATTTAATAATAAATAAGAAGTGGAAACTGTATATGTAAGACACCAACCAGCCACCGAAATAGTGTTTGCAATATAATGGAATATACCAAAACAAAATAAATATGCCTCCAACAAAATTACCTCACAGAAAGTGCACGACAAAAAGCAAGAGCAAACCTATACAGCAGTAACACCAAAAGTACACTACATGTATTTAATATGTTTATAAACTTTCTGTATTAGGTACACTAAAACTCATTTTTATTTTTACACAGAAATGTCCAGTACTTTGGAATGGCTGGAAGAAAATTTCCCACAAGATGAAATGAGTGAAGACAGTGATAGTAATGGTAGACACAACATTTCTCTATATAAGCCAATTAATAACCATTACTTTATGTGTACTTAACACATTTTCTTAATTCTTTTTTAACAGACCACACAGAAACTACAAATAATATACCAAGAGAGACATTAGAAAATACTCTACAAGGAATGGAACTAAAAATTGATATGTTAATGAAAAATGTCATTCTTATAAAACAGTTTGTGCAGGACCACATTAAAGAAAACATTACATATCACTGACCCACATGTACCTGTTCCCCCTCTCCATGTCCCAGCCAACTATCCCCAAACCCGCCCCAGCAAGAAAACCGTTACGATGAGACTTCCATCCGTTCCTCCCCTCCCACACATCATGTCCAAACCCCTAATTCCCCTGTAT